>NW_018127901.1:3954152-3984536 GCF_001952655.1 Monopterus albus
TACCCACTGTAAGTGCTCAGCCAGGACATCACTGCTAACCAGCCAGTTCTTATTCTGTTTACCCCATATGCAAAAGTATTCACTTTCTGTGTTACTTCTGTGTCTTTTTCCCCAGATCTGAATATTAAAAACACCAAATGTAAAAGGTTTCATTTAAAGATTATCGGTCGAAACACTCTGGTTTAATGGGTTAGTTGAACTAGTTTTAAACTAGATTTTCCATATATATTTATTTTTATAATTTATGTTAATAGTAATGTCTACCTGTATGGCCAATTTAGCAGATTGTGCACAGTGAAATGCACAACCCAGCCAGAGGTTAAGGCCATGGGCATGTTTGAAACAAGCTAGTCTGTACATTTAAGTATCATCCAACCACGTTTTAAGGCTAAAGTGTTTTAGAACAGCCACACTTAAAGACAGAACATAAAGCTTGGAGGACACAATAAATCACTCACATTTGAATAATGGTGCTCACTTTGGGACAGTCTCTTCTTGAAGGCATTGATGGTGTTGCAGCCAGTTGTACAAATTAGCAGACATTAAGCAGAAACATAAACAGATTGGGAAATTTAATTTGGCATAAATTCTCCTCTGTTCTTTCTTGGTCTAAAAGTGCATGGTTGTTCAGCTTGTCAGTCTGACACAATCTGAGTCTCCTGATAAACAGGAAAGAAGTTGTTTTTTTTTTCTTATATTAAGCAAAACACATCCAGAATATGCAAAGTGAGCACTTGTCGTTCAGGTGTTAGCATACAATCATCACAGCATGCGCCTTGGCTCAGCGCAAAGGGAAGGTCAGAAGTCAGTTCCTTAAAAGAATCTAAATACCGACAGTAGAGGCCCAATCAGACTGGCAGTGCCTCCCCCAGCCACTTTCCCTAACCTCACCTCCTTCTCCCATTTCCTCGCCACCTCCTCCTCTTCTCTCTTTGGCCTGCCAGTGTGGTTTGCCTTGGCTGACTGATAATAAGAGACACAAAAATCCTCTTATCCCCCGTCTTTTCTCTCTACTAAAATGAGTCACTTCCTTGCCAGGGCCTTGGTTGCTGGACCGCCGCCAGGAGATACCCTGCTATTTATTGCCCCATTTCCACCCCAGAAGAGAGGAGCCTGGGAAGGCGTTTCAGAGGCATCCACACACACACACACACAGAAACTCAGTGCGCATCCAGACACATACAAATCCACTAACATCCACACAAAGACACACAGATGCAGAGTGAGGAGCCAAGCAGGCTCAGGCACACACACACTTTCTGGCCTGGTTTTAAGCATTCGACAGGACCCAGAACACGTTCTCCTTGGATTCCACGATTGATGTTTGCGTCCCTCCCCCAGTGCTGCTAGCCTGCCTTTAAGGTCTCCGTTTTCCGTGACGTTCCACCGGGAGTCAGGGAGATTTATGCCCCTTTCTCTGCATTTTTCTGAAGGAAACGACAGCGCTTTTTCTGACCACACATGCAACGCATAAACACAGGCTTACCCTGAGCCACACAAACAATCTCGCATGATAAAAACAGATAGACCTAGAACTACAGCACTGCTGTAGTTGGTGATCTTTTGTATACAGAGGCCATTTTTCTGCATCAGATATGTGTCGAGCCATAGTGAAACTGCAGCTGTGCACAAACCTATATTTATTTTTCATCCCAAAATCCTTCAGCAAAGTACTGAATTCCTGGTAATACATGGAACATGCTAATCTGAGTTGATTAATCTATTCATGCAGAGCTTTATAGCACACACACACACACACACACTCAGACATGCATGTATTTAACTCTCAGTCACATACACACAGGATCCTTGCGAATCCAAAGCATTCCTTTTAGTTCAAGTTCAGGCACATCCCTCTAATAGAGGGGTTTGCACTTTTATTCATGGGCCCTTCTTTGGAATATGGTTGCTTTACAACTATCACCCTAGTACTTGCTGGGCCTTTTTCACTACACAACATTGTCCTTCTAGCACTGGTTTAGAATGCAGAGGACTGTGATTTAAATGGCTTTTTAGTACTCCTAATCCACCGGAGGCATATAAGTCACACAAAGGTTGTTCAGAAAGGCCGGGCAAATTCCACTGAGCAAAGAGGAAGTCTTAAATCTCCAGCTTCACTTAAATGCCAAATGACATGAGTTATTAATGGAATGATTTTGACTTGTGTGTATAGATGAGCCTTTTATCAAGTTCGATGGGCTCAGGTTGTTGGAAATAACACTAATACAGCATGACAAAGGCTGTGGACAAACAGAAACCTTTGCTATTGTCCAGGGTGAAAGAGGAGGAAAGGTGTTTCCAGTCTAGGCAGAAAAAGCCACTTTGCAAGGACAAAGAGATGCATGCAAACATCCAGGGTTGACGGGCATATAATTATTAAAGGTTTCATTCAGACAGTTAAAAAAAAACTGCTACCCAAAGTTTGTCAGTTTGAAAACTAGATAAGTTGACCTACATTTTTCTTCATTCCTGCCAAACTGAGCAAAGCCTGCTTTATTTTTTGTAGTGAAATATCTCTACAGGCATAACACATACTATTAATGCTTGAATTAGTGTTAATTTTGTAAAATTCTAAAGACAAGTTTTGTCAGCGATGTTTTTTCATGACAGGAGAAAACTATCATTAAACAATAACTGCATAAATCACCATACATCATTCACTAAAATGAAGTTTAAAAATAAAAGCATAACATTTTAATGATTTTTTTATTTCACCAAGCTGAGGAGGAACCTCATAACCTATCACAAAGGAAATTTGATTAACCTAATGTTGTTAAACGTCACTTTACTTTTAAAGCCATCTCAAGCCAACTAATAATTACTGTGGGACACTAACACATATAGCCTTAGTCAAAAGTCAGAAGCCATGCAGTAGACTAATCTTTTACTTAAAAGCAAGTTTGTTTATTTTGAAGTGTTAAATATGCTATCCATGCTAAGTAAAGCATGCACAATTTAATTGCCATACATATTTGACAGTCTTTGTTAATTATGAATGGGCCTGTGATAGCTAAATGCTGTCTCTTAACATTATCTAGTTATTAAAACATAGAACATTGTTTTGCAGCATAAACAAAGTCTGCTGAGCAGTAGCCAGCTGTCTAGTACTTAGCCTGTGCTGAATGCAAAAGTATTACCACCAGTTTAACAAACTGAGTTAAATGGTGCTACACTACATTAGCCAGCTGTTGTAAAACCAAAAGTTAATATACTGTGCATTCAACACCATGCTAATGTGAAGAAAGTACATTTAAGCTACAAACACATTCATTGTAAAAGACTCATAATTATGCAGCAGTTATGCAAGTTGCAAGGAAATGAACTGAAACATCCAACACTTGCTCTAATGAAAGTGGAGATAATGTTCTTCATAGAAATACAGCACAGGTGGACTAAATGTCTGACCATGCTTTAAAAAATATTCTGCAAAATGTAATTTTGCTTCCTACACTTCCTAGTGAGCCCTGTTGTGCTGCACTGCACAGACCAGTTTCTGAAAGCATTTGCAAAAAAGCTTTATACAATTGCTTTTAGCTTCCACTACCGCCAGTAGGGTGGGGTTTGCCACAGACAGCAGGACAATGTACTGACTGTCAGGAAGTTTTTATAAATAAACAAAAGCATTTGAAGCTTAATGGCTAATTTACAGGATTTATAGTTTAGCTGACATATCTGAGGTTTCACAGAATACAGACCCCACTTGGAAAAAGAATACAAAGCTCCTGTTCTCCTTGAGGTAAAACCTCTTCAGACAAACAAAGCACTGGACTGCATCTTTACAGGAAACAAACTCTTTCACCTTTCCATTCAGTCATTAAAAGGCTAGTTCCATTCCACTGTGCTGAGGTGTCTCAGGTTTATACAATTCAACTGAAAAGATGTGACCAGTTCTTGGATACAGTAGGTTCTGTCAACTGATCAAAGAAACCATTCTTCATATGGAAACCCAGGGTATAAATAAATATTATTACTTTCACAACTGAACCACTTGAACTGCCGCTAAAGGAACAGTTCATGGTCTGTCAGAACTAGTTGGTAAGATGTTCTGTCCCACCAGGCTGGAAATCAGAAGTGATCCAAGTGGCCAGCATAGACAGAATGAGATGTTATAGGACTTAAAATCAGACAAGGATGCACAGTTTCAGACAGTCTCCTCTACAAGAGTGTGACACAAAAAGTTGTAACAAACATACAAAGAGAGCTAAAGGAGGAAGTTCAGGTTCTTTTCTCCGCTCTGCACCGCTGACCAACCACAGTCAGGTTAATTGCAGAGATGATCAAGCAGAGTCCCCTCTTCTCAGAGGTTGTAAAAGTGTGTTGGGAGGGTTTGGAGGTCTTCAAAGCTATCTGACTGTTCAGCAAGCAGTTTGGAAGGAGTATAAAGATGGGTAAATTCAGCTGCTTGTCTGATTGCCATTACATTCTGAAGATGGATCATATCAGATCCCATCAGTCTGCTAAAAAAAATAAAATTAAAAAAAACAGATGAAACATTGTGGTGTTGTACTGTTTAGCATTTATATTATAAATGAGGTTCTGAACAGTGGTTGATGTAATTCTCTCAATTTCTGTTTCACATTTCCTTTTGCTAGTTCAATTTTGTTTTTAGTTTGTGATCTGGTTTATTTCAATCAAGAACTCTGCATACGATTTTGACCTTCCATGTTTTAAACTGTTGCAAACAATACAAATTCATTTTAATTAACATTCAATCAATAGTTGTGTTACATATCAAGTCATGCAGTCCTCTTATTTTAGTTGAGCCCTGTTTGCCACATCATCATATGCTTCCATTTGCTCTACACAGTGGTATCCCCTGAGAGCAGAAATATAAGAGTAAATAGATGTAGATGAAGGGAATAAAAAAGAAAGAGGGAGGGAGAAGAGGAGTAGTAGGGAAGGGGAGAACCAAACAGAAGAGGAGAGGAGCACAGTGAGAGCAGGAGTGGTGAAAGTGGAGGTGGGAAAGAGAAAGAACATGAAATTTATTCTGCACTCTCTTTCAGCTATGGAAGCCACCAAAGCCAGTTTCCTATTCTGCTGAGATAAGATAGTCAAATGAAAGCTTCTCTGCCTGGAGGTGGATAATATTTTGGCTAGTAACCCAGGAGCTGACAGCAGCAGCACCTTTGTATTGAACTGATTTTAATTTGGGAGTAACTCAAGCTCTCTTTAATTCTAGCAGGAACCAAAGCATTCTATTGGATTGCCAAATTTAGCCATTAGTCAGCCAAAACTAGCTTCAGACTGGAAGCTGCCTATTATACAGTTTGTCACAACCAGGCATCCATAGTTTAAATCATAACTAGGAAACATGGGGCCCTGCTTTGAGGATCTATGGCGTCTGATCAAAATGTATTGGCACAAGTGATGTTTGGGTGTGTCCTTCATTTTGGTAATTTGACGATGAAGAAAAACAGTTCAAGTGCCTGTGCAAGTAACAGAAGGGCTGTACTCCATCTTCTCATTAAAGCAGGGGTGTGTTTTGAGTGTAACGTGCAATTATCCAGTCAGCGTGTAACCTCGCATCCCCTTTAACTGAAGTGTGAGTTTGAACATTCGGCGGATTGCTAGCATACTGGTGGACTTGCCAGGTCAGACGTCAGTAAGAATTTCCACTGAGGAAACGGATGTGCTTGTGCGTGAGGTGAAGGTGCACGATCACTAATCAAAACAGTATTTGTTATAAATACATACTGATGTGCCCAACACCCAGTGAACACAGTCATCTTTTAGTTTTTTAAGCTTTGAATGTCATGCACAGCGCGTCCCAGGATATAACAAGCACTGTGTATGTACGTAGACAGACGCATCACAAAAAAGGTCAAAGCGCCCATTAACTAGGAACTAATAATGTTGACCACAGACCTGGTTTTTGCTGGTTAGTAGTGCAGTCACTCTGAGCCCTCATTTTATCAACACACCCAAAATTTACCTGGACACACCTCATTTTCATCTGGACACACCTGCTGGCGCAAAGTTGACAGGCTGCTGCTTGGTAAAAAGGCAACGTGATGTGCATGACATGAAAACAGTAATTGCACAGGTATAAAATTAGGAAACACTTGTATTTGTTGCAAGACAGGGCCCATGCTGTCAGTTTGTTGAGTCTCACTAGACCCTTTAGGCTGAAAAGACATTAGGAAGTCAAATGTCTCATGTTTCTATGTTGACAACATTGAGGTTATCATTAAAATAAATCCTTCAAATGCTAATTTATAGTGGAGAGAATCCTTTCAGAACCAGCTGCAGTACAGTATTTTTAGCAACATGGACGTTGCCTGGCAGATGTCTTGTAATCCCATGAGTTGTATGGTTTTCTGGGTTAAACCCTAATAGAGTCAAAATATCCTTCACTGGAAACTACTCAAATTAGATTAATAGTTTGCTAAAATAAAGCACACTGTTGTGCTCAGCTCCTGTTGTGGCAACTGCTGTAGTAAAAGTGAATCATACACTGCAGGCCAACGGTCCAAGCTGCTGTTACTGTGAAGGCCTGCAATACAGAGCTAGTTAATGTTTACCCAGAAAATATGTAATTGCAGACCTCCCCCTAATAAACTGTTCCAGAATGCAGACCTCAAACCTCCTCCTGTAACATTATTATCTACAGGCCTCTGGGACTGACTCCCTCATTCTCCCTCTCTGCTCCTCTCACACTCAAATGTACACATAAAATCATGCACACCTCTTTAAATATAGAAATGATTCAAACTAAAATGTTTAACCAGCATTCCAATAGCCAGTCCAGCTTGATACAGAGCTGTTTTGTAAATGAAAAAGCATGACTCCACACTTATACATTTAGCCCGTTTAAGCTTCACAATCTTGATATGAAGCTAAAACAATCAAATGTATGATTTTGGGTGAAGTTCAGGCAACAGGCTGAGCAGAAGTCACTTACTCACATACTGTTTGTGCATTGTGAGGTTAACAAAGACCCAAGTGTCATATTAAAATAGATGATCCAAAAAATACTACTGTATGATACAGTCTAATGCACCAACCAACTAAATGAATGATTGCCATCTAATCTACAGCTACTGGTAAATGAATAAAGAAGAGTGCACATATTATGCTCTTTGAACGGGCCAATGAAATGTCACTGTAGTCCTTGTGCAGGAGTGCAAAATCAAGCCAAGTGATATCAGCTCAAAGAGCTTCCTCCTCAGCTTTGTTTAAGGAATAAAGAAGCTAAAATTCAGTTCCTGCTCTGGATGTTTTTATTACTTTATGGATTCATCAGTCACACTGACCGACAAAGAGGCAGCCCTGTATAAATCAAGTATTTCTGAATCAGTGTGCTTTTTTAAAATTAGTTTCTGTGTCCTCATCTGTTAAACACTTTGCACCTCTACTAGTATGCTCCTCATTTTTATTATTGTACCTGTGACAGCAAAGGTCTGGGACACAGGGTCAAACAACCTATATGTTTATTGAGGTTAGAGCACTTGTTGGGAACTAGGCTAGCTGTTTCCTCCTGTTGCTAGTTTTTATGCTAAGTTAGCCCAACTGTCTTCTCAATCCAGCTCCATATTTAACAGACATCTCATTAAAAAGGCCAATATGCATGTTTTCCCAAACTGTTTAACTACTTTGTTAAACCACGGACATCTCTCACTTGCTCTCATAAAATCAAATCATGCACCCAAACAGTGGGAAACCTGAAAGTACTTTTCATTTGAGGAAAAAAGAGTGTAGTTTCTCTTGGAGAGATTTTTTGCATCAAAGAGTTTTAGCCTGTTTGCAGAGAAATGAATCACTTCTTTTCCACATCAGTATCGTTATGTGATAACCACAGCTTTGTTTTTCCTCACTCAGATTGAAAGCTGACATCATTGTGTCTGTGTTGAGAACCTCCAGTAATGTTTGTGTTGCCTGGAGAAGATCTCATTGTGTAATGGGGAAAATTACAATAATAAGCATTCTTTTCTTCATTCCTGTTAAAAAAAAAAACACACACTGCACAGATATATGGGCTTTCCATTACAACTGGGATTTTTTTCCACCCAGAAGCCCTGGATGACTGTTAATATTCAGGTCAGAAAAAAAGTAACTCCCCATTTCCGGCCACAACCGTAATTTTTACACCACAAACTAACGCTGTATGTCCCATTTGAGGCCGAGGTTGGCTGACGCTGCTTACATTTATGATTACAGTCTGCAACATGTCTATAAAAGACCATTTGGGATCAAATTGTTTTATGCTGGATTATTTTAGCATTCTACTTTGGCTTTTTGTCATGTTGGAGCACTGGTTCCTTCATTTCCCTTTGCTTCTCACAAGACTTATTGGTTTCTGCTCTGCTTTCACTGTAATGAGAGAGGGCATCTGCCTCCAAGTCTGCCCAGTTTAATAGATAGAGACAAACTGCATTACCTCAGTACTGAGATCCCAGTGGGTAGCCAAGATGGCTCCATGTCATTACTGGGACTTCTCTTTGTAACGGTGGTGCACTGCTCTCAGGAAGACCTGTGACTGAAAAATATCAATGCCTCGTTCCCTCTGAAAATAAAAACTTCCCATGAAAACATGCCTGGATGTCTCAAATATTAAGAAGATGCTAATAGACAGAGAATCCCGCACCTACTGCACAAATGAAAAATATCTGTCATGTGTATTCATCAGTTTATGAAAGAAATTTCCAAGGAAGCTTATCTTAATGACCACCAGTGATGCTTATGATTTTAGGCATGGAGCACAGAATACTAACAACAGCTGCATCACCAATCAGTAGGATCCCACTACTGATAATGTGTCTGTACCACTGATGATGGACATGGCATCACCACTTCCTTCCACTATGCAAAAATGAAGCCAAAATATCGTGAATAGGTGACTGCCATCTTGTTTTTTTACAACCAGATTCTGGGTAGTAGTGACCAGAAGTGAAATGACAGCATCAAACCACAAATCCAAGCTTTCAAATCAGCCAAAATACACCTCATTATATCATTAAATAAGTTAAGGACAAACTTAGCAGACAAATGATCACTGCTATACACATCAGCGTGATAATATCTACCAAAAAAATGACAGAGGTGACCTCTGGGAAAAATGTATTGGATTTGTACTGTGAGTTTTTAGTTTGGCTCATGTCCCATCTACTGACATGGAGGAGGTGGGACTCTATGAACTATACTGCAGCCAGGGGCCAATCACCTCTGGAAGCTGTCATGGTGTTCATATTTTGTACGATTGATTGTCTGTACCAAATTTCTAGGCAGTCTATCTAATAGTTTGATAATTATCAGTCTGCAAAAAGTGACAGATCAACCAGCTAAATGGCATTTCTATTCCTAGAGCCACGGTGCTACTGTGGCTGATGACCAATGAAAATCACTAATGGTGATGAAAAGTTGCAGGAGAAAACAGGCCAAGCTAGCCAATTATACAAAATGCACATAAACCCTTGCGTTGCTTATAGCATTTACACACCCTAAATACATACATACATACAGTAGCCATGGCTATGCTGAAAGTCCTTAAAACAGAACAATAAATCCAACTTGTATCTCTAGAATAGACTTTTGGCCATCTTTTCAGTTGGTTATAATAACAGTGTCCTCAGCAAAATAAATATGAAAACATGGCATACAATATCTTTAACAGAATGTTTGACAGATCTCATAACATGAACAGATTGTAAACAAGCCAAAAGTTTAGCTGTTTAATCTAGATCACTTTCTAAGGAGGTAAAACCAAAAGCAAGAGCACACTAAATATTCCTTGTGTTCCCAGGTTTCAGCAAGAGAGAACAATGTTGTTAATCCAGGAATGACAGCAAAACGTAAGGATGCAAGACCCAAATTGTAATGAACTGTAACTATCTTTTAATACAAGAAGGACATTACACAGTTCAAGGGCCATGCTAACCTTGACAACCATCTGCTATAAAAGCCAAACAAGAAGCAGTGGAGCAGAGCAGGTGAGGATAATAATAAATCACATGTTCAAACAAATGGCTTCTGATGCCTAAGTCAGATACAGCCATTGAAGCACGGAGAAAGGAGGAAGAGTTTTCCATCCTCTCTCCCTGTGGGAAAAAGGGGGCTCAGGACATGCTGGCATCCCAGGAAACACTGAAAGGGGGCGGATGGTGGTGGAAACAGAGGTGGTGGTGGTGGGGTGCATTTTCTTTTTTATATTCCCCCTTCCTCTAACACCACTTGCTGCCCTCAACTCCACCCCTTCCGTGAGCCAGGAGGTGGTAGAGGAGGGAGGGTTTGTGTGTGTGTACATGTGTGAAAAGTGTGTGTGTGCGTGCTCCTTATTGAAGCCAAACAGAGTGGAACCTCTCCTATTGTCTCCCCCGCTGCACCTCTCCCCACCATTGCCTCACCCCCTGTCTCCCTCCTCCTTTCTCCATGGACAAAGAATGCCCTGAATGCCTGGTGTCTCCCGCAGTGTCAAATAACTAAAGGATAGGTGGAGTGGTGCAAGGACCCAGGAAGGAGAAAAAGACAAATCAGAGGAAGCAGGAGTCTTACTTCTAGTAGTTCTTTTATGAATATATGTAGCATCTCCATCTATCTGTCCTTTGAGTTTTAACAAATACTTGCGCCTTCTGCTTAAACACCAAAAGTGGTCATTTGTCACTGCTTTTCGAAATGGCCCATATGAGAGCTTTTTGATCTACTAACTCCATGGTTAATATTTGGTAAAGACGTCTAGGCAACCAAACTACAGGTTACAGTTAGGGAAGTATCGGGGTCACAGTTAAGAGAAACCAGTGTGCCTGCTGGCAAGAGACAGTATGCAAAGAGCCAACAAAGCCAGATGTCCGAGCATCATCCCTGACATCCTCTCAAGAAATTGTTGCAGTAGTATAAACATGTTTGAGAACCAAGCCATTATTCACACAATCAACCAGAGATCACTTGTCAGGAAAAAGCAAACAATTAGTAAGCTAAGGTCTGAGATGACATGATGTAATATAGTTGCAAGAAAAGGTAATGCCACTGTTCGCAATTTCCTGGTTTTCTACATAAGCTGGTAATGAAGTGGGATCTGATCTACACCAAAGTCACAAATATCAACAAACACAATATTTCTAAGCTGATAAAACACAGACGCAGTCTTAATCTTTCATGTCTTCATTGAACACTACCGATTAAACAAAGTGAAAAAAGTAATGACAACACCAAGCTTCTAATGTCACTAAATGTCAACTGGAGTTGGGTGTTAACAAACCTGGAGTCCAATCAATGAAACAAGAATGGAGGTGTGGTTTAGAACAACCTTGACTTATAAAAACACTCAAACGGTGTCAGTGTGCTGTTCATAAACAGCATCAGCTGATGGCAGTGGGGACCCAGCCAAGATCAGTTCAAAGGCACAAAGCAGAATGGTTGGTGAGATAAAGAAGAACCCTACAGTAACAGCTAAGGACTTGAAGGATTCTTTGGAGCTGGTTAACATCTCTGTTCATGAGTCAACCACACGCAAAATACTGAACAGGCCTGGTATCCATGGCAGGACACGGAAACCAAACCAGTGCTCCCCAAAAACAACACTGCAACACATCGTAAGCTTGGCAAAGACCACCTTGGCCCTTCACATCACTACTGGGAAAATGTCCTGTGGACAGATGAAGCGAAGGTCAAATTGTTTTGGAAGAACACACAGTGTTGGCATAAAAGAAAACCGTGTACTGTCGTGAAAACATCATCCCAACAGTGAAGTACGGTGGAGGGAGCATCATGATGTGTCACTGCTTTGCTGCCTCTGGGCCTGGACCGCTTGCCATTGTGGAGGGAAAATGAATTCCCAAGTTTATCCAGGTATCCTACAGGACGATGTTAGGGTGGCTGTCTGCAAGCTGAAGCTCAGAACAAGCTGGGTGATGCAATGGCTCCGGAGACGTATGGTCCACCTTTTAGAGCAGCCCAGTCAGAGCCCAGACCTCAGCTCAATAGAGATGCTGTGGAATGACCACAAGATGTTAACACCAGAGGTCCTAAGAATATGTTCTGAAGCAGTTCTGTGAAGAAGAATGCTCCCAAGTTACTCCTTAAGGTTGTGCAGGTCTAATGCAAAGCTACAAAAAGAGCTCGGTTGAGGTTATTGCCACCAAAGGTGGTTCAGCTAGTTATTAAAACACTGCCATTACTTTTTTTCACCATCACTCTGTATGTTTAATGGGTATGTTCAATAAATATATGAAAGATAATGGACAGCTTAGAAATATTGGTGACATTGGTGAAGATCTAATAACATTTCAAGACCAACTTATGCAGAAAACCAGGACATTATAAACAGTGCCATGACTTTTTTTCACAATTGTAAGTACTGACCCATCTAAGTTCTCCTAATAAATGACAAAATATGTTTGCATGCTAACATATGCTAATAGGAACTAACACCACTTGCAAAGCTCTAAACACAAAGTACAGCACTGAGGCTGATGGGAATGTCATTAGCTTTGCAGGTATTTGGACATAAACTAAGATACTGGACAAGTTCAGATCCATTCTGAGGGATTCATGTAATCTTTCATTTTTAATAGTTGTTCGGAAAGTTCACTAAAATCAGCCTCACAGTGGCACAAGAGGAAAGGTCTCGAACTCACCAAAGTCAGTAGGATTCAACATCAGGGAAATCATGATTGTCTGTATGAAATTTACATCTTGTAGATGCCAAGATATTTCACAAAGAAGCTGTAAAATTAGACCTAGTGATGGTGATAAAGAACAATTCAGGTAGCCACTAAAGTCAGGATAGGAGTCCTCCTCTGGGGTCTGTGAATGTCTGTACAAAAAGTCTTGGCAATCCATCCAGTAGTTATTTTAGTCTGGACCCACAGATACACCAGCACTGTAATCCCTAAAGCCATGTGGCCATAAAGGACACAGATGTGTAGTGCAGATGTGGTTCCACAAGACTAGGTGTCAGCATAGGTGAATGTGTTCACACATTTATCAGCACATAGTTTCTGAGCAGTCATAGATTTTTAGCTACATGGATGGTCCTTGCAAATTCTCATAACATGGGTAGATGAAAAAAAAAAAAGTCAGTGTTTAGGTCACTTTTTATGCCCATTCATCCAAAAGCCTCACTCTATAACTTCCTGTTGTCTTACTTTATGTGAGTTGTTTGCATCTTTTTGGTTTTGGTGAGACGTTAGTAGGCTACATATACATAGTATATGAGTTGGTGAATGTTGTTGTTTGTGCCTCGTGATGATCACATAATTTAACTTTTTTTTTCATGAGTTTAGATTTGAAAGAGTTGAACTGAGGTAATCCTCCTATAGCTTGATAGATTGTGAGAGTTCAGGGATCCAATCTATCACTCAAGTGATAGATTGTGAGAGTTAGTAGTTCCATTTCTTAATTCCATTCTCCAAACTGAGATTCATTAATTTACTGTATGCCATTTTGTTTCTTGCACTGAACAGCTCTGAATAGTTTATTGGCAAAGTTTAGATTCATATTTCATTTATCACTGCCAACATTTGCCCAAACAGTTCTCATGAAATGACAAGTGTGGTTTGAAATCACAGCTCCTGAGGTTTGACACTCACATTTACAAACACTCATATATTGTAACGCTCTCTTTCCCATGCACACATCCACTTAGACATGCTGCACCCCTATCATACAGTGAATGCAATGGGTAACTGCTAATTGCTGCAGTGGTCCAAAGCAACAATAACAGCCTCACAACCACATAAAATCATATTATTCTGCAAGCAGCATGTACAAAAGAGACCATCAATCAAGCTGTCACAGTACCCTCATTCTCTTCCAGAGGTAGAAGTGGAACTCTCTCACACACTGTGATGTGTACAACCTCATCCTCACAACACACTAACCATTACAGGCCACAGTTTACGAAAACACCAAGTCAGGCTTGAATCAAATAATTTGGTTTGTTGTAATCAGGTCGGTGCACCGGACGGGCGGCTCTTATTACATCAGGATAACCTGATTTGTTCCAAATATTCCGAGAACCACAGAGCAGCACAATGATTTGATGTTCAGACTGGCTTAAGTTACTGGTACTTCTTGCATATGCCAATATGGAAAAAATGCACTCCATCTGGTGCTCTTCATAGATCAAAACAAAAGGCAAGAATTATTTGGATGCACCTTTTGAACCAACTCTGGCTCAAGTGGCTTTTTTATGCACGTAATCAGATATATCAGAAACTGTGCATAAGATGTTCACTAGTTTGACAGCATCTATATTTTCACAGCATCTGAAAATATCAAACAATATGGCTCCATTACAAGCAAATCACACCTGTGACACTGTATATTCACTGTTCAAGAAATATAACAAAACAGGCCAAAAGCAAGTATTTCACTAGTTAAACTGAAAAACCACTAAACTGAGTAGTGAGAAGCATTTGATGTAACCACTGTATATTATATTCACACAGGATAATCAATTTACTCATCCAGAGTAATGTTCTGCCCATGACAACTGTTGTATTACATCTTCTGTGGCTCAGGAAGACCTTTTTAAAGTTTAAGAAAATATTTACGGTATCCCCCTGAAATAAAGATTTCTTTTTTCATCCACAGGTTTTATTTACATCTCAAATGAAGTTGAATCAAACTTAATTTAACATGTAGAGCTCTACTGAGGAAATACAGTGGAGTAACTAAATGGATTATTTTCATTGCAGACATTTTTGGTATTTCCAATTCTTTCTTTTTAAAGCTTAATCTGTCACATGTACAAAAGTATTCAGATTCTAAACCATGATGACAACACACATTTATAAGCTTTGAGGTTTTCATTATGGCTTTGATGCTCTGTGGAACAGTTCTTTTAAAAATTATGTCCAAATTATTTGAATTAAAGTTCTCATCAAAATTTCGAACCGGTGATGTACCGCCAGGTGACATCATGCAGACTGCCCTGCTTTTGGTGCTATTTGGCAGGATACTACCAACAGTGGCTTACCAGCAAAGATAGGATGAAAATATGGCTCAGCGCTGATCGCTGGAGAGATATATGCAACTGTTTTACAAATGACCCACTCTACAGAGAGCTACAGTAACTATGCCACAGCGTGAAATTGCATCCTTTTTTCCTCAACCAAAATTTCTTTCATGTGTTGATTAAATCTGTGGTGGGTTTGTGATATGGGGAGGCCCTGTAACAAGACTTGGTTTTGTTTTAAGGGTCTTTGTGGATAAAGTTGGACTTCAGCACAGACTCACTCTCTAACCAAGGACATGAAGTTGTTGAGTGTTTTGAGACAAGGAGAACAAACTGGTGTGTCAGCTCGACTGCTGAAATAGAATAAATGTTTGACAAACATGTATTATATGAAATTGTTATCATGAAACATGATCAGTTTTTTTGCCAAAAGAAAAAAAATTTCATTAAAAGTAAAGTAAAAAGCAGCTGCCATATGAGACACAATTACAGACATATGGATGCAGCAGACACATGGTGCTTGTATTGAGAAATAATCAGGCTGTGCTTTTTTCTGCTCTTACTGACATGAGATATGATCTGCAGGATGGAGAGGAAAACAGAGGGAGCGGTGGAGAGCCAGAAATTAAATGTGCATGTGTGCGTCCCACAGTTTACGAGGTTTTTCTCCTATTTCCCTTCAGCTGGACTGAAACAAAAAAATAAAAATAAGAAAAAAGTATGAAAATGAGGGAATATTTCTTCAAGCCTGAACTTAGCCCCTGGCAGAGCTCCCACTCAAGCAGAAATGTAAAAGTTCCTGTCCTTAGGGAGGGCCTGTTCTAGAGTGTCCCCATAAAAAGACTTATGGCTGGTTACAGCAGCTTGGAAAGAAGCCCATAGATGGCCCAACAAGCCTCAACTGGCATCATTTCCTACTTGCAATTCAGCTCTGAGCTTCAAACCCCAGGCTTTTGGCCTCCTTGTTTTCTTTAACAAATTTGTCAACGCTCATTTATTCAGGCTGTATTTGTTCCTTTCTTTAAATCAGCACAAGAAACCTTACTGCATATAAACCACATGCTTATCATTGATACTTTTATTAGTTTGTCCCCCACCAGGAGTCGTCGCTGTAAATTAAGCAGCACCTTCTGGTTATTGTTTTCACCGCTTTTTATGGATGTGCCAATCGTGCAATCAAAGTTCATGGTTGTTTTATTGCTGGACAAATTTATCAGTGTTCCATGAGTTACTAGTTTCCTTGCCTTTATCAACAGCTTATAAAAAAGTGAAACTCTTAATGACGTTTGAGCACAGTTTATAGGTAACTAAAAGTTACACTCTATTACCATGCAAATTACCTTAAAAGGTTCTGTAAACAATTATATTCCACGAGTTATACTCATGACCATCATGAGTATAACTAACAGGACAGTGGACAGTGGACGGAGTCATTTGAAGTAAATGATCCAAACAAGGTTAAATAGGGTTAAAACCGGCTGGCACGGTTTGGCATGTCAGTCACAGTCCACCAGCAGAGCACAGTAGCACCTTTCCATGTTGCCCGGCTGCCTGTCAGCAGCTACATTAAGCCATTACACAAGTGTGGAAACCGCCCCTGTGGCTGCCAAACACCAGCACACATCCGCTTAGCAATACATACCATAATTATCCCCCACTTCATACTCATCTCCCCTGGCAACTGCAATCATACAGCCCAAATAGCTTGGGATTATTCATTACTTTGGTCCAGGGAAGTTAGCTGCCTGTAATGACACCAATTTCCCTGACCTAAACACTGTAATAGGACCTCTTGGTACACTGGCAAGGAAATGGCTGCAATTGAGGCTCTTCCACTTCCTAGCAACCGAAGCTCGAGTCTACTATTTGAAGGGGGAAATGCTTTGCATTACCTGTGCCCTGCAGCTTGAAATGCAGCCTAATGAAGGTGAAATTGTACAAATTCAGCAGACTTTGGGAAGGAAGGCAACAAACAGAAAAGTGGAAGCATGTGTCAAATGGGTATTCTCTCTAATTCGGTGGCTGTTGAATGGCTAAATTAGAGCCGACCGGAATTTGCCTGGTCGTGCAATCAGGAAAGACCAGAGGGGAAACAAACAGAGGCCGTCTGTTTGGTCCCTAATGCACACAGAGGGGGAGGAGGAGGAAGGGAAAGGTGGCGGAGGTGGTGAAGAGGAGGGGGCTGTCACTACAGTACCAAAGAGTACGAGTCCAATATTTAACTGCAAACTGCAAGAGTTAGTGTTTCACAAGACTGACCTTGGCCAAATATTATTAGTAAATACTTTTTACAAGGTGCTATATACTGCTTAGGTGACAGATGGAAAATGTGCACCAGGCTAGACAACATAAGGAGTGCAAGAAAGTTCAGACAAGAATAGTGAATGTTTCTAAAACTGTGCAGATAAAACAAACAATCTGAGCTTTCCTGAGGGGATGAAACCCTTCCACTGGTTTAACCCAAAGGTTAAAATGAACATCTTTGCAAATATCAGCTGTAAGCAGCGTGAAATGTGCATGTTTTAAAGTATTACTTCACCTAAATCACAAAAACATGTTTTCTCATCTGTAGTAAGACCTAGCATGTAGTTGTTTGACCCATCAACACCAACCCAATGGAGGCGAATTGAATTCTGGTTTTAGATGCTTATATGAAGACATGACATCTTGCCAATCCAGCATCTTGTCTCTACAGAAACAGTGTCCCTGTTTCCCTATATAATCAGCCAAAGCTTTCAATGGAACTACTTTCCACTGTAGAAACGATCTCTGTGAAAGCTGAAGGAATTTATTTGTTTGTTGTTGTTTTTTTGGTGAACAGATTGTTTATGAGCTCAGCTCCTCACTTAACATTTTTCAAAAAGCTGAAATAAGTTTAGCAAGACTGCTGCATGAGGTTAGGTTCACTACATTCAGGTTTACAAGCTTCAATACCATCTATAAACTGAATACTGAACTAAGCACGTAGAGTACAGAAGATCAGTTTCATATACCAAACAGCATCTGTATATACTCAAGGCACAGCCACAGCACTGGAAGCTAAATTCAGCTCAGCAGCTGTATGCACACTGAGCACTGACACACTATCCCAACTCAACATTACCTCAACTAACACCACTAAACACTGGTTGGCCCCATTTTAGCCCTGGATCACATCTCCATGCTACTATTGGTTGGCTCACAATAAAAGCAATGCTCTCCTCTGTTGGAAAGCCTACCTGTGGGATGAGGTATGGATCTAGGCGTCCGATTGGTCAGGAGATGATGTTATCTGGCTGATCTTCAGTCAGGGAAGATGAGGCCAAATGCTTGACAGAGCCAGAAGAACCTTCCAAAGGTGGTTTGGTTTGAAATGGTGAGCAGATGGAGACCAGAAGAGTTCATCATTGCCCATGTAGTGCAGGTGGAGGTCCAAGTGAACTGTCTCACCCTGGAAAACCTGAGGAAGGATGGTCAAAACCAGAAAGCACAGACGCTGGATATAATTCTTATCTTTGTTGACTGTTGCATTTGTTTTAATCATAGATATATATACACATAGATGCTGCATAAGCCACTTCTGTCCATCACCGTCATGCATCAGTGTGGCCCCTGTGCTGGAACGGAAATGCTGCAAGCCTTTATGCATCAAGCTGAAAGTCTGTCCCCAAATAATCATAACGCCCTGAATTTAAAGCCGTTTGGTTTGTTACAAATGCCAGACATGTATTGATCATACAGAATATTTGGTTTCATTAATGTGGATTTTGTTTTTGGATGGTCATATTTACCTAATTCACATTTTATTTATATAAAATATTTCTACACAGTGCACAGTGAGCGAGAGGTGTTGTGCAGAGTAGCACTATAACAATGATACATTCTGATAAACACGTTTTGGACAATTCAAAACAAAAGCACAGAGAAATGACTTAGAGCTGCATCTATATTGGAACCATTTGCCAGTGGCACTAACTTTACACTGTCTGGAAATGTAAAAATGATCAGGATCACTCCTTCCTTTATACACATTGTCTGTCCAGTCCTGTCACAGTGTTCTAATGACAGCTGCAGACAGCTCTGCTCAGTGCTACTGTCCTGTCTTCTCCTTTTATCTTTTGGGAACCTACACACATTAGGTCCATCAGGAAAACACGAACGTTACACAATTCTGTTCTTCTAGCTAAAATTTCAGTTTGGACAGGTTATGTCCTGTTGCTATGAAACCATTTTAAAGCCACTTAACATGCTAACTCATACAGTCACACGGCTGATTCATGGATATAATTTCCAGCATCTTCTTAAATCAAATTTAGCACATTCATACATAAAGTACAGTAAAATATACTTCTTGTGAAATTACTACTTGGAAAATGTTGTTGCCTGCTTGGCTTTGGCCTTTCTTCTATTAGAACATCCAGGCAGGCCAAAACACAACACACAGGCCAAACTGATCAATGTAATATATAATGTGATGCATCTCAGTACAGCTTCTATGTGTGTATAGAATCTCTGGTTTTAATTGTAACAAAAAGGTGCAAAGTAATTTTTTAGCTGACTACAGCACGGTGTTTTGTTAAATGAACAAACAGTTTAGACATGCATTATATTACTTTTAAATATTACTTCATTTTGATGAACAGCTAGGAAGAACAAATTGAGTGGCATTTACTAAAAATAAAGACAAGACAAAACCTTAACATCTAACATAATCAGTCAAACTAGCTTACTTGCCGTCCCATCGGTGAAACCATTCTCCAACCAGAGGCCTTCAAAGAACTGGGATCCTTCAAATGTCTGGAATCAATCTCTTGTTCAGTTTGAAATCATCAACAGGTGCAACTGTTGCCCATGAAACTGAAAACACATCACTGGGAAAACACAGGCCTCAAACTCAGCTGGCTGCTGACAGATAAGAAACAGCACTCCTAGGGAAAAAGCTTATTGAGTTCACATAAACCTAATACTATCCCTCATTACCTCACTACTCAACTCTGCAGGAAACTAGAGGACATGCAGTCACTTCATGTAACTCTCCAGGATAAAAGTGTTTCTTAGCATTTAAATTTCCAATGAGGTGCATGTGCTGAAGGAAACTCACTTCCTGCTTATGATATGTTTCCTGTTAAAGTAGGAAGTCCAGGGTGGGACATAACACAGTGAATGATCATTGTAAACCAATGGTATACCACTTTGGGAAAGAGAAGCTACTCATTGATTTTTAAAGTTAATATTATAAGAAAAGAACATATGTGTAAAAGAGAAAACAGAGAGTTACACCTTGACTTTTCTTTTTCTGTCTATACCCATTTGTAAAATATTTTTATGTAGCCAACTGTTTTAAGGCACTTAAGTAAAGTTAACCTTAGGAGTCATTTGCCAAAATTTGGCCGAATGGTTCATTGAATTATATTTACTGTCACCATTATGAAAAAAATGTGCAAATGGTTTATCTGCAAAAATTCACTGTGAGCTGTATTCTGGCAACTAAAGTAAGATTAACATTTATATTGCTATGTTTTGGCAACACACAGCAGTTGGTTAAGATGTGGGACACATCATAGTTAAATATAAGGTTTGCAAGGTTAAAATGTGGAGTTAGAGTTTGGTCAAGCTGTAAATAAGTGTTTGCTTTTTCATTTTGGACCAAAACCCTGATCATTCCCAAAGCTTAGGTTTCAGTAGTCTAAATGACTCATAGTCATGGATAGTTGTTGCAAAATTAAGATTAAAAAAAGGGTAGAATATTATTAAAAGTTCTCTTTAGAAAGCATATGACTTAAAATTGTGAGCCAAGGATCAATTTTATTTTTTTGTCAAAATCAGTTCAGCAAAAAAAATTTTTTTTTTGGAGGACTTACAGATAATTTTCATCACACCTCACTGTGATGTATATGCTCTAAAGTTTAAAACAATTTTTCTCAGAGGAAGCACCACATGGTGAGTTTTATTCAGCTCATTATGACTGGAACAAGGTTTACATTGTTGTGCTTTAACTCCTCTTTTGTGTTTCCCCTCTGCAGTTGGAGCGTTATGTGCCACTCTGAGAAGTGGGTCAGAGCAGCAGAGGACCCACCACCAGTCACTTTTGGCCGCTTCAAGTCACGTCACATAAACAATGGCACTTCACAGGGAGAGGCTCGTCTTCCTTCCTGCCTGGCTTCCTGCCGATCATTCTGCCTGAGTTGACAAACTCAATATGTCTTACCCCCCTCCTCCTTCATCCCTCTACCCCATCACCCACCCCTCTCCCATGCAGCAGACCTCCCTCCCTCCTGGAGCAGACAGCCAAGTTGGTCAAAACAGAGAAGAGGAAGGAAACAGAGGATGATAAAAAACAAATGATAATTGACAACAAAGCTACAAGAGGCTTCTGTGGAAGTGGAACAAAACAAGTCAACAAGCAGGTCCATTGACATGTAGACAGTGGTGGTGTTGGTGGTGGTGGGGTGTGAAGGGGTCTGAATATACCTACAGTGCACTAAACTTTTAACCCCGCCTACGACCTCCAGCTCCTTTCTCATGCAGGGCCTTCTGACCAGATTGATGATAACGGTGCACTTCCTCTGCAGGGAGCACGACCTTTGCTTGAATGACCATTGATTAGCTTGTCTCATTCACATTCAAGACTAGCTGTCATTGTTTTTGTTCTTCATGTCTGGAAAATGATGAATTGCTAAACTATTAAATTGTACATGAAGTAAGAATATACACAGAAAGGAGGAAAACACATCTTAAAAGAAATTTGCTGCCATCTATATTTTATTTAACTTTGTTTTCTCTCTACTTTTATTTTATTCAGTTGCTGGTCTTAGAGATTTTGAGGTTGTTTTTTTTTACTGTATTCTATCTGTTTTTTAATTGCATGATGTGTTCTTTATTCTTTACGAAGAGAACTGTTGTCTGGTAAGAGCTCCATGCTCAAACATGTACACACAATTGCCTGTCCATTCATTGTAAATGAAATGAATCAGAAAAACTTGTCAAGTCATACCGAGCAATTTATTTCAGTCCATGACTTCTGCAAGTTTTTTATTGACTTTTACAGGCTGTAAACCTTAATGTTTATAGGTTGTACTTCCTGAGGATGCAAGAGACCCTTATCTCTTTTATGGACCTGATTAGGTCAGCACGAGATCACCATGTCTGGTACAGGGTTGGAGAACAGCAGTGACCTTTTGCAGAATGAGTTACAATTTCAGATGATCAGGACGATTTATTACTCGTTCCATGGCATCCTTAGAAGTTTGTTATCTGCGACTTGGATTGTAGATAACAGATAGAAAGATTAAGTACAAAGAGTACCTGAGAGCAGCACAACATTCAACCCATAAGTCCTACAGTGTTACAGCCCATGTTTTGTGTGTACAGAGGGCTTCATTCCTCATCAGTCATCATCATGACATGCAACAATTAGTACAGAATGTAAATGGTCACCTGTCAACCAGTGCAACACAATATTTCCCTGCCCTTTAAATGATCATGCGAGAGAAAAGAGTTCTTGGGAAAAGAAGTGGGAAAAAAATGAGGGCAGAGATGTAGACAGGTTTTTTTAACTGCAGGTGTCCAGCCCACCTTCAGAGCGAACTTTTTAAAGTTGCACCTGTGCAGTCTGGTGGAAGTAAGTCAGGAGGCTTGATGTGGGCACAATGTATTTTCATACTACCTAGGGAAAGGAAAGAGTTACAGGTGGCCTTTGCTGTCTATGCTAGCTACACCCCATATATTTTAAAGGCTAAAGTACAATAGATCAGCTTAACTCTGCCCCCATCCCTCAAAACTGGACCTTGGCAGATCATCTCTAATGTTCCTGTAAAGGCAAACTGAACGTTTCATGGTGGCCAAACTTGGTTATGATCATGTGCTGCTGCATCGTCGTAAAGATGAGGCACTTCCAGACAGCTGGTTTCTTTTTGTTCGACCAAAGTGCTCCTCATTTGATTCATCCTGAGAAATGGTGTGAGATTCCCAGGGCAGCTAAAGTTTCCTTTCAACTTCTCACACAGCCTCCACAGCTGGCTGTCTCCCGAGCAGGACCCTGGAACAGATGTAGATGAAAAGCAATAGGCCTCTGTGCGATAGCTATTTTTTCCCATCTGCCTTGCAGTGCTGTTGGGCCTGTTGCAGGAGAACCTATGAGTAGGAAATAGCATAATAAAAATTCAGGTTATAACAACAGTTTAAGCAAATTGGTTGGTAGAAAATCCAAATTGACTTTTAGATCCTGGGTGCATTCATTTGTATTTAATGGGTCTGAGATCCCCACCCACCAATACTGTATGCTCCTAAACCTTGTTGTGTACAACCTTAGTCACTTCCCAGATTTAGTCCTTGCAGACCACCAGGGTCACTAGGTGTAAAAAAAATATTTTGAAGCTTCAATATATACTGAAAAATATGCTAAAACAATGTATAGTAACCGTTTCAATATACTGTGCAGGACATCCAAAAGCAACAAATATACACTATTTATACAAAAAGTTACATATATAGTCAATTTGTGAAATGTGTGCATTTACTGACTTGATTGATTGATATTTCTCATGGTGCAAACTACAGGCTCCCCTGAAAATATCCATCCATTATCTATACCATTTATTCCTGAATAGGGTTGTGGGGGGCCTGGAGCCAATCCCAGCTGACACTGGGTGAGAGGCAGGGTCCACCCTGGACAGGTCACCAGTGTGTCATAGGGCTGACATGTAGAGACAGACAAGTACACACACTCACAATTTAGAGTCACCAGTCAAGCTAAGGTGCATGTCCTTGGATTGTAGGAGCAAGCTGGAGTACCCAGAGAGAACCTACGCAGGCACAGGTAGAATAGAATAGAAAGGCTCCAGGTCGGCCAGGACTCGAACCCAGGACCTTCTTGCTATGAGGCAGCAGCACTAACCACTGCACCGGTGTACTGCTCACCCCCTGAAAACATGATCTGCAAAATTTTGGGGCATCTCAGTCTATAATATTGATAATATGTTATTTTTCCATGTATTTCTGTTTTTTGTATCTTTATCATCATACATAAAACTATGCTATGGTTGATGTATGATTCATGCATAAGGGTGATTCATCACTAATTCATTTTAATAACGAAACCAGCATGTGTGCAATTCTTTCCATCACCATAGAAGCCTAAGGGCAACATAAACTTCAGTTTAACGCAAAGATCAGCAAAGGAAACTCTTGATCATGTCATTTGCCATAAAAGAGAGCTGTCATTTCTCATTGTAGCTACAGATCATACGTTATGTCAAAAAGAAAACAAGGCAGCTTAAATTTTAAGTGTCATGGTGTCTTTAAGGCACAGGCAAGCAACTTGGTTTTCCCTCTCACATATGTAAAACAGAAAATTTTATCGTAATTAAATTCAGAGAATCTTTTCAACAATAGCATGCTTTATTCTCTATTTCATCTAATGCTTGAAACCAGAAACATCATCAAGAATCATCTTTTTTTAGCCCAGAGTGTAACAGGATAGAAAAAATGTCCATGTGTACTGAAGAAAATCTGGAAAAAATCATTAGTATGAAGAGTTTGAAAAGGTGTTTTATGGTGCCAGACTTTCCTGAGATCCTCCTCTGTCAGAAAAGGCAGAATGAGACATTTTATCTGCTGCTGATTTACTCCTCTAAAATCTGGAAAGATTAGACCAGCCTGCACAGTAGTCTACAACAATAATTTTGGGTTGGAAGGAAGATTACTTTGGAAACGTGGGTCCACTGAGGGAGTTTGGAAACCACTGAAGCATCGTATCTGTTCCACAGGATGGTGTGCAGGATTGCATATCTGCATACTACAACTCTGAATACATAACGGTCAACATCCAGCCCCACTTCTCTCACTAAAACTTTGCATGGCAAACAGCAGCCTTCAGCCCTCAGCAACTTAACACAGGCACACACAACACCCTGGCTGAGCAGCGATGTGGAAAAGAATTTCTCCTGACACTAGTATTTCTGTATAGTCTCTCAGAGCCCGCACACAGCCTACAAGGTGCCAATCATGTCAGAGCCTCACCCAGAGCTGTGATTGACAAGCCTGATTCTATGAAGGGGTATGGTCTTGGAGAGTCAAGCTGGGTTGCATTATGGAGGGATGTACTTAATAAGACCTACAGAAGGGAAAGTGCCTGCCCTTAAGGTCCAATTTCCCCTTTGGCATAATACTGTCATTGAAGGAGTTGGAGATACAATCATACCTCTTGCAGAGTTCAGAATTGAAATGTAAAATGCCAGACAGAGTTGGAAGAGAAATAATTAAAATCTACTTGGATTTCACAGGAGTCAGGGCAAAAGAGTATTTTATTTGATGTATGTTTTCATTTCACCACTTAACAACCTTTTTTTATCAGCTATTACTTGCTGCTCACTTTTAAAGGACCCGTCCAGACTATACAAGAAGTGTGAGAACAAACATTAAAAAAGACGTAAAGGAGGAGATCCAAAGAGCAAACCCTGTAATTCCTTGACACATTTCTAGAACACTCAGCGTGAGCATAAACCTAGAATCAACAACAGATAAGCCTTTTCTACATTCTTTCTCTTTGATCTGGAGGCTCCCCCCTTCCAGTATGGGGGGGGGGGGTTACTCCTAAGCTTCCTGTTCAAGACCCCCCCCACATGCACACATTCTTGAATTTGTGGCTAGAGACCCTGGTGGGAATTGAGGGAGGAGTGCAGGGTCCCGGATGCCCTCAAACTTTCCACAGGCCTGATTCACTGACTGTAATACACTGACTGTAAACAGCCAGTAACATGATTTTTAGAAGTATTTTAAAGGAACTTGATACAGAGCTGCCGTCATTTGTTTTGACCAGCCTCCTTTTATTTGAACTGCTGGACAAGAAATGACTTGCATCTGTTTTGGCGAGGTTGTCCTATTTTAACTTGGGCTAAAGTTTTATAAGGAGGTAAAGTCAAGTCCTTTTACTGATTTGCAATACATCCTATTAAACCTTTTAAACATGTTCTGTATTCATTATGTGTGGTGAACAAGAAGGTCTATATATTTCAGAAAAGCTGCCACTTGTGTTTTCATTCTAGTATAAAACAAATCAGTTTGACACTAACTTTACTATGAAATCATGTCTTATAGAACTGTGACAGTTCATAGTCATTTATATACATTCAGTGTCTCAAGTGTAAAATGTTCAAGTTTTCTGCAAAAAGAAGAGAAAAAGAAGGCGTAGAGGAGGGAGCGACATGAGGTCAGCTCCTTTATGGAGATAATCAGGGTTGTCTTCCTGTCTATTCTCCCCCTATTCACACAGCCTGCCCCTCATTCCCAAAGTGAAACTGGACACCAAGGGTTTTGTTATGGGTTTACAGCTCCAAAGGACAAGTAGACAAACAGGATGGACAAAAGGCAGCACTTCCACTGGAGTTGTATTACTGCTGTAAAATTGATACTAAAGTCTGAAAAATTGTTTACATAAAATGCTAGACTTGGCTTTTTATGAGTGTGGTTCCTTTGATAAAGATAGTAGCTGGGGTACCGAGTCTTGTGTTAAATGGTCTGTGCACGTCAGCACAAACTTTGACACACCGGCCTGGAAATCATTGAGTACCAGGGAATAAGCTAAATGCATGAATGATAAATGTTCTCTAAATACAAGCAGAGCTACAACCAGGCATTAAATGCATGGCAAACCAACCAGCACCTATTTATTTGCTCATGTTCAAGACTAAAATACACATTTAAGACTTAATTTCTATATTGTGACAGGGCCTTTAGTCATGCTGCTGCAGTAACCTACAGAGAAGATGCTATACCAATAAAGTCTGAACCAATAATTGATGGGGTCGAACACAAATAACACTAGAACCAAAAAAGGAGGGGGGGGGGGGGTTTACCAAAGGTATAAGGTCTAAGTCTAAGGTATAACATTTAGGAAAAAAATCAAATGCTTTGTCAAAATATTTTAGCAACGCTCTGACCTGCCATTTTGATTCAATAGGAAATTCAGGCAGATTCAAATATTTTATGGTCCCAAAACTGACCCCAAGCTGATTAGAAAATATAAAAGAAAAAGACTTTTGAGTCTGCCTCTCTCTCAGACCAGACCTGAACATTGACTATACAGTAGGTCTTAAAGAGGTTCAAAATCCAAAGATTCATGTAGGCCAAAACATCCCAGTGAGCCCACCTGTCAGCAGACCACACAGCAGACTCAAAGGTCCACTGATAGTGGAGGAGATTAAAGTCTATTTATCTATGTCTGGGGAGGCTCTCAAGGGTGGGAGGACATCAGGAGAGAAAGGAGGGTTTGGAGGGTCGAAGGGTGAGCAAACTGGCAACTGGGAGGTTAGCTATCGTACTGGGGATGTGATGGAGGCTTTGGAGGGAGGGAGGGTTGAAACTTCCACCCAGTGGCTGACTGACTAATGGAAAAAAAGTCCTTCATGACCCCCATCCTGTTGCCCCCCAGCAGAGAAGAGCCGGACGAGACTAAAGCCCCCCATTGTTGTCCCCTCACACAGGATCACCAAAGCCCCAGCAGTGACAGAAGGGGGGGCATGAAGTAAGGATGGGGCTGCTGTGGGAGAGGGTGAGTATAGTGTGAATGATGCATGTGTGTGTGTGTGTGTGTGTGTGTGTATGGGTTACAGGGTGGGGGGGTCGGCCCGCTAGCTCAAACACAATTGTGTGATAGGACTTGGCCCTATCTAATCAAGGGCAGGAGGTCACTTCCGAACAACTGGGCAATAAAAGATTATTTCCAGCCACATAACAGAGGAGCCGTTGGAGCGGAGAAGGGAGGAAGAGCGAGAGAGGAGTGGGGGGAGGGGTGGCTGTCTGCAAGCAGAGGAAGTGAATTGAAAAAAGCCAGCAGACGGGAACCATCTGTCTGGATGCATAGTCTAATCTCAAAAAAAAAAAGCGAATGAAGGGGGAGGAAAAAAGGATGATGAAAGCTCAAGCTTCCTCTTCCTTCTCATAAACATGTACACAGATTTATCAATATAGCTATCTACATCATTCTAGCTATCAAATGTGCATTTGTGATGCTTGTTGTTGTCCTTAGTAGAGATACCAAAGTTAAAAACAGAACAAAAGTGGTTGTAGGGCGCTGGGAATGCAGCAAGCACAAGAAACTGTCCCCTGGGGCTTTCAAAAGAGGAACAAGGATGTGCTCTTGTCAGATGTTAAACCAGCTCTGGGTTAACAGGGAACCCCGCTTGTATCAGAGATCTTCTTCAACCTGGGTTTGGATTCTTCTGGACTGTCAACATTTTTTTTTTTTATTTGAAGAGGTGATTTTTGTGAAACACAGTCTCAGTTTTTTTGTCATTCTCTGATGTTGTTGCCATGTTGAAATATCCCCTTAATAAACCACAATCTTTCAAGATCTCCTGAACCATTCAAAGTGTATATGGGGATCAAATCTAACTACCCTTGACAACTGGCAGTTTCCAGCAACAGTTTTCAATAAGAGCAACGCTGAGACAAACACCCCACTGATTTAATTAGCGAGCAGAATACAAAATCACAAGCTAGACCACTGGGGCCTGGGAGAGCTGGCAAAGGCTTTTGCACTAATTTTGCAGGAAGGAAGTGACACTTTGAATACTGATGAATCTATCACACTGATGAAACAGGAGCCAGTGATCAGGAAAAAATCTTGTCTGTACCCCAAATAACACCTGGCCATTAATTACAAAAGAAGACTAACTGCCAAGGGTTGTGTATTGATCCCTTGACTTCCTCCTTCTTCATCATTTTCATCATCATCCCCTACAATTGGTCTTTGTCCATATAATGGAAGACAAAGACAGGAGACAGGAAGGGGGCTTGGAGACGAATGTTGTATCAGATAGCTAGTAGTAAGAAGGGGTGTGAAAGTTTTACACTAAATGGGTGTGTGTACCCAGGAGCAAAAGCTTAAGATGCTCAAGCCGCAGTGAAACACCTCCATCCTGAATAGCCCTCGACACCTGATAAAGCACGGGGTCTTGCCACAGGCCTTTTATGGCTCCTGAGGAAGAAAGAGGCCGGTTAAATGGCTTTCAGTGCTCTGACACAGAACTTGGCTCACAAACAGGAAGCAGCCAGCAGCTGCTCCATGTTGTTTTCTATATGCACAGTATAAAAAAACACAATGTCTCTTATCTGCCTAGTTACTGTTTTGGTTGTGTTGTGTTATTTGTTTCAAAGATTTCTGCATCCACCCATGCTCAGGGAGGTGAAATTTAAAGTTGTGTTGCTCAAAGCATTGCGACAAAAATGTCTTTATATCATTTTTGTTGGGTGAAAATATCAAATCTCTAAGTTCAGGAGACTGCATGTTGAGAAAACTCTCCAAACCAAATCCTTTCAAAACTTGTTATATAAACTCTGGTGGTCATTGCAAACACAAGGCCGCTTTTCTTGTTTACTAAGATGTTTACATTTTGGAAATCCAAGGTTTCACATCGACAACAGCAGTATTTTTCTGGTATTCTGGTCATAGTGAATTGTAGTAGTGACTTTATCAGGACCTGAACTCATGTGTTTTATGGCTATCTAATATTTCTTTAATGTCATTTTAATCCTGCAGTGTGGATGTTGGAGAAGTTTTAAACATATTATCTCTCATGTCCCTTTAGCCCACTAAGTTCATCCCAAAACAAATATCTGTGGAGATAACTTCCATAAACTTTGGTCATCACGCTGAAGTCCAAAAAAGCTGCCTTCCACTCCAGAACCCACCACCCCCACGTTTCCCCTGATTGCTAATTTCTATTTATATGCCATGAGAGGAAATAATGAAAACCAGATGAGGAGGCAGAGGAAAACTGAAGCAGGCCTTTTGGTGATGAGTGCTGTGGAGGAGGATGACTGTTTATAGAGTATCCTGCTCCACCAGGGCCATGCAGTGCCCTGGCTAAGAAAAGGACTGCCCCGGTAGGATGTGTGGGTTGGAGGTTCCACCATGACTCACTTGGTAGTCATGCATGTTTGCACTTGTATGGCCCCAAAAAAAGACCCAAAGCTGTAGCAAGCGACCCAGCAAGCCTGACAACTCCAAATAGCATTACGAAAGGGGGGGGGGGGGACGACCAGTTATTACTTAATACTGAATCAAATTTCACTTTTTATGCAGTGAGCGGTAGCCCTGTGATGAGTAAAATGTGAAGGAGTGGGAAAGCAGTTCACATGGCAGAGTAAGTGAAAAGAGAAAGAAACTATTCAATGGGCCTTAAAATGTTAGTCTAGACACCTCTGCCAATTAGATCAGAGATTTGTTAAAGACTTAACAGAACCAAGTTTTAGAAATGGTGGGAGTAGGATCTGTTTCCTTATTTGGCCTAGGCTGGAAAATATCAAGTAAACACTGTCTTCCTGTTCACTGCCTCCTGAATACAGTTTAGATCTCTGCTACCACCCTTGCTCGTACAGGAGCTTTAGTGGAGCCTGAAAAAAAGAGGCCTCCTATTGTTTGCTATCATCCAGGAGCCAGGAGCAAATGGGGCTCAAGTTGCAGCTCTGAAAGGTAACAGGAAATTGACAAATCGCTAATCCACTCT
>NW_018127901.1:3984572-4023116 GCF_001952655.1 Monopterus albus
AGAACATTAGGTACAGTAGGCCCATTTGGAGGAACAGTTCAGTTAAAGTAAAATGCTGACAAACTGGAATAAGACCACATGCTAGTCAGTCTAAGTGAGTGCCTGGTCAGCCCAGTGACAAAGCCAACAAGGCACTTCCTTTGTGTTTACCATTAGCTTCTTTTCTAATCTGTTGCTCATCAAAACTGCTGCAGCTTTAACTTACACCGTGTTAAATCAAGAGGTTCATCAACTGAAGCTCAGCATCCCAGACCTGCTGTGTGTAGCACCTGCGGGCACCACTATCACATGTAGCTGATTACAGACACAGCTGTGTTGTTTTATTTCCACTGCTGCAGCTTTCCAAACCTAAGGCACTATATATTTTCCTTTGTCCCAGAGAATTTCCTGGTAGCAGTTTCCCAAACTGTTGGCATTTCTGGCTGACCAACCAACTTTCAAAGTGATGATCTCATCCCCTGGGGGCCCAGAGGTGGAGGGGTGGGTGGGTGTCAGTAGTGGGGGTGGGACAGTCAGAAGAACTTCCCAAGTGATAAATTCACTGACAAAAAGATGTGGCCAAACGGGTGAGTGTGGGTCAGGCTGGGGGCTGGATTTGCCCCTGTCATTGTCATAAAAGCCCAGCACTGATAGCCCTGGTTTATTATCTTTGAACAGGTGGCCCTGACTACTTGTAATGCTCGCTTTCATTTCTCAGGGCATGCACTGCTGGGCTCTGCAATATGCAGACCATTTGGGAGTTTGGGAACATCCTGACCTAGGCGCGTTAAAGCCCAGGGAATAAACTACAGTGCATAGTTTTGTGCTGACATGTTGGCTGGTGAGTGCAGTGGTGGCTTTAGAAGGAGAATTACTTCCTGTGAGCATAACTTGATTGAAACGGGGGGGACTTTGTTGATGCTAACAGCTTCGGGGGCTATGTGTGTCAACGACCGGTATTGTTTAGTTTTCAAGGTTACCAAGGAGAATCTCAGCAAAAAAAATCCTTCAAAGAATGTAAACAGTCACATTTCGAGCTACAAGCTGTTTGTCCTCACTAGTGAACATTTTTACCAGGAATTCCACACCCAGCATGATCGTGCACACACATGGAAAACTGTGATTTGCTGCTCACCAGTGAAGTGAAAACTGAACAACAACAAAAAAAACTGTATCCCCTTAGAATCAACCATCAGTCTCTATAACTCAATCAAGACACCAGACAGTGCTATTTTTTCATTAATTAATATATTTTCTGCATTAAAGTTAACATAGTTTTCTTTTGTGCCACCCTTTAATTTTTCAGTAAGTATTTGATATTTTGTTATATTCAGACATGAGTAAATTTAAGACTGTCTCTTGCAATAAATATCATAAAATAATAGAGCTTCACATAATAAATATTTTTTACAACAAAAAATGTTTTAACAGACATTTTTCTTTTCAAAAAAATAGCCAGAATTCCTCTTATGGATTTTGAACATACAATTTACACACAAAAAAAGGGAGACAGCCACAAAATTTGTATGAAAAGTTCAGATGGATGGAAGGAGAGAAACATATCCAAGTGGAGAAACAAATACTATGAGATGGATGTGCTTTTGTTAATGCAACATGAGCACGGGAACCACGGTTTTAGTGTGGTAGCAACCAATAAATTCAAATATACCTGCTTGCTATGAATACCAGGTAATAGCTACATAATTGCCCTATAGTAGATCGTCCTTCACAGACTTGGTAAAAGGCAGCTTCTCATTGGGGATACAGACCCAGAGGAAACGGCCTACCTAAAACGGAAGAAAATATCTTTCTCATATATATATATATATACACATATATATCTATATATACACATATATATCTATATATATATAGATAGATAGATATATATATAGTGTTAATGAGAAGTTGAGGATAGACATAGAAACAGTTAAGGCAAACACTGGTCTGTAAAAACGGTCCTGATCCAGAAAAAATAAAAACATTCGAGTGGTTTTCATTACTCCCTTGCTTAGCTCCTTAGGGTTCGGCAGGCAGGAGGGAAGGCTGGTGGGAGGTGCTTATAACGTTTGATAAACATTAATTTGTGACTATCATCATCATTATCATTACCATTGTCATCATACAATCAACATCAAGTCTCCCATGCACGCACAATCACAAACAAACGGGCGTTCAGGAAGGTTTCTCCTGGGTCTGTGGGGCCCAGTTCTCCAGTTTGCAATAGACAGTGTTGGAGTTCTTGCAGCGACAGCCGGGCCTGTTAACCCGATCGTAGCAGGCCTGGCATGCCTTCAGACACCCCTTGACAGGTGGGTAGCATAGCAGACAGGGGAAGAGTACCGACATTAATCCCATGCACAGAAAACGAGAGCAGCAATGGGAACGTGACAGGGAGCAGGGGTGGTCAGCACACGAGTCCCCCTCATCGTCATTGGAGCAGTGGTAGAAAATGCCCTTAACCAGGCACATGCATGTGCCATGCTCCAGCGCACTCTCAGCAGAGCAGAGGCACTGGCCGTTACATGCCAGACATGAAGGCAGGCTCCTGGGAGCCGTGCAGTCGCTACACTTGCACTTCCCACAGCGCTCACAGATGAACTGGTGCCCAGCAGCAGCCACAACACTGTTGCCAGGGCCAGAAAAGTCTGGTTTCCCTTTGCTCTGGGGCTTGAGCGGAGCCTCTAGTGGAGGCTGGTGAGGTCCCTGCTGGGGCTGTAGGGGGGCCTTGGGCTTGGGCTGAGTCCGAACAGGCTGCTCTGCTCTGCGGTGGTGCTGTAAGCTCATGCTGGGCCTGGTTGGGGGTGAGCGTGCCAAGAGTCCCTGCTCAGAGGAAGCACTGCTGTTGCTCCCTGAACTGGCGGCACTTCCTGTGCTTGTGGAGCGGCTGAGCCCAGGTGCCCGGGACCCACTGTACTGCTGCCCCCCGGCCACAACCACCACACCACCTCCCACATGATGGTGGTGACTGGATGGCTGGTGCTCATAATTGTTGTTCACATTGACAAGGATGACCTCGTGAGTCCTCTCCTGCTTGTCCTGAGGCCGGAGGGCCATACGGGGTGCAGGGGGCCTCCGTACCACTGAGGGCCCCTCGGTATACTCGTTGCTGGAGCGGATTGCCTTGATTTGGTCCAGGGAGAGAATGGCAGCATGCTGGAGCTCCCGCTCATAATCCGATCTCTGCCGGCTCTCAAGGGAAGGCTGCTGGATCACCACTAATGAACCACCAGGGCCATGTTGACTTTGGAGCTCCATCTGGGGGGATCACCACTTCCGACATTCACCGTGGACTTGGCATGCATCGGAAAACCTGCTGGGGAGGGCGTAGTGGGTAGGGGCCAGGGAAAGACAAAGAAGAGGCAGGGAGGAAGAGGACATCATCAAAACATGGCATAACTGGTTAACACACACTGATGGTAGTGGGTTAACAAAATCCCCAGGCCAGTTCATCTTCAGAACCTGTGAAAGCCAAACTATTGCTAAAAAAATAACCCAATAACCATTACGCAGCAGTAAATATAGGAATTTTAAACATTCATTATAACTTGAAGCAAATAAGCAACTATTGTAATATTCGAGGTGCATTCAGTGGCAGTCCAGACTGTCTTCATCCTGTCAACATGACAATATGACACTTTTGATCCTGTTAAGTGACACAACACGAGGAAAAAGTTGATTATTAAAAAGACTTTTTGTACCTTCTTCCCCAGGAGACACACATCTAAACTTCGGTAGGCCCTACTTCATTTCCATTTGTATGACTAGTTAACATTTAAATGCACAGCAGCGGCGAAATGAGGACACGATCCAAGGAACTAAATGAGCTGCCTCACTTAGTATTCTATTACTACACCAAAAAGGACTTTGGAGGGGGTAGGGGGTGGGATAAGTAGAGAAAAAGCTAAAGTCAGATCAAGTTCTGACAAAATGACTTCAGTTTAAAAACGAAGTGAGCGCTTTAAAGTTGTCGCATTACGACTTTACTTCACACTACAGCAAGACGCAGGTTTGGGAAGTTTATTCGAGGCAAATCATTTGCCTAATAATTGTGTTTATGCCAGAAGTACCACGAGCAATGTGGGTTGGAGCCTTCGGGGATGTTATGAAGCGACGCCGTCCTGTGCCCGAGGCCAAAATCTACAATTTGCACAGACGTAAAGCCTGGCTGGCCCGCGAAGCACGCACCAAAGCTCACATGGTGAAACGCTGCAGCCGAGGATAAACCCATCCAGTTGCGCTTCGCAAATCAACAAACTTATTGTTTTTAACGGTTTACGCGTCAAGGAGCGCACTATAAATATGATGATCCACACTGAGGGTCTTTAAATGAGAAGACGTCGTGCACAGTAATACAAGCCTATAACCGACACTGCCGGAGATCAACAGATATTACATCTCAAAAACTTATGAATGAAAACCACCGCCATGGGGGAGGGGTTTTGCCACGGCTACGTGGAAGGCACGGCCAAGGAAATCCATCAGTTTAATCACCTAATAAGAAAATAACACGGAGTCTTTGGCTTTGTGCACCACTGTGACACAACATTTATATCACTGCTGCAGGGCATACTGGGCCGCTACGCACGCTTCTATCGGGCAACAAATAGTCTACAGTAAAACCGAAATGAAAAGCAAAACCTGTAAAATAGTAAAGCGGAGACGTACCTATATGCAACCATCCATGACGCCGAATCCATCAACCAGCCTACAGAAACTCCATCTAAAAGGAAAATGCAATGTCCTGATAATCCCAGTGCGAGTGTATCCCTTCGTGTTATTCCCTTTCCTTGGTTAGTTTTAAAGAAAAGCTCAGTGCGGGTTGCTCATGCATTCGTCCCAGGACCCCACGAAGTAAATCCACGGCGGAGCTCTGATGTGGGAGAGAAGGCACTCGGAGAGCTGCTGCGCACTTGGAGCCCGATCTTTAAGCAGGACAACCCAGTTATAGAAGTCCCTTAGGAACTGCTGTAAAATTGAAACAGCGCAAAGACGTTTTTGGGGAAATCAAATCAAAGCCGATTCAGCATATATCCGAGAGCCCCTCCTCTTCGAGCTTCTGCAGAAAGTTGAGCTTGCGTTCTGGCTGTCACAGGGAAGCTGCGCTCTCGGGCAGAAAGCTTGGTCAGGTCGCAGGCGGTGATGCGCTCTCTCCAGCTCCACAGGCCTGTTCAGCACTGAATGAATGGAAACGCGGGGTTCAGTGTTTGCTCGATAAGCCAACTCCCATTGGCCATTCACTCCACTGAAAAAGGATACATCGCATCCGCTCCTGATTCATTGGGCAGATGTAGATGGCCAATGGCCGGGCGAGAGAGATATGCGCTCCACTTAAGGTGGAACGGGTTTTTATTTTGGGTTGGCTGCGATGAGGGGGCTCAGGGAAGGAAACTACTACTATTTTCCGTACTTGTGGGTTATGAATAATGTTGGATGTGACTCAATGTAGTGTAATAAACGGGCCTTTTATTTATATTCTAGCTGACTAGTAATTTTTTGGTAGCGAGGCCACGCATACAGGGAACTCAAATAAAAGCCTAATTTAATCTTCTATTGGCCACAGAAACATATCACATAGGCATATCCACTCATGTTTAATGTATAACAAAGAAAAACTAAAACTCATGAACCATCTAATAAATAATTGTTAGGAAACCTCAAACTGACTAAGACGAAAGAAAGAACGTGAGATCTAGGATTTAGATGAATTTAATGAAGGGTGGTTCCTTCACAGGGGTCTGATGACTTTCAAGACTCTTTAACAAGAAACGATATTCTGAGACAAAGTTAACAATGACATGGGATCTGCTGCTGCTTAACTGACAGCCACGCATCTTCACTTTCTGCTAGAATCCTAAAAGTTAAGTAAACTCAACTTGGACTACACGGAAAGACCCACTGTGGTGCCGAAACCCCAATTATGGTAACAACTGTCTGCACAGACAAGTGCATGATTTTTCAGACAATTCGGGAAGAAAACATCAACAGGATGTCTCCTCTCCTCTCTGGAATGGTCCCATTACGCACTTACCCATGTCATCAGAGGAAGTAAAATGCGTGGTGATGAGTCTGCAACTTGTATGACTGATATAACTCATCCCATGAGTTTCAAAGGGCAGGATTTTTGAGCAGTGGAGGTGGCGGTTGGGAAGTTTGGTCCACCTTAAGAAAAAAAGCAGCCCTGCAGCCAGGAGAGAAAGGATACCCCTCGCTCCTGCCACCCCCTTCCCCTCTGTTCCTGACTGTCTGGTTTGATTGGTGTCGCGGATGCGCTACATCCGGATCAACGAGAAAAGGAAGTTCAATACAAAGTCAATTTACCCCATTCAGATGGAAAAATCAATAGACGAGTGACCCCCAGTGCCACTTCGGGTCAGCAGATGCTTAAAAAAGGAATTGGAAAAAGCCCTGTTAGTGTTTCAGGCTTTTAAAGTGATTCTGTTGCGCAGTAACACTTAAGTTTTAATATGGGTATTAATATCCAGCTTCTTGCTGGTGATAAACTAAATCCTTCTAGGCCATCAGATGGCCGCCTGCTTCCCTGCACTTAGTGGTCGGAAATCTCCGGATTACAGCAATTAGCAGATTTTCCACGGATGGATGTGATGAATTTACCAGCTGCCGCTGTTTTTCTCCCCGTGGATACAGAGCCGCGGTTCCCCTAACTATTGGTCTAGGAACCATAAGGGCCCTTGAAGGGGGTCCAGAAGATCCCCAGATACAAGTCTAATATTTGAATCCACAGATGTTAGTGTGGGGCCCACAGGAAACATTCTGGTTCTCACTTAACAGCATAATCAGTTATAAAACTTGTTTAAAATCAGCTTTCCATTTTTTCCTTTCTTGCCATCTGTGGGGCTAAAGTCTAATCTGTCTGTCTGAAAACATTTAAAAACCCATGATTTGACTGTACAGCCAGTCCAAATCCCGTAAGGAAAACGTTTAGACAAATATACTAACTCGCAAATGACACAAAGTGGCACTGACAACATGCAGAAAATGGACCTCCCCTGGATGTACAGGGTGGGAAGTGAGTGAAAACAAACACATGCAGGGGAAGTCTTTGAATCCAGTCAAAACATGTCCACAGCTAAATTAATTTTTGCACTGAAATAGAATGCGTTTACCACTGTTAGCTGGAAGTGACAGTTTTGAGTTACACATGTTTATTTTACAGACTTTTCCGCTGGAACCTCGGGTTTAAATCTCACCAGCGTTTATTTGTGACCTTTCTTTTTCTATAATGTTGCTAAAAAACACCAGGCAACCAAAGACAGTGAATACAGAAATAATGCATTTAATACATTGCCAGTATTTTACATGATCAAACATGACACTTCAGCAGACTTAAAAACTATACATATAATTAAAGCCATTCTGGGAAACAAAGTTTGGCATGTTGGATTGTGGACTCCAAACCGGTTAGCACATTTTTCCCCTACTAGCTGTAAACTATAAACCCCATCAACAGTTCGTTTCACAGTAGCTACAAAAGAGAAATCCTTGCTTTTAGCCAAAGTCAGCATGGTGTGTCAGTTTCTTATCATGTTAGCCACCTGTCCAGCAGACTGGGGCAGGTGGAAGCCTGCACTATTAAAGTAGTAGTAGAATTATAAAGAGAACAACCTCCTTAGTACGTAGGAGTGTGGTCAGAAAAAGCACAGGCCGGTGTGTTGCTGCTGATAGCTGATATACAACTGGATGAGAGAGTCGGGGATCCGGGGCTTCACAGTGTTCAGGGCACTTTCAAAGTGTCTGGCCTCAATGGACTGAGCTTTGATGTTCTGTTGTAGGGCCAGGAGGGCAGCCTCTCTGCATACTGCCGTTATCTAGGACAGGAAGCAGACACAGATATTCAACTGTCTGGCAGCACAGTCCAAACCACTAGACACCAGTGAATCATGGGAGCAGCCACAAATCGAGGCTGATCGACTTCAATGAGAGACCCTTGTCTGTGTTACAATTTTAGACCAGTATCTCTAAGAAATCATTTATCTTAAACACATCAAAAGTCCATAACAATCATCCCACAAGTCAGCATCGAATGCTCTCTGGAAGTAACAACATTATAAACCCATCGGCTTCAGTGTTTTCTCATTTTGTTGCACAAATTAAATATATTAAATTCCTTAGAAACCCTCTGGCCATGTAAAGATAGATGATTAATAAGAGGAAGCTGAATGCTCTAGAGAAGACAATCAGCCACATGACTGAAGTATATCATCAAATTACTAATATTATAGAAAATGTGCAGATGCATCATATCGAAATAGGTGCAAGTAGAGTTTAAGGGGGTCTTAAAATGAGCATAAGATGTAACGGTGGACACATTTTACAGTTCAGATGGTGCTGATAGTCAAAAATTTGATAAGTAGACATTTACTTATGCTAAAATATATATACACATATAAAACAGTACTTTAACATATAGGAGGTCAATTTTCTAAATCAGCTAAGCTCCATTTTGGAATAAGTTTTAGAAGTTTGCCTCCTGTTTCTTTAACTGAACTGCAAACTGCACTGTAACAATACTTACTGTAGGTAGAAATCCTGGCATCCTTGACCTTGGCCCTTTAAGGTTTAACTCAACTAAGAGGATTATTTCTGCCTCCAGATTAGTTCTTTCTTTGAGAAATGTCTGTTTAACCAGCATTTCTGATCTGCCATGTCTGAAGTGTACATACAGTAGTCCTCCTGCAGCCTCTTTACTACAGCTCTGATGGAATTATGCAACGGCTAAAATGGAGAAGTGCTGCAGTCAGAGCAGGCAACCTTTGGGAGACATTCACATGCACACGCCAGAGGAGTGACTCACTTCCGAATCGGTGGTGATGGCTGATGAAGGCCAGGCACCTTTCCTAGCTGTGCCACCCTCCTTCCCTCCTAGAAGCTCAACTTTGTTCTGAGCCAAGGCAGCTTACATGACTCCCTTCAGCAAGAGACTTGCAGGAAACTATTTGCCTGTATAGCCACTGATAACGTCTGGTGGGAGGTCAGTGGGACAGGCAGTCATGTGATGCAGCAGGGAAACAGTGAAAGCAGGGATGTAGAGCAGTGTGGGTCCTCTAAAATTGTTCACAGGACCAAAGCGCCGCTGCCCACTGCCCTTCCATCTACAGCTGCACTGCGCTGCATGACATGCAAGCTGTTACTTTTTACATGTAACTGTCATGTATGTTGCACTGTCCCTTCACAGTGGACATGTTTCGCACTATGTGTATTAATATATACCTACTACGACACTAAAGCACTGCTGCCTTTCAGCAAGAGACGCCAGCAGTCAAACTGTGCAGTCACATTAATGGAAAAGTGCTACAGTTGGTAGGCCTGGGTTTAAAGATGTATGAAGAACACTTGTTACAACTTTTTAATCACATTAAGGCTGATTATTTTCAGTTTTTAATAGAAAAACACAATGAAGAAATATCTGAAGGTCCAATTAAAAATTAAGCAATAAGACATGGTGGTTTTTTTAATATGCTAAATGAGGCTAAAGATGAGTCTAGGATTTCTAAAATGTTTATTTTATTCTCTCTTCTCTTATTATCTTAAGAACAGACTCTGCTTGACTTGGCCATTGTTTTATTCTTTTAGCAGACAGAGGGTGACCTGCCGGCTGGCTAATGTTTACAACCTACTGTAGCTAGTAGGATAGCAAAGAATAAGGAATGTCCCTGTGATTTTAACCCGCTCGGTTCTGTATGCAGCAAGTTTCTAACGCTAAAGAAAGACAGAGCCGTCACAGTTTTTACCATTTAATAGCCTTAAAATATGTTTAAAAATATCAACAACATGACCTCATCCTAAACAGATACAATGCACAGTCTTATTGGAGACAGGAAAACACACGGAGGTGGTTGCCAGCTGTTAAAGCACATGATGGTCATGGTGTTTTTCAAGGCCAGAGAGTAAAATGAGGGGAGATAGCTATTTGCATGTGCTGTGGCCCAGCTAGCATGCACAGTTCACGACAGGTGCTTTGCAGATGTCAGGATGTGAGGATTATTTTCCCCCTTCTTCTTCGGTTTCAAGCCAGTGAACAACATGATTTAGGCAGGGTAAACACGCTGGGCCGGGTTAATTTTGTATGAGGGCTTCCCATCATTCAAGTGATTTAGGCCTGTCAGTAATAATGATGCAAAACAATGAGGCCATGTATTCCGCTTCCCTGTTTACAAACGGCGTGAGGGTGAGCGAGAAAGGAAAGGAGTTGGTGAGAGAGGGTGAGACAGATGCCACATGTTGAACACTGTGATTTAGTAAAGTTTCTAAGCAACATCCATAAACAGAAACAGACAAACACTGCGGCACAATCCAGCTGTAATTTCTTATTTATCCTGAAACTTGACTTAAAGGATATGTTAGCTCCTTGTGCCTCGCTCTCGTTATTTAACAGTTAATAATTATTTGGTTGTGCACTTCCACAACACCCTCTAGGTTAAATAGAGAAAAATGTCCAGAGCTGCTCTGAAGTACACAAACAATGTCAGCGTGTGCACACACACACACACAGGTCCCCACATTCATGCTTACTGGGTTTATGAGCTGCTCTGTGAAGGCGATCAACAAGTCAGTGCCTCCTGCTGTGTGCTGGCCCGTACAGGCCTGGAAAAAAAGATAAAGCCACAAAGGCAAACAGGGAGAGCAAGAGCCAGTTTGTTTGCAAACGTGGAGGCATTTCTAGACCAGAGCCAGGGGCCCAGGGCTGGCCCCCCTCCAGAAACACCTTGATACCATTAAAAAAGCACCTAGCACCCCCTAAAGATGGGCCTCCCAGGCTTCCCAGATTGGAAAAGAGGAGGAAAACTGCAAAAGCAGAAAAATAAGATCTATATGTGTGTGTGTGTGTGTGTGTGTGTGTGTTTGGGGTGGGATGTTGGTGGCAAAGTGTGCTGACTTGAGGCAGCCCAAATAAATTAGATTTCTCTCTTTTTTTCATTTTATTGCAATGCAGACTTTATTTTTCATTCCCTTCATAAATTAGGTCAGCAATCACTTACATATATGGAGGGGGCTCAGCTCATGCACTGCAGTGGCTGCTCTGTGGTGATGTGGTTCAGAGTTCCAAGAGGAGGCACAAAGCCAGTTGTGTAGGCAAAGCAAAATGAAACATTTTTAAAAGGGAATCATCAAGAGCCTCTCAGTTTGGAGACAGGGTAAAACCTGCTGACTGAAGATGACCCATGTTTGCCTGATAGTGAATCAAAGAGAGGTTTTGATGACAAAGCTGACACTGTTTACATCACTAGTTGTACAGTATGTTCTTCTGTCGCAGCTGTTTCAGGTTAAACATTAATGCTTGTGACAAACTTCCAAAACAGTCACTGAATTATGGTCATGAAAGCATCCATTCAGCAGCTGTTTTCCTGATGACACAAACTTTTTTGGGGACACAAAACTGCTCATAATACAAATCATCATGGGGCAACTTGATGATTATCTGAGACAGGATCACCTGGGGGTGTCAATATGTCCGGTAAGGAAAAGTGTGAAGCTCAGGGAAAATGAGATAATGTTGTTCTTTCTGAACACATTAATGGTGGAGCAACATTCTACTGAAAGTGTCAGTGTCACATTATTCATTCGAGGGTTTGTCTTGGATCCAGTCCAAAATATTGGACCCCATAAAACCTCCACCTCACAAATTTGCAACTGGGAGACACCTGTTATAACCAGTCCTCTACTGGTGGCTACTGAGATTCTCCAGTGAGGAAGCCATTGATGGGGTTATGAGTAATGTAGTCAAACGGACGATGTATCATAATAATAATAATAATAATCACCTTTATTTGGACAAGTACACACAAGGGACAGAACCGAGGCAGCCATTTGCGGCGCCAACTCACACCGATGGCTCTAATCATCAAGGGAAACTCGGAGGTTCAGTGTCTTACCCAAGGACATTTCAGCATGTGGACTGCAGGCACCGTGATTCGGTGCCCCCAACCCTTCGGCTGGGAGACGACTGCTCTACCCACTGAACCACAGTCGCCCCATCTGACAAGGTCAGAGGCAAAATGTTTGCTGTTTGAGCAGCCACACTTAAAGGCAGGGTGAAAACCTGCTGAGAGGGCAGATCCACACAAGGAAGTTCATGGTGTTACATTAATGTGCAACAAAAAACAAAACAAAAAACAGAAAAAGCAGATAATCCTAAGGAAGAGCAACAGAGAAGGGATCCATCTTCATCGACCAACAGACATGTAACAAATGCTGTATGTCCAGGCTAGAAGATTTGAGCTTTAGTCCTTTCGTATCCCACTGCCACCATCAGCAGAAATGTTGGGAATCCTTGTGTCACTCATTGTGCCCTAATTAAATGAGAGCGAATCCTCTTAAACCGCAAAGCTTTCAAATGGGTTGCTGGAAAAGTGATAGATGCTCTACTGGAACGCCCACCACGTTTCCCCTGGTGGTGCTCAAACTCCCCTGAAGGAACATACATATTATATGTATGCTTTTCTAAAAAAAAAAAAAGAAAGAAGAAGAAGATGGAATTTTCCATTATTCTTCAAGGCCTCACTTATAAACACCATGTATGCACAAAATGGGGCTTGAAACATGTCCACAACGTGATAAGCACCTCTCCTTTTTAAAAGATACAGGCCATCTTTATACCTGTGATTCATTATTAAACTGTCATTAATTAACTGTAGCGTTGGTTCATCACCACATTTCCAAACCCTCAATGCTGAGAGGACAGGGTTGGGCTGTAGGAGGCTCATACTCAACAGCCTGCCAGTTGAGTGCACCACAGAGCGGCTTTGCCAAGGATGATGCCAGGATGTGCAAGGTGATTTCCTTTCATCTTGATCACTAAATCTTAAAATCGCATTTCTTTAGAGAACTGGTAGATTTCTAACAAAGTTTTCTAATTCTGTGAATATATGGCCAGCTACAATTTTAACATCCATCCATCCACTATCTATACCGCTTATTCCAGCTGGAGCCAATCTCAGCTGACACTGGGCGAGAGGTGGGGTCCACCCTGGACAGGTTGCCAGTCTATCACAGGCTGACATGCATCCACCAGTCACCAGTCAACTTAAGCTGCAGGTCTTTGGACTGTGGGACGAAGCCGGAGCACCTGGAGAGAACCCACGCAGGCACAGGGAGAACATGCAGACTCCACACAGAAAGGCCCCAGGTCGGAACCTTCTTGCTGTGAGGTGACAGTGCTAACTACTGCACCCGTGGTGCTGCCAGACATTCTCTGCCTTGTGCCTTCATCAGCTATGAATATGAGAATAATGCAGTGATTTGGGAGTTACTGTTCTTGGTTTTTTAGATATTGATAGTGTGATCAGCTATGTACATATCTGTAGCATCTACATGGTCAAAAGTACCAAGTGGCGAGCTTCAGTGTCCCCATGTCTCTGCCGGCTGCTCCGTACTTCAAAGGTCTGCAGCAAAATGTTTAGGACATCCACCTGCACATCTGAGCACTTTGCTTAGTTTGGGGATTGTCTTGTCTATTGTATTAACGGTGTCTGCAGCGACCAGCCTCTCAGACTCTGCTCTGTTTGTAGCACTGCCTCTGTTCTAGACAGGAACAAAGTGTATTTCAATATTCATGAGGGTTTTGCATTGACCATATACATATGGTTATTTGTGGGAGTGTTTTGGGTGAAATATGCAGCTTCCCAAAGTACACACATTCTCAAGCTGACTGTGATTTATAAAGGGAAAGTGCATCGATGTGTGCATGCTCACTGTTTTACAAATCAGATTTTTTTTTTCCATTTCTGTTTTGTGTGCATGTAAACCTTTAGTCTGAATCCTATGAACAGTTTTATAAATAAGGCCCCAGAAGTGCTGTCAATAAGAGTCAAAAGAATGGAGAAAAATATGGGACGATTTCACATCCACTGCCAAAAAGATGGACACCAGCTGACATCAAGCCACTGCACAAAAAGTTCTACAATGTTATTCAAGTATAGAGAGAATGAAAACATAAATGAAGGAGCAAACCAAGTGAGTGACTCATATCAAACCACAGCAGTTCTGCTGCATAGGAAGTTAAAGCCACTGATATCAATACTGAGGATACAATGCTTTGTCTGTGGCAGTGTTTAATGCTTTCTGCTGTTTGTTTTGGTTTTATACTATTACTGAAATGTTTGGATATTAAACTGTGCATACTACTTTCCAATAAGACAAGTGTTTGTATGGAACTAAACCACTTAATTAGTGCTTTGTGTACTTATGGACTTTTGGGGGTTTGTGAAAAACCCCTCTGACCACGTAGCTTCCAGAAAACAACTGTAGTGTATCTGGACCAAAAATGTGTAACATTTATAACTGTAGTTCTGATGAACTACTGTGGCTTCTCCATCACCTGCTAATATCTGATGATAGCTGATTAGAAAATAAGAAAAGACATGATTATTATAAACATTTGAAGCTACCGAATTAATGGACTACTAGAAAACCGGACCAAAGAGCCTTTCTTAAAATAATTTGAGAGCATCACTGCCCCGAATGTTTGACCCCCATAAAATGATTCCGTGACCTTGAAGACCTACCCCTAGCATTTGGAATCACACTGACATCATTAGTTTGAAAGTTATACAAGATAAATGATGTTTCACTAATGAACATTTTCTTCAGGATGTAGCACAGCAACTGTTGAAGATATGTCAAACATGTCGACCTAATGAGTCAGCAGAGTTTCAGCTACAGGTTGGTGTTAGTCCCAGTGCTGAAATCTACCTGTTCAAGTACCCAAGGAAGCAGCTCATTTCAAAAGCCTTTATATGCACTCTATACATTTACAGCAAAATAACTTCCCCTGCAATGTTTCCCAGGAGGAGGTGAGAAGGGGCGCGTGCCCAGAGACAACCTGTTCAGGGCAACAAAAATAACCACTTCTCAAGAGGTGGAGAGGGTGTAAAAAAAAAAGCTCACAAGTGCTGGCAGTGCATGCCGACATTTTCAGGTCAAATCTGCCTGGTGTACTTTTCATTTCCTACTTCAACAAAAGCGCTCAGTGAGTGGATCAGACGGCCTTAATGAAGGGCTTGTTAGCCAGACTAACGGCTAGACCTGGAGTGTGTGTTTACTATCAATCTGCCCTTGTGTCTACAGTGGGCTACATCCAGTCCTCCCTGCCTCCCTCACCAACTCTCTCATATACAAACGACCGCATTTACAGGTTGAAGGCCCCCCCCACAAATCTTTTCCTCCACCAGTCCTGCCCACATACTCCAGTGCACGCTCACTCTCAGCACACCGAACAGACATGGCCAATGCACAAACACATATATTAAAAAAACAAGTTACACAAATATGTGTAACCTGGCATGCATGTATATATACACACTCACCCACACACTTAAGTGCACTATATATACAGTACATACAGCCTGCATGCAAACAATTTTTCACGTTGAAGAACTGCACAGAACAAACACATTCTGTTTGCTTAATGAACTTATTTAACAGATATCAGAAATGACTTAGTCTCTTATTTTTATGGTTTACTATCAGTCATGACATAATAATAATAATACTTTATTTGTATAGCACTTTACAACTCGAAAGGGGCACAAAGTGCTTCACAGCAAAACATATGTACTCCAGTGAAAAGAAGCTACAAACACTAGAAAAAAGCGAAAAAAATCGCCCCATTTTTGGTATCGACATCGCGGGACAGTCAAAGAGAGATGCTCTGAAGAGCGTAGAGCTCTATGCAGGGCGTAGACAGACACGAGATCCGACACATATGAGGGGGCGAGGCCGTTAATTGACTTGAATACAAATAACAGCACTTTAAAGTCGATTCTGAATTTCACTGGCAGCCAGTGCAGTGAGGAAAGGACAGGGGTGATGTGGGCATATCTGGGGGTATTTGACAGGAGCTGAGCCGCAGCATTCTGGACGAGTTGTAGCTTCCGAAGAAGAAATTGAGAAATTCTGACATTAAGGGCATTGCAGTAGTCGAGTTGTGAGGTGATAAAAGCATGAATAGCTTTTTCTAACTCAGCATGTGATAGGAAGGGCTTCACCTTCGTTAACATCCTCAGGTGAAAAAAAGCTAGTTTTGACTATCGATCTGACCTGCTTATCGAAGTTAAGGTTACTATCAAATATCACTCCGAGATTTCTAACAGTATCAGTGACTAAGGGAGCTGAGACACTAAATTTGGATACAAGAGCAGCTGAGTCGGGACTGAAGACAATGTATTCAGTCTTGCTGTGATTTAAATAAAGGAAATTCTGTGACAGCCATTCTTTAACATCACAAATACAGTTATGGAGTGGAGTAAGGGCATTAGAGTCACATTGAATCAGCGGCAAATAAATCTGGACATGATCCACATAAAAATGAAAATGAACATTATACCTCGCTATAATTGAGCCGAGGGGTGACACGTATAACAAAAAAAGTAACGGGGCTAAAATCGAGCCTTGAGGAACACCTGAGGTAAGAGGGGCTGCCATTGAGGAGAAATTGCCGATAGCAACAGAAAAGGTCCTATTGGTCAGGAAAGAGGTGAACCAATTTAGAACTGCACCTTTCAGGCCAAAACGGTGTTCCAAACAGGATAGCAAAACTGCATGATCAACGGTATCAAAGGCTGCCGAAAGGTCTAGAAGAGCTAAGATAATGGGCCGCTTGGCATCAAGGGCCATGGTAATGTCGTTGTGGACTCTTAGTAGCACAGATTCTGTGCTGTGGCGAGGTTTAAAACCTTATTGAAACTTATCGGCGAGATCCAGACGGTCCAAATGAGGCTGTAATTGAGTAAGAACAATTTTTTTCCATAACCTTGGACAGAAAAGGCAGAAGGGAAATTGGGCGGAAATAGGACAACTGGGAGCAGTCAAGGTTAGGTTTTTTTAAGAGTGGTCTCACTACAGCATGCTTAAGGGTAGTCGGAACCAAGCCCCATTCAAGACAACAGTTAATAAATATGACCAGAGAAGGACCAATCATGTACTGTAAAATACAAAACAGTGCAAATTCTAACTGGTCAGTAGTGTTGCCTTCATCAATGAAAATTATGACTAAATATCATCGTCAACGAACCTTTATCGCGTGACGAAAACAAGACGAGACGCAATGAAAATTCTGGTTGTGTGTCACATCTAATATGACATCAAAGTTGTCATCCATGTGTCTGGGAAAGTTGAAAGCGTGAGGTTGCATCTCTGCATAAAGGTCTTAGCTGCTATTGTCTCATCAGAGGAACGTGTGCAGCTGATGGAAGACTGCTTACACTTATTCCCCTCAACAACTAAAAGCTTGTTAAAAACTGCTTTCCTCCTGTCTGTCGTTTGAATGTGTGTGCAGCTAATGAATCACATTCTTTGGGAAGTTAAAACAGTCATTACATAGAAGTGGAAAAGAAAAAGTTTTCTGTGGAAAAAGATGGGGAGAAATGTGGCCACAAAATCACACAAAATGTGTATTGTATTGGATGTATCCTTGAGTCTATAAGGTAACAATAATATAATAAGATAACCTTGTTTGAAATGGGTTTAACTAAAAGAAACGTTTGGTTTCATCTATACTACTAGGTACTTATACTATATTGACTGGGTTAAATAGAACTGCATTACTAAAAAGAGACTAAAATACAATTTTCATTGACTAAAACTAGACTCAAATGTCATCAGTTTTCGTCGACTAAAACTAGACTAGACTAAAAAGAGTATGAACGTGACTAAAACTAATAAAAACTAAAATGACAGCTTCACACAAAGACTAGACTAAAACTAAAATTAAAACAGGCCACCAAAAACAACTCAGCTGGTCAGCAGAGTCAAAGTTTGGCTGATGAAAATGCAAAAGGATATACAATACCTCAGTGTCAACAACCACTGTGTTATTGCTGAGATTCTAATGATAAATCAAATCTGTGAGTGAAATGTTGTCTCTTCCTGAGCACTAGGGCTTCATATAGTTATTATTTTGATTGGCAACTGCTGTGAAACAAGAAAAACCTTCACAATTGAGGAGTTAGAATTAGCAAATGTATGGTCTATTTACTCCAAGACTGATTTCAGAGATAAACAGATTACCAGGTAAACTTTCTATTGATTGGTTCTACGTGCACAAAAAGAAAAAAAAAAAGCTAACTAGCATAACCTTGCTGCTTAACTTTCTCCTATCACAATCACATAACCATAGGTTTTAAGATTTGACCAAACCCAAGGTAGCACGACATTACACAAACCTCACAGATTTCAGAATCTTAAGTGAATATACAGATGCATGGACACAATCCCACACACATAAACTATTGGACAGCTACTATTGGACACGTATGTTTACTTCCTACTCTAAAACTGGCCCCACAACATCACAGCACTGCCACCATCATCCTAAGTCCTTCCCTGAAATAAGAAGCCATACTGCATCCAATTTTCAGAGGAAATTAAATAATATATAAATCAAACAGCATCAGGGGTGTAGGGCCCAAACACTCATCAAACATTTCATCCTCCAAACAGGCAAAGAGGAAGTATCTACAGTAACATGCCTCCGCCGAGGGAAACAAGGCCTGACCACAGCTCCATGTTAAACCGATTTAAGGTTACAAGGCGAGAAAGAGCAAGCGAGAGAGAGGGGGTTAACCAGAGGAAGGAGAGGCAGAGCACAGAGGGAGAGTCACATGGGCACAAACAGGGGAACGGAAACATGGCACATGATCATAAACAGCAGAGTGGTGTGTGTATGAGCCGTGGATGAACATGCACATGCTTGTACTCTCGCAGAGGAATTTAGCTTCCATAAAAAACTCAGATGATGAAAGTGTGATCGTGTGGGCTATTCCACCATATGATACATCTGAGACAATAGAGACTAGGGGAAGATATTACACATGACTCTTCCAGTCAACAGAAACCACCGTATACCAGAGTAGAAACTCGCAGGGCTGAAAACGAAGGATCTACAACTTGAATCTCACTATAGTTCGCTCCAATATTAAGTTCACATTAATAGTTGTTTATATTCAACTTTATAGCCTAAATTACATAATAAAAAGATGTTTGTCTGAAATCAACCAGCATTCAGCAGCTTGCTGCACCAGCTATGTGCACTGTCAAGTTCACAGTAGCCTAGTGTGCACACAGTGTGGGAGCTGTACTCCAACTGGATGAGCCAAACAGCGTAGTTTTGAGTTAAGATATAGGTTTAAGCTATTAACTGCTGAGTCTGAATGGTGGAGGAGAATAATGTCAGAACAGTCAGGGGGAGTTTTTCTTCAATATTTCCACTGGGAGTACATCACCTGAGACTGTAATGCTGCTCAAATACCTTTCTTTATTTTTTGTCTACTTATAATTTCCTAGAGCCCAAGGTGGCGTCTTCCAGTGTCTTGTTTTGTTCAATCAACAGTTCAAAAGCCAAAGATATTAATTATTATATTGTGACATAGAAAATGTCTCACATCTGAAAAGCTACAATCAACTATTCAGTTATCAAAATAGTTACATTTTCTGTTGATCAGCTATGGATGAATAATCCACTAACTGTTACAGGCCTATGTGACAGATTATATTGCTTATACATGTCTAATATTGTACTACAATTATTATTAGGAACAGACTGTGTGTTTTTTGTTGCCTCCCCTGATGTGACATTTGCTATTGGAACCACTTGGTTGACAACTTCTGTGACAGAAACTATTACCGGTTGACCTTTAAGAATATTATTCACTAGGTGTTCCAGAGACATCTGTTAAGATTTGATGACTGTTTTTATGTGTAATACTGTTGTTTTGACTTTACACTCCATCTAGGTGGTGCGGCAGACTTCTCGACTGCTCTTTCTGTATTTTAGACTTGCTTATATGCAGTTTCTCAAAAATGGAATTAAATCTACAAGCATAAGAAATATAGTATTTGCCAAAACTGTACAAACACAAATGAAAAACAGCACCTAAATGTGAGATTTTCCTAATCATGCTTCATTAATACATAAGATTTAGATGGATAGCCCTCCTGCTAAGACTTAAGTTCATCAGTTAGCCAAGGTCGCTTGCAAGATTTGACATTTTCTGTGCATATATTTGGTCAGTTTCTTGACCTTGAACTAAATCAAAACACCAAAAGGTGGTTCTCTGGCTTCACCCACATCTCTATCTAATACGAGAAGGTATCTGCCTTCAGGAAATGCAAATGTCACTGTTGTTGTGACAGTGTGAGCCATGTTTTCTGGCCACGCAGGAAATGTTTGTCATGAAAGTGGAGGATGCCTTTTTGCTGCATGACTCACTGAGAATGGTTCCACGGTGCTTTTCACATGGAAACCTACTACAAAAGTCTGCCAAAAAACGTTCATGGCAGGAGAATGAATGTTGTTGTCTTAGTCCCCTACCGACCTTATGTTTAGGAAAGACCCATGTGAGATAGCACCTGTGTTGGGGCTACACAGTGTTAAGGTCTGTCTGTGTGTGTGTGCAGAGGGTATAGCTGGGCTTTGCGTTTAAGGGCATATTTGTCCTCTCTCCTGAGTCAGATGAATGAAAGCTCCACATTCTCCCTGGACTCGGGGAGGCCGGGATGGCATATTTACCAAACACACCCACACAGAAGTGACCTGGAGACTCAGCTCTGTGTGTGTGCATGTGTGGCAGTGTCAAGGTGGGTAAACCTCCACCTGTGTGATGTGCTCCACTGAAAATGCCTTTTTCCTGTTTGCTCCACCTTTCATAAAATACACAGTGCCTGCATACATGCAGTGAATGTTCACATGTATTAGTAATGCAAGTGTAAACAGCACACACACATACTATCATACGGTACATCGCACAGATGAACGACAACACGGAAACGGCAAACATTCCCTTAAAAATGAACTTCTAGAAAACCCGACAAAAGACTTCCCAGTGACGTTTTCCTCTATATCACAAAGTGGCCTGTGGATTATTTTTCAATTTCCAATACTTAAAGTTAACTGTATGATTCAAAAGGGGAAATGCAGGAGGTTTCAAGTATTTAAAAAGATGTCTCCAACCATGACAACATCTCTGGATGCTCATGTTCATTGGTTATTTGGTTGTTAGTTTATTTCAGATGAATTTCAGACTAGCTACTGGTGCTGCCAAATGCACAGATCTTAAGAAAACACTGTGAAACATCTGCTGAAGCGTAGCCACAAGCGGTATTTACTAGAAAATGGCTCTTGATTTGATTTGCCTTCATTTCCCAAGATCCTTTGAGTCAGCTTCTCTAAACACATTATAATGGATTATTTTGTGACATGCTGAAATGTAGGGGAACATGTAAAGTCAACAAATGTACTGATGAATGTCAGTTACACAGCATCTATGTAAAGCTTGCTGACCATAGGTTACTGGTCATAACAGAGGCTGTAGTGACTAAATTCCTGAATGTAGCCAATCAGAAAATATGTGTTTTATTGCCTATATGATTTCGAACTTTCAGAAAATATCAAAAGTCTATATGAGCTAGTCTACGGCCGTCCCTGGTAGGCTAGTGGTTAAGGTGCAGCGCTCGCTGCTGTGGTCCGGGTTTGAGTCAGGGTTGCATCAGGACATCCGGTGTAAAACACATGCCAAATGTCAACATGCGAGTCGTCAGTGTGACGATTCGCTGTGGCGACCCCTAAAATGGGAAAAGCCGAAAGCGACTTTCTTATTTGAGCTAGTCTATCTTAAGAAACCTTTAAGTGAGCTAAAGTAGTGGTATTTTTTGGAAAAAAAAAGCCTACAACTTCTCCCACTCTTTCTCTGCTCCTTCCTACATTTCTACCCTTCCTTTCTTTGCTCTGTTTCTTTCTTGTTTTGGTTATTTCTACCCACCTTCTGTCTTCCTGTCCAGCCAAGGGACACAACACAACTAGTAGGTCTATGCTTGTGGCCTCATATTTCCAGGAAAATTTCAATTTGTGCTCAACATGTACTTAAACCACACGGAAGTTTTATATATAAAATATACAATTAGGACCAATTGGAGCCATATTCCTGTCAGAGATTGCTGAGTTTTGCAAGCCACCACATCTTGCTGGCTGAAGGAGAAGGACATCTTTTCTTTTTTAACCTTTACTTAACCTGCAGAGTTGACTAAACAACATATTCACAGTGACAAGAGGCAAAACCCTTGCTGGAGAGGAAGTGAGGTGCGGTGTTTCACAGACACACAGAGTTACAGAGGTGTGAAAGGGTTTCCCCTTGCAGCCTTTGTTGAGCTGCAGACTATTTTCCATGTCAACTAGGCTTTTACGAATGGCAGTGAGGCTGCTTCTGTGCTCAACTGCATAGAAAATAAAACACACGCACAAGACTAGAGGTTAAACTATATTTTGGAAAATCACTGCCAACCTCAAGCCTCGTCAGGCGCACGCACCAGAGCTGAGTTCTGTATATCAACCTCGTACATAGTGTAATGTGACTATTATTCAAATAGCAACCAGTTTTGTTGATGCATTTTTTGTGCCTGTGTCCTTGGTGATAAAAGTCTTTGCAACAACAAATACCTGGTCATAAATCAGACAGACAACACAGAGCCAGAGGAGGAACAACCAGAACCACAACAGGTGTTAAGAGGAAACCATTTGTCTTCCTGTGAGGGCGGTTTTGTGTTCGTGTGCACGTTGTGGTGGTATTTGTGATTAAATTCTTTTTATGTCTTTTTATCTTTGAAAACAAGCTTCTGCAAATCCAGCATGTCTGCTCAGGCTTTTACTAAATCTCATCATTACAAACTTAATTTTATGTCCTTTAACTGATGTAAAAATGCACCACTTAATCAAGTTAAACCTTAACATGTCGACAAGGAGCTGCCCAGGTGCTCAGTAATCAAGGAAAGGAGAATATTAAACATCACAAGCAGCACATTGATGTCAAGACGGCCTGGCTGGTTTGTATGTCCTGCATTGGAACAGACTTGTCCTGCCAATGTGGAAAAAAGAAGAATTAAGAAAATAACTGGGCCAGTGAGTTTGAATGGCTGTCAGCCAAGTGCCTGAGACACCTGGCCTGGGACCAAACAGCTCTCCCCCTGTTGAAGGGAAAAGACCTGCCACTATGGGGGTCGGGGTCAGTCAAAGGCATTGGTGACTGAACACAAAGATATTCAGATATGGCTGAATGCTGCAGCTTGAAGTTTTAATAAAATGCCTCGACACCCTGCCTCCCCATGGAGAAGGATGTTACAACATTGTGAAGGAGAGTAGGCAGCATGGCTGCCGCTGCCTGTCAGCTGTCGCCATGTTGACCTGTTCTGCATCTCTTCTTAGTGCCCATACAGGGAATCCTGATGCTTTTTATTTTTTTGTCAACAACTTGTCAACATGTACCAAATACTCTGTTGTGGTGTTCTTCCACTGCACTTCCTGCAGGTCACCTGTCAATCGGACACCACAGTGAGGTCTGTAACATCCACCGGTAATGAAGTCTGACTCTCTGTTTCTGTATTTCACTTGTTTGGAGCCATAACAATATATAAAGATATACAGTATTATACATTATATTGAGAGCTGCAGAAAACTCAGGGATGATGTTTGAGTAAATGTGTAATCACTGGTAATATCCTGATTAAACAAAACCTTTGTTGACTAAATGAGTATCTGTTATTTTGTCATTACTTTTTAAATATACTTACAGAAATGTAAAAAATGGCAATAATGATTTGGCTGGAATGAACTAAAACTAAACTACTACAATGAAAGTGTTTGTGAGGGCTACAAACAGGGCCTGGAACTGGCTCAATGCTTGTGACAGGGTGCAATAAATCCTCCAGGTCTTTTCCTGTCAGGACTTGATCATACATAGAAAAGGGAGAGATGTGAAGTAGCATCGCACCTTCCTTCAGGAGTAAGCTAAGCCCTTCTTCTTCATGACAACGCTGCGATTATAATATCAAATGTTGCTTCTGTTTGGAGGAGTGATGGCAGCAGTGAGGAAGGAGAGCCGGCAGCAATTTTCTGGGCCGAGAGTGAATTAAAGGTGTGGGTGTGTGTGCGTGTGTGTGTGTGTGTTGTCGGCGGAGGGTCCAGTGGGAAGATGAGGGTTGGGAAACCAGATGTCACTCTGGGCAGACAGGAAGGTTGTAGCAGTCTTCCAGCTCCAAGCTGACAACAACTGCATCCTCCTGCATGACCTCTGACCTCCTCCTCCTCCTGACCCTGCCCCCTTCTCCTCTCAAACAAGTCTGAAATTCCAGGAATGTAATTAAAGTCACAGCTTCAGGTAGTCAGACTGCCAAAAACTGAGGACTGAGTTGTGCTCAACATGTCTATTTGTGCATCTCTGCTACAGTCACATGCAGCAACCACCCAAGTAATCAACCCCTCTACAATCAGGTTATACTGGAGAAAGAGTAATACATTTACTGTAAAATCTGAGGCTCCGCTAGTGTGAAAGTATGAGAAACAATCTGAGCAGGTGACCAGTTTGATCCCTGACAGAATAAGTCTGGGTGGGGAGGTGCATTAGCTTGAGCTTTTGCTTCAGCTGTTTTCTTTTCTGTGGTTGTACAGGGCAGGTTTCAGTGTGTGTGTGTCAGTATGGAGCCAGCTGTTAATGAAACAATTTCTGCAAAAATCTATCTTTGCAACATTTTGAAGGCCCAGAGATGCATGGCTTACACCACCAACTAATCAGCAATAAAATGCCACATCAACAGACCACAAATGTCCAGGCTTGTTTACACATTGCAATCACATCACTGTGGACCAAGCTGCTGTGCACAAACAGTGCCAAAAATCTCTTGGTCCTGTGGGTATAAATGATCAAACAGTGTGTGCAACAAATCCAGTCCACTCTGGACTTTAGTACCAGATCCTCTCACTTTATCATATCACCACATCCACCAAGACTGCTCATAATTTTACAGGGGGAAACAGATCATGGTAGCAATGAAGACTAGTACACAGCAAGAAAAACCTGAACCACAAAAATACAAAATTATAATTTGCTCAATAGTTGAGGCTGCAACATAGAAGACACAGACCAAATCTGTTTAAGCTACAGCTAATACCTAATATTTGTCACGCAACTGCAAAGCCTACCTACTACCAGTCGATAGACAGAGAGAGGTGGGAATGCAGTCTAAGAGGGTGAGAACTGTACAAGGGAACAGGAACAAGTCAGTGTATAGCATATGAAAACTGAAACAGGACTCTGCCTGGTGCCTCCAGCTTGAATTCAATAAGCATCTAGCTGCTGATTTATGAGACCCTCTCTCCATCCAGCTCACTCCCTGGCAGCCTGGGTTGATGTATGGCTGACCGATGCTCGTCGGCTGTGGCTCACCCAGCTGCCTACTGCATATACCAGTTACAGTGCCAAGTCAAATATAATGGCTCAGTGCTCTGTCACACTGAGATGGAGAGGTCCAGCTGCTCTCAGTGTCCACATCATGGCACAACACTCATTCCTCCCATTTATATAAGTTCTACATTTTCCAGAAGATACTGTATGTGGTACAGTAGCTCGTCTTGATACTGACTGAAAAATGCAAAAACAGCTTGTATTTCTAACAAATGTATAATAGGGCATGTTAGAAAGAAACAGACATAATATATGCCATCTGTTATTTTACTCAAGTCCAAGGTTTGAGATCATTGATTGGTATCATAATTTGCATTAAAAGCATCAGCAGGTTTTATTTGTCCAACATGCACCAAAGAAATCTGGCTGAACATGAAACTGTCTTCATGCTTCTGCTCCAAGACCAATTTGGGAGCATCGGCACAGAACACAGAGACAAATGGTGTTTTTATGTGTTAAGTCACAGCAAACAAAAGTAAAAAATGCAATAATTAACATCTTTCTATATAGGGCTGTTGTTTTCTGTTCTTATATATTAAAACGCCACCTGGAAAATTATCTTTATTTAACAACTGAACAAAAATCATACAATGTAAAAATCTGAGTGGAAAGTGGATTTTAAAAACAGCACTAGCAGCGCAAACACACTGTAGTTTAAGTTTTAATAGTGTTTTTGTCTGAGGTACTTATTATAATCCGATTTCTTTCCTCCCTCTATAACCAAAAACATTTTTCTGAGAGGTCACCACTGCGAGCTCATTTACTGTAAACAACAGTGATCGGTGTCTCTGTGCAGCAGGAAACACAAATCCTTGTGGATTTGTGGGGGATAAAATCCAGGTGAAAAATCGATCTGCTCCTTTTGAAAAAAATCTGCATTTGTTTTCTGTGCGAAAGAGGAAATGAGCATGAAAACAGTGTCTCTATCATGCTTAAATATATGACCTATTTACACTGACACGGTATAAATGTGAGCACCTTGGTGTTAAACCTTCTGTGACCAGTCAACAGTCACGTGTGCTGTGTTTGGACATTCACATGCTTATTTACTGATTGATTTATTGCATTTGTCCCTTGGTGCTCTTTTCTCATAAACACAGCATTATCTTTGGTACTGTGCTGCTTTCTTATCTGTATCCTGTTTTCTCTCAGACTTCCCCTCAGTGATCAGAAGAGTTTAAAGTTTCATCTAATCTATTTTGATCTATGGCATTGGTATGTAAAATATAATATGCACAGGTGAGACTGCTTTGTGTTTTCAACTCTGAATTTTTGTGAGATTTGAAGAACTCAGTGTTAAGTGACTGCAAACCTCCATTCCACAGATGAGACACTACACCAGAAACCCAGATGTCAAACCCAACACCTGATAGCAGGGGACTGGTTTCTTTCTGCATGCCTCCTCCAGGTGTATGGCTGCTCCGGGCTGCCTCGTCAGGAACCGTGGGAGAGCATGTACTTTCAGGATAGGAGGAGGAGGAGGCCTTCATAACCTCAGACTGCGCTCGAGAAGATCAGTGTGTCAAAAGGAAAGACAGAAACATCTGAGGACCTCGCTGTCCTGATCAGACTCCATCTCAGAACTGCCAAACTGCTTTCTGAAGATGCCGGAACAAAGGCTGGTGTGTACATATGTATGTGTGTTTATAAATGTTACAGCACTTAATAAATTATTTTAAAAGTATTTATTTATATTAAAATTTATTTGGTTAACAAAGGTATAAACTAGAGAAAACCAACAGGAAACATTTAGAGATTTTTTTGGTGCTAGACTTTATGGCTGAGACGGCTGCTGACGATGTGCACGTCATTGTGTACGTACATTCGTGGGTTTAGCTGGGTTTTGTTTTCCCATTGTTCCCAAGCTGAGGCAACCCGGATAACAGCCAGTGTCGATTGCAGAGTCATTTGTCCCAGTAGTTGCGTTCCCACTGCTGTCAAAGTCTGAGGTGTGGTGAGTTTACACGGGTTTTTTGGGCAGTGGGAAAGGGGCTCTCGTATGAACGCACTGATAGCTGCTAAAGTTACAGCTATACTTGTCACACACAAAGCATGACTGGGACAGCACTGAAATATGTTTTCACTGGCACACTAGTGTCCGAATCAGTGACAAAAGGTTCATTTCTGAGCATGTCCAGACCAGCATGACATTTCTATGATGTAACCCTGGAAGTGTAAATATGCAGCAGAGGTTTACATTCAGGGGAACAGATACACTGTACATCTTTTGTTTTTTTCTTTCTGTCAAACTATGAACTATAAGTCGTACTGAAGGTCAAAGACAAACACAATTTCTCTGACAAAGAACAAAAGAGAGATAGAGCGAAATAGACCCAGTACAGAAATTCTCAAAACCTTTAAGTCTGCATCGTAATACAGCTACGGGCTAAAACCTACCAGACTTCAAGTAGCTGAAGGAGTTTATTTGGCCAAAAGGTGAATTGTTCTTTTCAAAACTGCACTATTTCTTAAAATGTCCTATTTGCGTCTGAAGATGGTAGCGGTTCTGACACTTAAGACAATGTGAATCACGCGGCAGTCAAATGCGGAGAGACAAATCTGTCACACAAAGGAGTGTTTGTACGATTGCTCCCAGTGGGCTGGGAGATCACGGGGGTGCTCTGTGACACAGCGCAGACATCATGGAAAAGCACAGCAGCATCACGCTGCAATACAGGCCACAGCCATGATTTCTTCTTTTGTGTGCTGGCAGTAGTTACAAGGTAAAAATGTAGACTTCTAAGGTTGTCCGTTTAAATCCTTTGCACTATTTGCACATCAATATTAAACCTAATGTTTATTAACTATTTTAACATATTTTAGCCTGAGTTGACAAGGAACAAGTCTGAAAAGCTGCCTGCATGGTTGTCAGACTAAAACTAAGCTTTACTTATGTCAACAATAAGACTAAATCATATAACTTTGCAATACACGAATGGCACAGACTAAATTTTAATGTGAGTTAGATGTGCAGAAGAAAACACTGAGACTTGATACTAATCCGGACATGATGACAAAATAGGGAGTCCTTTGCTGTTGAATTTAAACGATTCCAGTGATAATAAAGGCTATTTATACAATAAGTGACAGAGCCATAATTAATTTCATAAATCTCCTTGTGCTGACAATTCTCTGTTGTTGCGAAGACACAGGAACATTTGGTTGACATGTTAATTTGTTTGTGGTATTCACTACTGGTTAAGTTGTTTGTCATTTCTCCTGCACTCATTATAAAGAAAACATAACGCACCTCTGCTCCAGAATACTTGTTGGTCTGAGTCACCAGGTCTTCAAGAGACACACTTGGGTCCACGGGCATGTTGCGGAACTGAAGAGAAAATATCTCCCGTCGGGTTGAAGCATCTGGAAGAGGCACATAGACGATTCGGTCGAGGCGACCTGGGCGCATCAGAGCCTGTGGGACAAAAAGAGGACAGCATCTGTTTAACCATCATGTTTCACACATCTGTCAGGTTAAGGATTACAAATCATTATCATGCATCAGCAAAATAGCTGACCTGCTGTCTGACATTAAATTCAATGGAAAATAATTCTTTGATTCAGGTCTTTTCCAGCACTTCCTCTGATAACACTGGTGTCACAAAAATACTGTTAAAACACCATGGCTCTGACCTTTGACCTCTTTACCGCTTGTCTGTTTTGGTAAACATAGGAATTGAAGCTTACTTCTCCTATTGCATTGATTATACGCCTTTTTGAACAGGACCAAGAACCAAATACCTAAAATGCAAACTGTGAAATTTTCATTTCCACTTCTAGCAGTCAGAGTGGAGACAATGTTGATGTTATCAGACAAACCCTTCACTTCCTACAGATCACATCTCTGTGACCCCAGAATATCCAAAGCTGCTGCTGTCTCGCTTGTCAGACATCATTAAGTGGCAGGCGCCGCTCAAACACAGACAAGCAGATGGACACACAAATACGTGCTGCCTCCATTCACTCTCCTCAGCAAGGCTGCAACTAGGTGTGATATGGTACAGTACTGCTTGGTTTGACCGGCCAGCTAGATGAAGAACACTCATTTCTAGTAAATAACTAATAACAAAGTATTTCATTTGCCATGTGTAACAATTTAACTGAAGCAACAGAATGAAGGAGTGACAGAAAAACAAATATCAAATGGACCTGACAGTTTCATTGCTGTTGTTCTCCCAAGTCTCAGTGAGGCCTGGATGTAATGACAGTGGAGCGCCTGGCTTTGGGCCAGACAGGCCACAGTGGGCTAAACCCTGGCCAGCGCAGTCGAGACAGGAGACGCATGCAGACACAAGCCATGCAGGATGTTATGTCAGGAGTGATCAGTGAAGGTTGGAGAGACTGGACCAGCAGCCTTTGAACTCTTGTTTACATAGTCATCACAGTGCTATTCCTGCTACTCTACATGCACCATTGGACTAGGAACATTTACAGCATGTCATCCTGTTTGCTTGATGAGTAGATAAGGACAACATTCAAAGGCTAGGAGTTTGGGTTAATGACAGGATTAACCCAATTTCCCAGTGGTGACACCCAAGAGACAACATAGGTACTTGGGTTCAGTTTTCAGAATGTTGATAAATGTGATTGTTGAATAATTGTTTAAGCCATTTATCAAGCAGGAATACAAAACGTTTGCTTGTGTTAACTTCTCAAAATTAGACAGATAAACATATAGGTAGGACTTATCTACTTGAATGTCTTTGGACTATTAGTCACCTAAAGTAGACAATTTAGAGACACCAACTTCTTAAAAATAGTGATGGATGTTTTCACTATTTTCTGACATTTCAGAAACCATCAAATTGTCTTTTAATGCTGCATTTCAAGACCAGTGTGCTTGATACAATTTTAAAATCTTTTTTAACAGTGTATTTAATTTCCACTTTGTATAACCAATTTCCTGTTACAGGAGTGGGAATAGTGGACAGTTTTCTGGCCTTTTATCTGCTGCTTTTTGCGTTCTTGTGCCTGTGAATGGAGTGTAAGGGGATGGAAACAGGAGACAAACATTAGTAGCTACTCTTAGGTAACCACAACAGAGCAATGGCTGACAAAGGACCAGTGGATTACGAGTGGAAAGGTTCTTGCTTTTCAGGTCTCTGGATTCTTCCTCACACTTGAGGAGAGAATCAAGCTTTGGTGGGTAATTGTCAGGGCCGCTCGGCGGCCGCTGCCTCTCCTCCGTCTTTCTCTCCTCTGCTTTCTCTATCCTGTGGGCTCTGCACCTCAGTTTGCCGGAACATTAACATAGTAACGCGGACTGTACATGTTGGTAGAATGCTACGCTGACAGACACTGTGCGTTTTGGCTTGACTCTACCACACTACCTACGAGCTACACTCATTTAAACTACACTACATATTATACATATCCAAGTACTGTACTTTCCCATGTTATGTTCTTTTGATATTTTTGTGTTCTCTTTCTTTACCTGCTACCATCATGTTTTTCCCCCTAGCACCTGGGTCTGCAAACTTGAGTCCAACCTCAGTCCTCCCTCACCCTCCTGGTGAGGGGGGCTGCCATAACAGTAATGAACCATCGGTATATAACGAATAGAGAGGAATAACTTTACTGTAATTCAAAGCAGGGAAACAGTGGCTGTTAGGGAGGCGTGCTGGGAGACGGATGGACGGAAGGTTTGAGTGCTGCAACATGACATTAAAGTCTTGAGACTCAAAGAACCCAACGTGTCTGGCAAACAACTATAAAACAACACATTTGAGACTTAGTTTGTTGTCATAGCCCTAACAGGTTAGGGGGTATTTTAGGTTTGTGTGTGTGTGTAGGAGGTGAGACGGTTGCAGCCTGTGGTTGTCACAGCAGGTCGAGCAGCAGTGTGTATTATACTATGCAGAGGACGTGCCAGGGACACTTCCTGAGTTGCTCTCCCTGGAAGTATCTGGCGACAGCATGCCAACACAAACTTGTTGACCGCCGGCTAAATAACTCACAGACAGACACTCCCATGCACACTGACAAACAATTGCACGTACACGAACATGCTTGTAAGCAGTAAGTCCACAATTCTGTTAAACCCCCTTTGGCTTGGTCTTTTAAATTCAATATATTTTTCAAGTGCAAAGATGATGCCTGCTATTTTATCAGCAATTAATTCACAGCAAATATAATGAATGAAGAAGTGTCTGTGGCTTCCAGGCGCTCAGGCTCCAAGGGTTCCAAGGAGCTCTCAAAAAGAAGAGCCGACCCTCAGCTTTGAGACTGCTAAACTACTTCTGACTGCACTGGAGGAAAAGAAAGGCTTTTTTCTTTCCTCTCAGCAAGAGCAGGGGGCCCATCCATCACTTAACAAGATACACTTCCTGTTCTCAAGGAACAGTGTTTGGGGTAGGAGAGTTGGAGGAAGAGGGGGGAGGAGAGGAGGAGGTAAGGGGGGACCCCAAAAGACAAATACTTGGCTTGCCATGGAGGGTAAGCGTTGAAGGGCTCTTGCTGTAATGGCATCATTCCACCTGAAAACTTGGGTCAACTGGCAGGAGGTAAGACAAGAGGGAATAAGAGAAGAGGACAAAAACAACTAGACCAAGGGACCGAGACAGCCCACCTGAAAAGACTACAGGACCAAAACAAATAAACACAGATACGTGTGGGAGACAACAAAATGCCATCAGGAAAAGTCAGATGGATAAATTCTCTGTTGTTCCAATGTTGCAATGAGTCTGCAGGACGGACTGCATCCACCTTACTGCACCACTGACATGATAAGCACCGTTACATTTAAGCCATTAGTAATTACAGTAAAAATGCCTCTAGATAAGAAATACCAACTAACCAACTTCTAGTCAATACTGAAGCTCTTATACTCCACTAAAGCTGGCTAAACGCACTCAGTGGATTACCCTGCAGAGCAAAATCAAACAGTGCAATGGTGAGTTTTGAAAAACAAGCATGGCCTACGCTGAATCAGTCACGCTGATCAAAACACACAAAGACAGAAAAGAGATAAATAGAAGAGGAAAAAAAACAACTAATCTGCTCTCTCTGCGCCAAGTTTCACTGCCGATAACAAAAGTAATCATTCCAGGCACTGCAATCCTCCTCAAGAAGTGATTAACCCCTAATGACAGATGACTTCCTATCTGTGAAGGCCGGTACCTCTCCCTAACCAGTGGGGAATGTCGGGAATCTTCTCCTTGGAGCGTTGTTGCTGAGCACATTCTTGGCCAACTTCATTCTGACCTGTGGCTGAGCTAAGACTACAAACCATTTATAAACACATGCCCCCGCAATCTGTGTGGCTAAATCAAGATCAAATCTGCTTTGTAGCTCACACACTGTTCATATCAAATGAAAAATGAAAGGAAACACTGGGTTTATGACACTGAACATGATGACTAAGGTCTTCCCTGTAGATCTGGTGAAATCTTTCTATTCTTCAAAAACATTTTTTGTTGGTACTTTTTCCAACGTGCAGGATTACAGCAGGCTGTCTGGGTTAATAAGTGGCTTGCCTGAGGAAGCATGAGTTGACTTTGTTCCCTGCCTGAAGGCATTTGCTGTATGTGGTTTCCTAACCTGTCAGTCCACAATCCTCAGAGGCCTTGATGAGTCATACTAACTTGGAGATGGGCCGTCATGGATTTATGCAAAAACACACACCAAACACAAAAAATGCAGTGTGTGTGATGGGAACCAAAAGCTCACAGACAGGTCATAGAGGCCTAATTCTGGAGTTCAAATATGGGAAATTAATACAAGGCACTGACTAAATGCTGGTAAATGTTGGGTATTGTCAGGTTAACAACAATATTTTACGGTAGGTGATTCATAAAGCAGGTAATTCAGTGAAAGTAGTGGCTAAAATTTGGGATGTGGCAGCCAGTGGTCGACAGGCGAAGCTCAGTTTTTAATCCGTTTTCATACTTAAGCCACATACTTGAATCAAGGCCCAGGTTTGTGTCTTCAGTGGTTTGGGAGGAAGTTTGTTTTCATGCATTTCATGCACCGACTGTATAGCATCTGTCACTGCTGTGAAATATACTACTTTTGCATCTCCTGTATAAAAACGTTTCTGTCCTGCTACAACACAAAAAGTGATGACATGCAGTCAAACCTGAGTGTGTGAGATGTCATAATGCAGCAGAAGAGGTGCACGTTTGGTTTATGAAACATACGTTTCACCAAACAAAGTGACAAGGTGTTTTGTGCTGTGCTCACTGTGCATCCTTGACCTGCTGTTACAGCAGTGATTTGTTTTATCATGTATTTTTCACTGACGCATACTGTCATGTATGAAGAGGATAACGAGGCCGATCAGGGCGGTATGTCATGTCAAGCACATTAATCTATTGGCTTTTACATGCAATGAATACTCCTGGAAGTTTTGCAGGAAAGTCCGTGTACCATTAATTTAAAACAGTCTCAGAGTGAGTGACAACACCCCTGAGCTTCATTTCATCTCTCTGCTGTATGTCAGAATATAAACAAAATGAGCTATCGACGCCGTTTTTCAGCTCCTCCAAATCATCTCTCTGCTGTATGTCAGAATATAGACAAAATGAGCTATCGACGCTGTTTTTCAGCTCCTCCAAATCGCACATATATTGATTTGCTGTAACTAAAGAAGATTTATATTATTTGCTGAGGAGTTTTGCATATCTTCTGGCATGTTAGATGACCTAATTTTTGATGAGGCCATGCTATGTTCAGAGGTACGCTGGACCTGCTTTACGTCAGTCCTGGTTTTGATGTGGATGCAAGGAAGAACAGAGTGAGGAGAAACGAGTAAATCAAAGAGAGAGGGGAGGGGACAGCAGAGCAGAAAGAGGTAAGAGTGACCAAGTAAGTGAGCAACACAGAGAAATAGAAGAGTTGGCAACCAGTCAAAAACAAGAGAGGCTTTCACTCTAGATTTTACCCTTGAGTCAAACGTGCATCCGGCAGGTGAGGCCACCGTGTCCAAGAACCAAACACCTGTGGCACTGGTAACCCCTACTAACCTGCATACTCTGCATAGCCAGGAGGAAGTTGGCATGTGTAGTTTCAAAATGAGGTAGAACACATCTGAACAGGTGATCATTTCTTGTACAGAATGACAACTTTGGCATGTGAGAGGAACACGTTTAGGAAAAAAAAAACCTATAAATTATTTTAGGTATTTTCCTGAATGTCTCTTAAAACAAATCCAAATAGTTTAGGAAGAACATTTCCACACTCATTACAATCTCTTTTATACATCTAGGGTAAGCTTGAATGGACACTCCTTATCTTACAGGACTGTACTGTATATTAAAGTATAGAGCACAGATGATGGTCTATAACTAAATGACCTGACCCCTGGATATGTATTTGATATGCTTCCATTTTATCAACCAGGCAGATCCCTAAGGACTTCATTCCAGATTGCCTGAATTCATTTCAAATCAGGTGTCAGAGCCTTTAGTGCTTATGCTCCCACAGAGTGCTTTTTTTTTAAGGCCAACCTCTTATCTTCGAAGTCAGCTTCACCCTGGTTCCCTCAACAAAAGGCCAATGGGATTTTTCCATAGGCTTTTGGATTATTGTGGAAAATAAGATCTGATAAGAACAGTTTATGACACACATTTTGTTCAGGAAGATAATGCTCACAAGTAAGCACAACCTTTATGATTTTTGAAGCCTGACATTAAAAAAAAACATTGTTATGCTATAAATCAACTACCCCAGGATCTTAGCCCTAATGAACAAGTCTGCTTTTGTTTTCAATGTCACAAACCTGCACATTTTACCTGTTAGTATGTGTGGGCACAGCAGGAGCCAGGTTTCAAATATGGCAGGATGGCAGAGGAGTGTGTCTCTGTCATTTATGGCGTGTTTGTGTATTTTAATTATATCATAATCATATGGAGGCCAGGTGAAGGGGCTGAGTTGGGATGGGGGTTATGGAAGTAGTAGCAACAGCTGTCTTACTCACAGCCCTACTGCTGCAATGAAGTCCCAGAATCTGTCAAAACAACCCCAACTGTCTGGCCCTCGAGCTTACACGAAAAGAAAAATGGCCACTGCCCAAAAGCTCTTATTTTGATAGAAAGAGGTGGGCAAACCATATGTGTGTGTGTGTGGGAAGGGTTGCCCACCAGACATAAAGAAAAAAAAACCACAAGGTGAAGAAAAGCAGAGGAAATTAGATCGAGACCATGTTGAAATGTCCACCCATTCGAGCACAAACTTTAAAAATCAGTAAAGTGGCTGCCATGAAATACATGTATGTTTGCTTTACAAAGAGGTGTTTCCTGTGAGCTGTCCACAGTTCACAGTTGAACTCTACGGGGCCGTGCCTTTGGTGTAAACTCACCAGGTCTGGTTTCCATAATCCGCTCCAAAGCCTGTGCACCCTCTAAAATCCATGGTGTGGACAAATCAGCAGAAAAAAAACTGGTGTTTTCCCTTCAAACTATTCTTTTTTTATTTGTATCACCCATCACTCGGAGCCTTCAGCACCACTGTTACAGTGCATGCAGAAGGGTTTCAATTGGGCATGAAGGAACGCAAAAGGGCTTGAGAGTTTCATCTAACAGACACTGTCCAACAACAACAAGAAAATCTAATCAGTGGTGTGCATGTGTGTGTGTCTGAGGACTTCACAGGAAAAAAATTATTTCACAGCTGTGCAGTATACAGCTTTAGTCTTGGCACTAAAGTTTGGTTTTCAAAGTGAGTGTTCAAATTCCAGCAGATTAGACACTGATTGCACCTCGGTTTTCTTTGCACACTGAAACTGGTCACAATGGCAAATTAATGAATCTAATGACCTCACACACATTTGAAGATTTAAAATACTGCTTATACACTCTTATCAGTTGAATAGTTAAAGCCTTAATTTATTACCATATGAAACTGGAAACTAAAATTAGCTTTGATTTGAGATTATTTTAACAAGGAAAACATTATGATTTGTATATTATCACTGTAACCCTGCACCCTGTGCAACCTTAAGAACAGTACATGCTGTATCATGGCAGCCCCTACCATGCTACATGCATGTAAAAACACATGCATCATGCCTAGACCGTCTTGTTGAGAGCATACACACACACACCTCCATAACCCTTCCTACACACACACACACACACACACAACCAGTTCCCCTCAAAGACAGACTGCAGGTGCCAGGTCCACCTCAGGGTCCCTGCCGGGCCCTCGTTAGGCCTGGTGCCATTCAGACGGCTCCTAACACACAACTCTGAGTGCTTTGTGTTTCTCTGACCGCCCTTGTCATCCTCTTCATGTAGGAGCAGGACAAAAAGAAAAGAAAAGGAGGACTTCAGGGATTATAGCTTTGATGAACCTGACAGAGCCACAGTTCTAAAGAACTATGCTAGTGTTACATATTCAAAATGCTGCTGCTGACCATTTACTACAAGTCATGAGTACAAATGGTAAGAAAATCAGGCATTTATTTACTGAACAAATGAAAAAATGGAAGGACACTATCACACTCTTCCTTTACCTTATCAGTTCATTATTCTGTACGGCTGCAATATGCTGCATCTAGATATGGTGACTTGGTTCAGTTTTGCACAATACGGTCAAATTCTAAAACACATGTCAAAACCTTTTTGGCCATTGTTAGCAATATTTTCAAAATGTGAAATGGCCAAATATTTTTGCAATATTATCTTGCAGGCCTTCATAGCAGCACATATTCTGAAATCGTGCAAAATGATGGAAGAAAACAAATTCAAACACGAATTTTGACTTGTGATTGCAGCAGGTACCATTCTGGCACGATAAAAACATCAACCAAAATTAACACCAGCATCACCATCTCCTCCCTCATTACCTGCACTGTTATCACCACCTCCATCATCTCTATAGCCATCACCATCATCATTTTCAGGTCAATGTTAGAAGAGACCGACAAAAACTAGTCTACAGCTTCCCTTAGTGCTGTACACAAAGGCTTCATATTTGGGTATATATGCCATCACACACAGACAAACAATACACACACAGATCTGAAAGTTCACATATACTGCCCTTCACAGATATTAAAGAGAAGAACACAAACAGGCATGTTGCTGAGTGACACAGCCACGTCGGCTGGATCAATTTCCATTTGTGTGAAATCTAAACATTAGCTTGTTTACCCACATTGTGAGCTGCGACTGGGCCTGGGCGACAGAGCTGAGTGTGTCACTACATGTATGAGTGTTTATGTCCAAAGAGGTAGAAATTAGGAGACAGTTTAGTAGAGTGAGACAAGGCTGGTGTCACCTGACTAAACCCTCCATCACTGAAGGTGGAGGCGACTGTGGGCCGTCTCCTAAGTGGAAGGTGGGCAGTTGGATTCCTGGCTTCTTCAGTCAACATGACACTCAACCCCAAGTTGCTCCTGGTGATACTACTGGTGTGTGTGTATATGGGTCAATGGGCAAGTAGTGTGAAAGCACTTTGGGTGTGCTGCAGTGCATAGAAAAGTACTGTATTAGTCCATTCGCCATCATTCTGTCAGCCATGACACCTTTCACACAGCTGTCAGCAGCGTGCATACTAGGGGCAAGTATTCGAACCAAACTGTTTTTGGTACATGACGTAGGGTTTGGTGCAGATGTTAAATTCCATAACCAAGTGCCACTCCATCCAGGGAGGTTAGGTGTTAGGGTCTTGGTAAACTGAGATTATAGCTGGAACTACACTATAAAACTCAGTCAACAAGATCAGTACGAGGACGGATTTCAATCCTTAGGAGGTTTACGGACTAAAGGATCTTATTGTGTTGAGTACTGTTCATGCTGTGGGGAATAATTTTGTTAATATGAAAATAATAGCATATCTGTAATGTAATATTTACTTTTATGACATTGTTTCTACTTTATCTTCTCTGGGATCAGAATCATATTCCATCAGGAAGGAGTCATATTTTATTTAGCCCATTTTCTATTACATATTAACTTGTCTAATGTAAAATACATGTTAGTATATTTTTGTAAAGTGATTCATTTGTACGCTTCCCAAAAATTCAGTGGCTTTTCCAAAGAATTACTCAGTGTGACTATATCTGATTTTACATCCTACTACACTGCACACAAACAATATGAGCTGCATGCTAACTGTAATCTACAACATCATAGCAATTAGCCACCTACTGTAGGAGATAACAAGCCAGAGAAAGAGAGGGGGAGGGAGGAGAGGGAAAAAATCCCCACCCAGCATGTGAAAACCTGTGTCAGATTTCGCCACAGACAAGGTCACCCTCTCTTGGTCTCGCCTCAGTAGCCTGACTCGGTAACTGGATCTGGTGCAGGATGGCGAAAAACCTGTTTTTGTCACAGCAGAGGTGCCCACTTGGCTTACATGCCCATTGTGTTTACAA
>NW_018127901.1:4023177-4029255 GCF_001952655.1 Monopterus albus
GATGTGTGAAGGGATTCAAGGAGTTGTGTGTAACTATGCCCAGCTGTGAACACACACACGCATATGAACATGAAAAAAAAAAACGTCTTGTCCCAATTCCAGAGCTAAAGCATCATCGCTGGTGTTATGTGGTACAGCCAAGTTAACACTTGGTATATTTGTAAGTGCTGCCTATGAAACTGCACAGTAATCCCTTCCAGCTGCCTCCCTCACTCACCCATCCACCCTCCTCTTCCTCCTCCTCTCTCCCCTTTCAGAGAAACTGTAGCTGCAGCTCCGAGTATGTTTTCCATGGCCCTGGTGGATTCATCCTGTTGACAGCGCCAAGCCTTTTATGCATCGAAAACACAGTATTCCCTTTCAGGTGGGGAGATGACGGAAGGCAAAAGGGGAACTGGGTTGTGGGAGGTGGTGGGAGGGGAGAGCCAAGGACGGTCCCCACAACAGACTTCAAACTTCAAAATCTTGGTCCTCATCTCTTCACAAAAAAGAGTGAGAGACAGACAGTGAGAAGGGAGGGTATGAGAAGAAGAAGGGCAGGCAGGAGAAAAGGATTGAAGGAAGAAAAAAAACAACAACAGCACAAAGGAGTGCGTAATTAAGACAGGAAATGGGAGAAGAGAGGAGGGCTATGGGGGCTTTCAGAAAGAGGCTGGCCAAGGTTGATTTTCCAGAGAGCGGAGGAGTGGGGCCGATACCCGAGCCGTCTGAATGGAAATCAGATAATCTGTTAACACAAGGCATGGCCCAGATCCTGCCTGCAAACTGACATGGATAGGCCAGTTCCTGTTCCAATCCACTGCAGTGGCACAAAGTGTTGTCAAGGCAACCAGCTGTTCCAGCCAAACTTTGCGCCTCCCTCCAAGCCGGCGGCAAAAATGACAGGTGGGGCTGCAAGGCGGGTAGAAGCAGCAATGAGGCGCTTGTGAAAACACAAAGCTCAATGCTGAGATGACACGGGGTTAGGAACGTAACACCAGCCGCCACGCAAACAAACTGCTGCTGAATCCTGGCAGTGACCGGTAAGGTGGGCTCCTCCTGGAACCGGTTCATCCAGTCAAAAAAAGTTAACTGCTTTTACTGAAGCAGGGTGTAAACATAACTTCCCGCTTTCCTCCAACTGTATCTATGAGAAGCTTTATATTATTGTCCATGTTATGACATATTTGTCTCTAACATTATGCAGAAAGTGTTAGTTTTTTAAATATGCTAATGTTGAATTTTTTAAATGGTTTGAGGTCAGAAAATAAAGTGGCAAATACCTAAAAATCTAGTAAATATTGGCACCAACACTGACCTTATTAAGTGGACAGAACATTACAGAAATGAACTATTTCTACTGCCAGTCACATCTAGTCAGTCATGCCACACTGCCAAGTCAGTCTTTAATGACACAACTGTACTTGGCCTCGTGCTGCCTTATGTAAAAATGACTCCAATGAATTCCACACAGTGAAGAACACAAAGTTTAAATGTGGAGAAAAGACGAGATGTCTACAGATAAGTACTCGATATCAGTAAATACCCAGAGCTGAGGTACTGGAATCAGTATTGCAAAAGAAAAAAAAAAGAGTTGGATTGCTGCATTCCTATCTTTGACCACTCACACCAATGAAAAACAAGCAAGAAAAGCAAGCTTCCTGTTTCCCTGTGTGATAACCTGCTGCTCTGATCAATGAAAACTGCTACTGTTGCTAACAAGCCATACCAGTGATCAGATTTTAGCACATCTTCTGTGAGCTAAGTCAAATACATTCTACATTTACAGACTGAAACAGTAAAAACAGCTCACTTTGCCAAACCCAAGGGCCTCCTTATTCCACACTTACCCCAAATAACAGATTTTGCAACTTTATATTCATTTACATTTTTGTGTGTTCTGTCAAAGTATCATTTGCTGCTGCTCTAAAAAAGGGCTACAAACTGACTGAACTACCTAACAGCGGAGTTGGTCCCAATGAGGTGTCAGTATCAAACTTGCCCCACAGTACCGTCAAAGTGTTATTTACAATGGCCTCAACAACTTTATAAATTCCCCTGGAGGTGAGCAGGAGGCTCTAAATCAAGGCTGGTTAAGGTTGCAATATGCAGTCATATTTTAGGAGCGGCAACTTAACAAAAAGAGGGAACAAATCTCTGGCAATACAGTCACAGCACATGACCCATGTCGTTTCCCAGACTCCTCTCTGATTATCGAATATCAGAGCTGGAGGAATTGAGGGAAAAAAATACACCTACAAGACCTTCGCCTCTGGTCCCACTTCAAGAGCAAGGCAGTGCGACATGCAGCAGCAGACCGCAGCTCAAACTTCCCCTTCCTCTTGAGGGGAAGCATTTTATTGTGCCGCACTGAGATAATTGCCAATCCTTTAAATGAAAGGGTTTTCTCAGTGCACTGGTAATTACTAGATACACAGCAAGGGTCTGGTGGCGGCGGGGGTAGAGGAAAAAAAGAGACAAACACATGACAGGCAGGTATTAAAATTCAATGGGTGGGGCAGGAAGGAAGTTGACAGAGGGATGTGTTGAAACAGAGAAAATGAGGGAGGGCTGGAGGGAGGGAGGCATGCTGTGCTGCTGTAGCCTCCATTTGGGGTTGAGGAAGGACATGTTTATGGTCTGAGGGTTGGACCTTTAATTTTTTTTCCTTTTTTGATCCAGTAGAGCAATCCTGTAGCAAATGTCAAAGACACATCTGCTCCTTGGCCAGTCCTTTGCCATGGTACGGTGATTTATGTGGTGATCACTGACCTCTTTTCTTAAATCACTGATCTTGTTTTAAGAACTTCCCATCAGATTTTGGAGCAGCTGAGCTGAGCTGAATAATTCTTTCAGACAGTGCAAATTACATACTGCGCTTCCTTCTTGGTGCATTGAGGAATGTCTCTCAGTGGCGATGGAGAGATTGAAAACAAAGCAAAGTGTAACTGCACATGCAGTTCTACACCTCAAAGGCTGTTGGATACAATGGCACAGTTTCACAGCATAGCACCATGAATCACCTCAGGTAAACACAACGGAATAATTGTAGGGTGTTCGGATTGCATACTTATTAACTATCACCGTTTTGCAGTTTGTTGAAAGTAGATAAAGCCAATCTTTACTGTCTACGTTGACATGGCAGCACAGATTAACAACAAACAAATATTGAAAACATTGGATGTACGGCAGTGTATAAAAAAGAACAGGCATTGTAAAAGGTGTTGAATGAATGCATTCACTTGCATGGTTTTTCCTTTTAAGGCCTGTTTTCCAGTGTGATGTACTGCATGTCCTGAAAATATAGCAAGTGTCTCCCCTTCCAGAACAGATGGAACAGTAGCAAAGTGCAACCATACTGCCAGATGACTGGACAATTCTGCAAAAGCCCCAATACAACTCAATATCAATGATTAATTCTGTTATATCTGCACAGGTGAACTGCAGTGTAGTTAAGGTTTGGATAAGGCTATTGCTTGTTCCACTTAAGAAGGGAGTTATGAGTTAACACAGTGAAGTAACTGCATGTCTCAATGCTCTATTCTTCTCCTTTTTACCCACTCTTTCATACTGCTCATTCTTTTTTGTCCAGGAGATTATTTTAAGGGTTTTTTTAACATGCATACACATACATATTAACAGATAAATAACAGGGTTTTTATTTAAAAATGAGACTTTGTATACTGTATGCCACTGGGTATATGGAGCAAACATCCCTTTTGTATCACAACTGCAGTATCTGATAATATTTTCTAATGAATACTACAGACACAACAAAAACAAAAGCAAGTTGGGATATGAAATGAGCTACATCAACTACATAACTTCTGACTGTTCAGGCAACAGCTTCATTTACTTTTAAATATCACTGGATTACCAACTGGGAAACATGGGCAACTGCCCTGGAATCCCAAACCACCAGGGGTCCCAAAAATAGAGATTTTGCACCACAAAGGACTGTATCAACAAAGGCTGCATCCTGTTTTATGAGCTTGTGTTGTGGCATTAAGGGGAGGACATCTATAGTGTACATCAGCCATTATGCATTTCCTCCAGTTTTATAAGGGAGGGCACTCACTTACCGACTGCTGCGCTGATTATGAATGGTATTTGGATGTAACGACTGATCAACCTGAGTTGGGCTCAGTCTGGGTCACTCAGCAGATAAAAACGTGTAGCGTGTGCCATGTGACAATTCTAACCTTAGGTCTTAAGAATCAGTCACTGCCAGTTGTTCCCATAAAGATTTTTTAAACATGTTTAATAAAAGATAACTGTAAGATTGGTGATTAAAAAGGACTGTAGTGTCATAGCGCACTGGACAACTAAAGTGGAGGAAAAGCGACTGAACTGTGGCAGAAGAATGAACGCCTCTACAAGATTAACTTAATTCAAACACATACATCAACAGGACTGACACTTTTCAGTTCCCTCTGTAGTCATATAGTCCACATCGTCTCTCCGCCCAGGATCTCACCCAAGCTCTGTGTTTTTTTCCCCTTTTTTGTTATTTTCAGCTCAAATTGAAATGTAAAATAGATATAAACCATGCAAGCCGGTTGCAGCAATATTTGTTTTGGTATGAGGACACATGAGAATTGGCCTGATCCTGGGGAATTTATAGCCTCATCTGCTGCCAGAACCTCCTGTTATTACAGGCAGTCATTAAGTGTGTTGTCCACAGAGTCTGATCAGTCCTTAGGTGTGTGCTCCTTCCCAACTGCACAAGTTGGTGGAAACGGTTAAGTGTGGCCTGTCCAGGCTGAGAAGGTTTTAGCCAGTTGTCAAGTGTGTGTCCAGCTCAAGTTAATTTAGCTTTGGCAATGCAATGCTGTTGTCCTGTAGCATTAACAGGCATGTATGTCTATTTAGACTATCAAATGATCTTTTTACATGGCATCAGGCATCATTTACGCACTTTACCCTATGGTCCCTGACCCTGGAGAATGGTTCTTCAGATGCCCAAAGAGGCCCTGGGCTTTATATAAGGATCACCTGTTGAGGGCCTGCTGGTCTGGTGGAGAAAGATGTGCTCTTAGGTTGTTAAGTGACACATAGAGGAGACAGGCCAGAGGAAGGTGGGGGAGGAGTGTAGGATGGGGGGTCAAGGTGCACAACAAAGGCCCCTGTTAAGTTAGGAGGGCCCATCAGTTAAGTGTTTTCCTGCAATTTGAGAAAGTGGAATCTGCTCAAATTGGTGTCCTCTTGAGTTCCAACTGCATGAGTTATGTGACTCGGGGGAAAAAGGAAAGGAATGAGGTGAGGCTGGGGGTGTGAATGAAGGGGCCAGAACTGCCTTAATTGATACTTTCAGCTCTTCTGACAGAGGAGTAAACCCTCAGTAGTGCTGAACAGCAGCATTCCAGGTCAGACTGGCTGTCTCCAAGGCGACATCCGGGGTGTGGGAGTGAGTGCGTCCATTCGTGAACAAGATTGGGTCCAGGAAAGTGGATATGGAGTGACAGGTCAGTGCCACAAACCACATGACACAGTGCAGCCGCAAAGTCAACAGACTGAGGCGGCTTAGGCGTCCTTCACTCGAGCAAAGAGGGGGTTTATCCAGAGGGTCAAGGGCCATCACAGCATCGAGGCCGTGAATATAGTGTGTGTAATGAAAGCCAACATGGTGGACGGTTACTGTTAATTAATGTAGTACCTGAGGTCGGCTCTGACCACCGACAGTCCAACTCAATTTAAATTCATTCATTACAATTATCTCTGAACTAAAATGGCTTGTGCACTTGTCTGGGAGGTCTCTGCATCTTCATGGAGATGATTCCATGTAGAAAGAATAAAGGTTACACTGTTTTTGCAGCTTTTTTTCCACTCAATATTCAAATATGTGCTCCAATCCTTTTGAAAAGAAACTGCTTTGATTGTCAAAGTCTCAAATACAACAAGTGCTGTATACACTGGATTTTCTGCAGCAACAATGCAACAGACAAAAGAAGTACATCACTACAAGGCTGCTTTTTGGTGCTGAGGCTGTGTGTCTGCATAGCACAGAGTGGAAAACCGATTACCATAGGCTGGTAAAAGATGCCAGGTCAGATCATGTTTTTTTTTTTTTTTTTTTTTTTCTTTTTCTTTTGTCAGATA
>NW_018127901.1:4029270-4054035 GCF_001952655.1 Monopterus albus
ATTGTTTTTTTTTTTTTTTTTTGCTTGCTTATTCTTTAGTCAGATATTTACTGATTTAAAACATCATTTAGCCAGTGTTAGACTCTGGGCAAAATCCTTGTTGTAAACATTTCATATTTGAGAAGTTTTTCCATCTTTTGTTTATATTCTTTGAACTATTGCAACCAAAACTCAGCTACTGTATATGAGTAATGCCAAGCCCTCGTATTTGGTAATAAGAACTTAAATGTGAACTTCCGTGTCCTCTGGACCGATACAGCGGAACAAGATAAACACTTGTACAACCTCAGAACTACAATAGTGTAATTTGTTAGTTATCAGAGTCTGGTGAGGAATACTGCAACATGATGTAAGTCTGTTTTACAGGTTAATGTAAGCTGAGTAGCTCGAGAGCATAATGTCGACATAAAAAATGAAAAATTACTCAGAGAACGGACCCACCGACAGGACACATTTAGAGAACAAAGTAATAATTGCATTATATGCAGTCCTATCTATTCAGTCAACTCAGCAACGCCCTGTTTGCAGAGACATACATCCTTCCTTTTACAAGGGGATATTATTTTACAGTCTTCTGACCTTGGGTACATGCAGTGAAATACAACACCGCCCACAAGTCTATTTCTGTATTTGTCTTACAGTAAGCTGCCGGTAATTGAATCATGCTCTCCTGGACTGCTAGACATGAATGGTGCTGCACATGCATTCAGGCTTAGTCACAGTGGTTAAGAACAAGGCATAATCTTGTGGCTCCTGTGATTAGGTCATGTGACTCCAATTATGTTTATATTCCTTTGTTTTTATTACATTAACTGCAACACTTTATGTGACAAGTTAAGTTCTTCACCACTAACAATCACTTGATTGGTAGTAAAAGATAGTTTTGCATTTCATTTATACTTACAATCCTAAAAAATAAACTATTAGATCTAGATAAGCTGTCAACAACAGAAGTGTGTTGCATCATTAAACGTGCCACAGAAATAGCAGAGAGAAAGTCCATGTTAGCAAGTGTATTTCTCGTGACTCATGCCTTTAGTATTCAGTGTCATTTTACAGATTACACCCAACAGGTATGATGTTAAATAGTGGAAGAAAATCACACAAGAAGAGCAATTTTTTCCAGTTCATCTGTGTGTTGAACTGATGCAAAATAAGTTGGTGAACGCACAGCTTGTCTGTCTGTGTAAGAAATCCACAAACTAACCACACCTCTGGTTGTGTAACAACTCTGGATCTCGGTGATTCCCTTTGGCAAGAAAACAACAACCTTCGGTTTCTAAAGATAGATAAACTGGTCTTTTTGCATGCTGTCAACTGCTTAATCTCAAAACTAACAAGCCACAAACTGAAAGTCACTGGCTTCCCAACAACAAGCCTCTGCTCCTCCACCCAAAGTCAAGTTTGAAGCTGCTATGAAGTACTGTATGTATTCAAAATAAATTAATGAACAGGCCAACTACAACATGAGCATGGCAAACTAATGTGTTCATCCAGTAGGAATGATAACAGGTAAATAGCAAATAATAATACTTTATTACTGGAGGTACAGTAGATATGATATTGCCTCCCTCGGTTTGTTTGTCAATAGGATTGTTCAAGAACATATGCACACATTACCGTGAAATTTGTTGCAAGAAAGATATCGCTGGTTCTAGATTTTAGCCATGTAAACCAAGGTGAGTATCTGTGGGGCATGGCTTTGGATGCCCATAAGAATCCCCAGATTTTCGTAAACAGTTACCCTACTCAGTACCCACTGTGGCTGTTACAAGGTTGCACAAACAATTCCTCTTAAAAGACAAGGCCGGTCATTTTCTATATTCATAGTATTTTCAAAAATCCCCATAGAGAGACTAAAACCAATACAACCAACCAGTTAATGTCTGTCAGTCTCCAACCTGGATTATCTTATTCATCTGTGCCATAGACCTTCGCTGTTGTTCAACAATATTAAAATCACATCAGTGAAACACACCACTGTACTGGGTGACATGTTTCTTCATTAAGAAACACAAGACTAGTATATTTGTTAAAAATGTTGCCCCAGAAGCTCCAAATAGCCATAACCTTTAAGAACAGAGTCAGCTGTGCATGCACGAGATCTCTGTGCGAGATCTCTGCTTTGTTTGCAGTCCGCTAGCTCCTCACACTTTCATAGTGATTGACTCTTGCTTACTTAATCCTTTCTCCTATAAAGCTTTCGAGAATAGTGCTGCAGCAGTGTATCAATCATGAAAAAAGTTCTGCGCTTGCTGCCAGCTGCTTGCAATTTTGTGTGAAATCTAGTGTAAAAGTAAAAGTCTACTGAGATAAGGATCTTCTGGGCAAAACTGACCATGATCTCTATTTATATCCTCTGTAGTATAGTTAAGTTGTTTGTGAAAAACGTGTTTGGTAATAGCATTTACAGTAATACATATGTTTGAGCTGACTTGACTTGGGGGGTCCTCAGGATGTGAGGGACTGAAAAGTGACACTACTACGTTGTTGCTCTGCGTCCGGGTTTAGCAGGCTGTTGCACTTTGGGTTGTGATTAGGGCTCTGATAAGACATTGTTGATGGGCTGTGGAAAAGCACTTTATCACTGGAGCATAATAGTATGCATAAAAGCCATGAACCTGCGCTGAATAAATAAGGCTGCACACACCCACAGAAAGACAAATGTGCATGCACACAGGCACATGCACACACATGTACACCTCATGTTGGCAGCACTTTTCCTGTAGATTATCTCTGTGAAAGAACGGAAGGATCTAGGGGCTTTTTTGCCCTCTCTGCCTCTCTCTCTTTGTCTGAGTGTGTGTTGTGTCTCCCTACCCCCCCCCACACACACACACTCTCTCTCTAACCCCTTTCCTATCTCTGTCCACCTTTTCTCCTGCTCTATCCCTTCCTCTGTGTCTCTCTGTTTCGCCTTTCATGCCTGAGTGCAAGGTGAGGATCACAAAAGGAACACCTGGCAAACACGGATGTGGCCCTTCTCCGTCTCATTGTCACCCCCCACTCCTCCCTCGATTTACACCCTTTTCAGAGAAAAAAAAAAAAGAATGACAACCAAGGCTTTAACGAGGAGGGTAAAGGAGGAAGAGAAGGAGGAGTCCCCCCCACCACCACCACCATACCACCTCCACCCTCCACCACTCACTCCCTTCATCCCTACCCTCCCTCCCCAGCTCGCCTTTCACACGCCAGGAAGTGCTATTCAGACCAGGAGCTGCATGTACATGTCCCTCTCCACCAGTACCACCTCACCTCTCTCTTTCTCTCTCTGTGAGTGCACGTGTGTGTGTGAGAGTGAGAGAGAAAGAGAAACAGAGAAGAATGGCAAAGAGAGTTTGTGGTTATCTTGTTCTAAATATCCTGATAAAACCTGAAAACCATGTGACCCATGCCATGTGGGGTAAAGGAGGGAAATTTACAAGAACATATTTCATGTTCTTGGGGGGGGGTCACAACTTGCTCAACACAAGCAGAGGCAAGAAAACTTTTCGTTGAGATAAATTCAATTTAAAAACAACACAGAAGTTTGAATAATGAGGCTTACATTTCTATCTCTGCTTTGGTCTGACAGTTTAATGGCTTAACTAACAGAGAAACCTTCACCTCGAATGCGCTGTGTACAGCCAGTCTGTTGAGCATCTGTATATCTTATTATGATGGTTATACAGTATATCTGATAAGAAAAACCACACACACACACACACACACACACACACACACACACACCAGGCTCCCAGGAATCAACTTCGCTCTGTCTGAAGGGTGGGTTCCACATAACACTGGGATTCAACACTTAATGGTCAGGGTCATGCAAAATTTGCATTAAATAAACTAATGAGAAATATAAGATATTGCTTACATTTAGGATTTTGGCCTGATATTTTAGATGTTTCAATAGCAGAAAGCTTTCTGGGTTTCATTATTTGGCCGAGGCATTAGTTAAGACCCACATCTTGTAATAGCTTTCACTCATTATACTGGTAAAACCTGAGAGGCACTGTGGCCCACATACAGGATCTACATTGTCTGAGCCTAAAACAAGTCATAGTCAAGCATTCAAGTGCATTCTCAAATGACAGTGCTTTGTGAGTCCCGAGCAGTGAAGAAGCCCTGGGTAATCATTAGGGACGTATCACATCCTCTGCACAGTGAATATGAGTTATTACCATCAGGACGGAGGTACAGGGTCCTGCTGTTGCAGACTGCCCGTGCCCAGAGATCTTTCATATCCTCCAATAAAGCTCTGCTGAATAAATCCTAGTGAATGACGATGACATTTTGCTAAATAATGAAAACTGTCAAGCAGTAATTTTTCAGTCATAATAAATAGGAAATAAGAAACTGGAAGCTAAGGGATGTCAGATTTCTATTCTCTAAACAACAGGCTGCATATTTGACAAGAGAAACCAGAGGCTATTAAAAGTCATGAGTTACTTAGTGACATTTTAACTACCAATATTTAATTCCACTGAAATATTAATACAAATTCATAGCATGTAGATGCATACGCACACCCACAGCAAATACAATAAAGCTTGATACAGAGTATGACAGCCAGAGCTGCCCAGCCGCCTTCTCTGCCAGACAGCTTCCTGTTTACACAGGAAGTAAACTGTTTCTTGACAAGTAGGCAAACAGGGAAGGATACAAAGAGCAGGAGGGTGAACCTGAGGATGGGATGGGTTGTGTATATGTACATACAGTACTTGTGCATGTTCATAACTGAGTGCATGCTTGCTTCAGGAAGACTATGACAGCTTTACTGCACTGTCAGGTATTTATAACCTACAACCTTTTTAGAGCCCCTGACCCAGGACCCAGCCTGCTTCTCTCTGTCGGAGGCCCTCACCACAGCAGGCCCCCACTGCACTCCAGGCCCCGCAAATCTCTCAGTGAGAGGACTACAATGTGTGTGCATGAGGTTTCAACTCCTGCTATAATAACAGACGAGCCAATGCAGTCTTAAGAGCGGCTATTTGCCTGTCAGACTTAATCTTGGCTCGCAGTTCGACTGGAGGTGGCTTTTACTGTCTGTCAAGAAGGAGAGAGAAAAAAAAAGGAGTGGAGCAAATATTTCAGGGGTGGAAAGTGGTGCATACCATAAATAGCTTGACTTTCACAGCTAGAAATCCCATTTTAAGTGGGAGGCATGCTTTTTGTTTTTTTTTTGGTCTGTGTGCAGAAATGACTATTTATGTACCAAACACTAATGTGTAATTTAGAAGCTCTTGTTTCAAACCTTGTGCTCTTGCCATCTGGATATTATAATACTTAGTCTTATATCCTGGTGATTGCTCAATTTCATTGACACTGTCAAACACACCATCTCCCCTGTTTAACCCCCTCTCCTTCCTTCCCAGAAGGCCACACGGTTCCCTAAGTGTATTTTCATTTTGTGCTGTTACGATAGTTAAGATAGTTCATGCAATACTCTATTACTTCAAAGATCCTATTTGATTTTAATATCTCTGTTTAAAATGACCATGCACTTTCAGCTCTTCCTGTTCAAGGAAAAAACTATTTCTCAAGCAGAACATTCTGAGTAAGATTTCATTAAAATGACTAATATGAGCTGTTTAAGACATTTTCTCTTCTGTATCTATAAAGCAGACTTGAATTTGACATTTTCCTTGTTTCACTTCTGTCCACACACCGGTCCCAGAGTGAAATAACTTACTACTTTTTGTTCTACAAAAAAAAAAAAGAGAAACTGTTCTCAGTAATTCATCCACAATGACAGCCATATGGTATACTGCTCTACTCCAAAAAGCAGAGCCACCAGGCAGGGAAAAGGAGAAAAAAGAAAACATATCCTGACAGGGTCTCTTTCCCCATATTTAAATAAGAATGCAAACATCTTCAGACATTCTATCAACAAAACACAAATGAAAATTAAAACCCTGACTGAAATATGTCTGCACAAACGGACCCTGTCAGGAATTCTACTGAGAACAGGCTGAAAAATTCTTTCACAAAAATGACTAGAGATTGTTGCACAGACAAGATTTACCCTCTTAACCTTCTCATATTTACTGGCCAGTCTATAATGTATTGTATGTTAATGCGCTGCACAGAACTGTTAGTTGTCACAATGTCTTGTTTAAGTTAAATATGTGTAGAACGGGTTGCATGGTTTGAGGTGTTGTAATGAATCATTTAATGTATGCAGATGACCTAGTGGTATTTAGTCCTAGTTCAGCAGCTCTTCAGCAGCTCTTGAATGTGTGTTCTGTATTTGGAGATCTTTATGATGTTAAGTATAATGCTGTTAAAAGTGTTATTATGATATGTCGCTCAAAAGAGGACAAGTCCCTTGTATTTCCTTTTTTTTCACATGCTACTACTACTACTACTTGTTTTTTTTCACATGCTACTACTACTACTTATTCTTACCTTGGGGTCATGAGAATGTCAGATGTCAAACTAAGTGCTTCCTGAGGTTAGCCATGTGCACACACAAGTCAGTGTCACTTGTACTACTACTTACTAATTGTCTAAATGCACCCCACTGCAATTTGAGTTGAGGGGAAGTGAAAGCCATGAAGTTATATTATTGAATATCTTGATCATTTAGCTGAGTCTGTCACCCAGCAGTATATTACACTCTGAAATCTTACAATGTATTCAGATCCCTGGATCACAGACATCCAGGAGTTTTGGTTCCAAATGGGAAAAAAAAACACTTTTTTGCGTCTCTCTAGTGATGCCATATAGTACAGAGGTGCCAAAGAGAAAAAGTAGTTTGATTATTCAAACAAGAAGAACTTCCTGTTAAAAGGAAACTACTACAAGGAAATCTGACAGGAAAATAACTAAGTTGATAATAAACATACCTAATTAAGAGTGCTATGTGAAGATCTACATTTCCTGTCCTGGGGCTATAGTGTTGGCATTCTGCACTAGTCAATCTGCAGATGGTTGGAACCGCAAATACGTGTGCCAAGTCACTTGAGACAAACCCAGCTAATAACGGCATGCTCAAAATGGAAAGTTAAACCCCATCGTGGAAATCCACCTCAACAGCGAGGGCCGTATCATTTTCAGCCGTTTTCATTTCACTTTTTCAGATGTTCTTAATTTATCCTAAATCAAGAAATTTAACATTAGACAAAGTGTAAAGTTTGAAACCAATGCCTTTAACTTTAAAAATGCAATTAAATATTTTGGGCATGCAACAAAGGATGTTAACATCAAATCCTGCTCAATGTCTTGGCGGTATCTAATCAAATGTATGCAAGTCCTGACCCACTTGTTTGTACAAACAAACTGGACTGACTCTCAGAGAACCATCCAAGCGTAGTGTGTATCATCATTTTCATTGTGCCTGCAACTTTAATTATTAATTTATTTGTTGGTCTTCTGCCTCCCCCACCTTTAACCTTGTCTGTCACATCAAAATGTTATGCTCTATATATATTGGCATAGATGCAGGGGTGGGAGTTGGTGTGCAGATGCGTGGTTTGATCCTGGAGCCCATAGAGTCCTAATTGGTGCCCCCACCCATCACCACTACTACTACTACTGCCCTCTGAAATCCACAGCCCCTCCTCCCCAGTGTTTATCCACTAATTGGGCCACTTCCTGAGACAGAGGCTAAACAGGGAAGGGAGGAATGCATAGCAAACGGCCACGCAGACAAGCCAGCGTCAGGGTTAGAGGGTGGGGAGGTGGGGTGGTGCAAAGAAGATAGACGGGGCAAAAGATAGAGAATAAAACAGACAGATGTTTTCTTTATCTTTCTTCTATTTGGGGGAGGGGGCAAGCCCCATGTTCATGACCTAACATTTCATATTGCACGAGCACTTCTTGGCACAGAAGATCAGCAGCCTGCGACGTGTACCAGCGGTGCTCTCTACTGACTGTAATCCACACAAGTGTTTACAATTTGACCACTAGCACCCCTGCGCTTCTCAACCAAATGCTGGTTTTAATGGGGAGAAAAAGCATACAGGTTACTGGACTGACAAATGGGAGGGTTCATGCTCCTTTTTATCCTGATTGACCATCTATGTGCTTGCGCTCAGTTTCGTTTTATGTGCTGGCCCTTTGAAGATTGCCCGAAAGGTCTATTGGTGTTTTCCTGGGGTTAGAAGTTGAACCCCCATTTAGGACCTCTCAGGCTAGTTAAGGAATGCCAGATGAGTATCCTACAGTATATATTGCATATATGTGATAGAACGTGTGCCAGACACCAGTGCTCCATTTACAAAAAGCAAAAAATGTGAAATGAAAATATAACTGGGTAAAATGTTGTCTAAGATGACATGAAATTTGAGATTTAGATTCACCTAGGAAAGCAAAACACTTTGAAATGATACAGTACAATTTATTAAAGGTTTAAAAATGGCTAAAATGAAGGGGGAAAAAAAAGCTTATTTAGTTTGATTGATGCATCTCTTTACATTCATCATTAGAATCCTGATGGGTCCTGCCTCTCGCAAGCCACAGTCATATCCTGAAATCTGATGGTGTTTTACAATTAGCCCACATAAGAAATGCACTGCTGTTATTCTGCTGCTGGGAATGACGGTGACCACACATTTCTGAGACGAGAATAAGCCATGCTGATAGTGTGCAGGCTGGAAACAAGGTCACACAGTGACCATTTGGACAGGGAAGAGTAAAATGCAGCTGGACTGGTGACTCTGAATAAACAGACCAGACCAAGCAAGGAAGAAGGATGAGGGAGGGGGTTGGGGTTGGTCGAGACAGACACAAACCCCATCCTGTTGTCTTACATTGCAAGAATCAAGGGAGCGCTATTGCCACCAAATGTCCTGCCCTATCAGATTCTGGTGACCCTGAGAACAAAGACTGTTCATAGAGGGAACAGTGGAGGGAGTCACTGACATGACGCTGAACAGTGAATGCATAATTTGGTTACATGACTATGAAACATGAATTGGTATATATGCAAACAAATACATAAAAGTATATTTATGAACCGGTGACCGCACAGAAATGTATTCTGAGCTTGTGTGTGTTGCTCAAAGAAGAACAGAGTACAATTATGTGTCACAACTAGATTTCACTCAAAGTCCACAGTGATTCTCATGCACTGAATTTCTAAAAGCATTTATGTAGCATGTTATGGTAGATACTCAAGTCTTTGCATTCACTGTCTTTTAGGATTGATTACTTGATTAGTTAAAATTACACATCCCTTCAAAATGATATAAGAAAAACAGAACGCCTATCCAAGATAAGAAAAAAGGGAGAGGGGAAAGTAGTGGTAATAAAAAATTTTAATTTCTATTTTGGGCTTTTTTCAAGATTATCTAAAGTTTACAGTGGAGTTGCTTGTTTGGAAAGCAAAATTTAAATGTGATGGTATGAATTAAAACAGAAAAATCTGAGGGGGAGGCAGACAGTGAAACAAGGAGAAACCATCATGGACCAAACTGCTGTGTGATGTTCAACTGCTGTGCCTGGTCTACTGGCACATGTCACCCTACAGTTTGCAGGTGGTGTTCAACAGCCCCCGTCCTGGCCAATGGCATTCCAAAACAGGATGTCTGAAACTACCCAGGCTTGGGACTTCCTCTCCCGGAGCGCCACAGCCCAGAGTTCAGTCAGCTCCCAGCCCGGAGGAACGCATTACAGATTTGGCATGTGAAACAGTCTGCTGCTCACAACTGAACACCACCACCCCTCCCTTTCTCTTGCCCATTTCCCTCTTTAACAAATTAAAACTACAGAAATAGTCCCCCTGATGCTTTTCCAGAGGAAAGAGCTCTTTTTCTACTTGCTTGGTTTTGCGTAAGCGCAGGCCCTGAGAGTGCACTGTTAATGAAAGGGAGCCTTAGCAGCCAACATGGCAGATTAAATCTGATGTGCCTTTTGGAAAAAGGAAATAAAAAAAAAACTAAGAGAGAGATTCAACCTTGACATGAACTTCAAATGACCATAAATTTTGCAAAGAGGATATGCGTATCTTTTATGACTGAAAAGAACAGAGAGAGCTGCCCAAATACAAACCTGTTGATGAATCATATTTATCTGCATCATAAAGTGTTCTGGGCCACAGACACACTGAAGCATAGGGTTTTATGATCTTACCATGTGGTAACAACTTCCTATTTATTAAAAAACAACCAATGTTTGAAATATCTGGGTTCGTAAACTAAAAATATTTGTCATATGTTTGAAAGACATAAATACCCTCCCCTATTCGTCCACACACACACACACACACACAGAAAAATCTGCTAGCACTTCGTCTCTGAAACAGTTTAAGGTCTTGCAGCTGTAGAGGCTGTGTTCACAAGCATGAGCTGTGTTAATACCATTAGCAAAGATAGATGAAAGATAAATTTGCCTTTGAAGGCATGGATGAAGAATAAAAGTGGCCACATTAGAGCAAAACTGCAATCTGCTCGGGGCTAAAGCGCAGGTTGGGAGCTTTAGCAGTATCCTCTGGGCCTATACGGGCAGGCTTCTTGAATTATCCCCCTCCATGCCACCCATCCACCCATTTGGACTGCAGTGACTTCACTAAGCTGGCACGTTGTTTTGCCAGTGTGGTTCCAATCGGCTACAAACTGTACATAAACCCTGCAGGAAATGCAGCTGGATGACAGGCTATCCAAAAATAAAAAGAGGCAGTGAAATAGGGAGTAAGGATGTGTATGTGGCGCTGAGGAAAATAAAACACATGTGAGGTAATGCAGAAGGGGTGGGGGCATGATTAACGATGCCAACATTCTGAAGGCAGAAAGACACCTGGTGACCACCTTGTCTCCATGAGCCCTGGACAAACGGTACTGCTTTGGTGTGTAGGATTGAGGTCCTATGTATCTCTCAGCTTTAGCAAGGAACTGCTGGCTAAATGGGGACTAAGTCGGGGGGATTGCAGAGGATTCAAGGAATGAGTCATGACTGCAGTGGAGTCTCTGTTGCACGCTTAGAGAATGATGGATAGTACAATAGTCTGTGAGCTAGTTCACTTCCCTCATTGACTATGATTGTGTTAAATCCCTCTCATACGGCTGCGCTTTCGAAGACTAATGAAGTGACTTGGCTATGTGTATTTTCCAGAAAGGATACTGCACACTTCCTGTTTTTGCTGATACACAGTCATTGTTATATGGTGCCTTGCAAACAACAAGTCTCCTGTCGACATGAGCTTAATCATACAAGCAGAAAAACTCTGACTAGTGCATGGCATACTGACAGCTAATATGAGTTTTGTTGTAAACATCCTTGTTTAAAAGCCCCATCATTTCAGGAAAGCATAAATGGGATGTTTAGACATCATTAGTGGAACCAGTTTCCATCTGTGAACTGCTTTTGACTTCAAACTTTACAGGATATATACAATAATTTCCTCCCATTACCCCCAGAAAACAGAGACAAATACCATGAAAACCATATTTGTGAAATACCCCCTAATAATAAACACATTGTAAAATGTCAGATTCTGAAGTCAAATATGACAATAGCAAAGTCTTGCCAGGAAAACTGGTGACACAAAGCTAGATCTGGAGTTGAAAATGGCCTTGGGGCTTCAGCCATCATTGGATCAGGGTTTAGGTTAGAGCTATTAGACTAAACAGGTGGGTAGATGCAGGGGGAGATGGGACTGTGCTTATGGCAGGGGCATCAAGTGTCTCTTCCTAGATACTCTTTCGAAGTAATTGGTCTGGTAGTTAGCCATAGTTAAGCATTTCCACAGTGGACCCTGAGGGCTAAACCGCTAGCAACATTGTCATTACCAGACTCCTTTTGAGGATGCCCAAAACCGAGTCTGGCCATTTGCTATGCTCTTTATGTTGTTTATGGAGAAGCCCATTCTTGCCTTTGGTGACAGACCACTAATAATGACTACTCCGGCATCTTGGGTGGGGTCCCTGAGGTGTCAGACTATGACGGGCAGCAGCTTTAGACAACATGCAACTCTTGAAGGCTAAAACTAATATACCTCTTAATTAAAAAAAACATGAAAGGAAAAGTGTGAAGGTATAAAATTTTAATTAAATACGATGCTTCAAAGACACCATTGAACTGTTCCTGCTTTAATAATTATTCTTATTTAATGTCAGAATTGAGTGGGAATTCTATGGTATTCCATTTTTCTATGTTCTTAAATAATGATACAGCCTCATTAATCATCAAACTGTTAGATTTAAAGGTGTAGGGTTGGGTATATGATTGGAATGAGTGGGATTAGATGTGCATTGCTTTCATTATCTAGTGAAATGTATAAAGTTTCTGTCTACTTGCCTCCGATGATGCGTCAGTAGATAGTAACCTGCTGGTTGCATCTGCTACAAAGAATCTCTTTTTGTTGCTTTATGCAGGATTTTGTTCAGGGTTTCTGCCAATTACATCTTAAGAAAATTACAGTTCAAGACTTAAAATGAATTATGCTACAAAAAATGCCTACACATGTACTTACAACAACACTGACAAGTGGCTGACTCAGGTCCTTAAGAAAGAACAACAGTCCATGTACATGTGTCATGACCTGGTCTCTATAAATATACACATGGTGAGCCAATACCCACAAAACATGCCACAACAAAGAATGGTCTTTTGCAGCGAGTACACTGGAGAAAGGAGCAGCCCTGGAGCTCTGCTTTGAGCTGGACTCAAATCAGTGCTTAGGGAGAGCAAAACATATGCTAGCCATGTTATGGTTAGAATTAGCATCCCTGGTTTTCAACAGATGTGGGTTTGATCCCTTTGGCCTCCTGGCTCAATCAAGTCAATCTAAAATTAGTGGGCTGCCTCTTTTTTCCGGAAGAGAGATAATTTCCCCCTTGATTGTGGAGAATGAAAAACACTGGAAAAAGCAAACATGGTAAGGAACGTGGAGAGTGGGCGAGCCCTGAGTATGGATGCAGTAGAGTATGGTGTCACTGAAAACAGCAACAGGTGCAGTGACCAGCAGCTGCTAGTTAAAAAAAGCAAAAACAATCATACTAATATTACACAGAGAACAGGAGTGAAGGTTTGTGTCAGCTTTAGTTTTTGAGGGCGACTGTGGTTCAGTGGTTAAAGCGGTGGTCTCCCAACTGGAGGGTTAGAGGTTCAAATCTTGGTGCCTGCAGTCCACATGTCAAAGTGTCCTTGGGCAAAACACTGACCCCCAAGTTGCCCCCGATGGTTAGAGCCATCGGTTGAGTTGGCGCCGCAGATGGCTGCCTCGGTTCTGAACCACAAACAAATTACTTGTGTGTAACATACTTGGCCAAGTAAAGGTGGTTATTATTATTTTTAAATCGCTGATGTAATGCCATGGAACTGAATGCTAAAACTATATACTTTGTCATAAACAAATCAATAAAATATAATCAAACCATAAACTTACCAGTCAACAGTAATTTTGTGTTTGCAGGTTGAAGAATTTTCGAGTTTTTCTAAGTACTAGGTTGCATCAGCTGTTTCTACAGTATTCAATGCCTTTAGACAACTAAGGCTGCAAAAGTCATGGCAAAAATCTCAATCATGATTATTTTGGTCAATATTGAAATCACGATTATTTAACACAATTACTTTGCAAAAGGCATACCTTTATTGGACTTAAAAAATCTTTTAACAGAGGGTTTTCTTGAACTTTAAATATGATTCAACTGAAAAAAAAAAAATAACATTTCATCTACCTAAATGTGATTGAGGGTTCAGAGGAAATTACTTAACTCTATATGTAATATTTAAAAACATTTTTGCTACTTCAGGTAACAATATTGCCTATCATAACCTAAAGAACTGCTCAGTCTGGGCTCACCACGACACAGCCAGTCCATCTCCTTCCCTCTGGCTTAACAGTAAGGCTACATACAGGCATCTTTTCATTTTACCTTGTTCATAACAATTGGCTATTAGCTTAGGAAGTTGGCTACGTTCACACAAATTGACGGAGTGTAAGCAAAGCTGAAATGATCGCCCCTCTGCAAATTTATGCTCATTTAGCGGGGTTTTGATAAATTACTCTTATAAACATTTCATTTGTGTAGGTTTTATAGCACGTACAGTAACTTAGATGTTGTAAACTTGAGAAATGTTTCACTTCACCTGGTGTGAGCAAAATATGCTCACACAGTAGAACGTGGAAGGTGTGCGCTGGATTTATAACTCAGAATCGGAATCAGCTTTACTGGCCAGGTGTGTTGGACACACGAGGAGATGAAACAGCCCTATAGTCAACATGTAGTGAAGACTTATTCCAAACAGAAATATAGTAATTGAAGTAAGGTTTGGTTATCGCTAAGCAATCATATTATAAAGAGTCAGACTTAGACCTGAATACCATGCAGAGAAGACTACAGAGGAAAACCAAACCAAGCAAATCAATGAAAATAAACAAACAAACAAAAAACCCACTGCAGCCTTGGCTGCTGATGTGACTGATGTGGACTCTCAGGTGTTTTCTCTCTCAAAAAGCCAGAGAAATGACAAGAAATATGTCGTGCTCCTATCCTGTTTTGTACATTTCCTGAAATCCAAGGTTTAGGGGCAGGAAAAATTCAGTTGAGAGGGAAGGTCAGCCTTCAGCATTCGAGGTCTGGAAAAACCATTAGGTGGAACGAAGGAGAAAAGGGTTGGGGTGGAGGGGGCTTTATCCTCCTTGGAGAGTCACTGCTGGGAAGGAAGTAATGACTAGAGGACTCTGTGCATTTGTGTATTCTGACTGACAGAACAGGGCAACTGCCCGTGCATCTGCTGCACCAGGGTCACAGAGTCATTCAAAACATGTCTATTGCTCTGTTGATGTTTCTGCGTTTCTTTGCTTAGAAATCTTGTGCATGACAAAATTTCAATCACTGAAATAAATTCCCCCAAATCTATCAAAATTAATGCATCTGAAGTGTGTGCATGTGTGTGGATGGCTACAATGGGGCTTCAAGTACAGAGGTTATACAAGACCATGAGGTGAAAAGTTGCCAAGAGGTGTTAGATAAAACAATGAGCAAGAAATAGAATCAGGAAGTTGAGCTTTTTATGAAAGAGGCAAGGGTCAATTTTCAGTCTCTCTCGACAAGATTTTATGTCACACTGACTTTTTCCTCTCAATAACAAATAATAGACCTGTTCAGGTTCTTCAGGTGGCAAACAATGTCCATACAGCTCCTTTAATCAGAGCAACAGTGCAGAGACATGTTCATAAAGTTTTAGGTAAGTGCTGCCTGTCCACTCTGACCACAAAAACAGAAAATTCATTGTGTATAGTAGCCTCATAGTACAATAGGAGCACAAAGGCAAGTGCTCTGGGTCATTTTGCCAAATGAACACCTTTAATCTGGAATAATTTTAAAAATACAGGCCCTGGTCTTTTGTGAGACCACTGTTCAGAGCAACCCTGTGGCTTTCCTCAGGTACTCAAGGTTTCCCTGCAGCTTTCCAAAGCATGCACTTTGGTTAACCACCCAAACCACTAGAGCATAATGCAATCTCCAATTCACAACATACAAAACGTATTGGCAGCAGTCCACAGAACCTAATCCTGGAAGGGGAAACATCTCGGCAACAGACTCTTGTTGAAAACTTTTAATGAATGGTTTCTCGTCTATTCTGAATGATGTGGAGTCTTCAGATTTTTTTTCACATTTCCCCACTTTGGCTTTTTGTTTTCCTCATTCCAAATTACCAACAAGGGAGAGGAGCAGACAGACAGTGCTGCCTCTGTGCACAAGGACTTTCCAAACAGAAGGCAGCTGTCCTGGAATGTGCACTGGCGTACAAGCCAGCTCCGAAATTATGGCCCAGGCCACTGCTAAAGAAAATAAAATTGATGCAATCTGTAGAGCATGCAGCTTTTAATTAGTGGCTTCCGTCTCCTAATTGGTTTCTCTACGTTTCCCTCCGCCTTAATTTGGGATTGGACCAATTGGCCGTGCTGCATTTAATGTGCTTTGTTTGTCTTGAGAGAAACTGTACACCGCAATCAAGGCACAACATGAACGTTTTCAAGGGCAGCACAGGCAAATCGGTGCACAGAACAGTCAACCTCAATCTTTTTATAAAAACATTTTCAAGAAACTAAATCAGTGCATGTACAGACTGCGGGACTAACCAGAGGAAAAGCCATGGGCTGTTCTAAGTTGTTCTGAGAATGTAGAGAAATGAGGACATTATTTGGGTTCAGGACATACCCACTGCACTTACATTCTTTGCATCCAGTTTATTGCTGCTCAAAGATTGTGACAGTAGGGCAAGCCAAAATTAAATGATTTACAGCATTAGCAACCAGTGAGGTCAAACGTCAGACCCATAGGTATTATCAAATAACTGATACTTTGGTTTTATACTGTTCATTTAAAACATGCAAGGACTACTGAAAAACAACTTACATCAGCACTTCCTGTATATACTATTACTGAGTCTCTAGGCAACTTTACATATGCAGCAAAGGTATGTAGCACATCTGAATGAATGAATGACCCTCCATTCATGTGGAAGCTAGGTTTTTGCCTACATGCAATAGGTGCTTATCACAATGGGTTCTGGAAAGAGAATTATCTGAACACAAATATTTACCTATCACCTAACTTGTGTCATGTTTATTTCATGGAGCAAAGCATGAATTGTGCATAAGGTGGGGTATAGGGATCACACCAATGTAGCTTTCATACAGTAAGGGGTCAGTTAAATTTAAAAGTTCATGCTATACGTACAACCAAAAAAAGATTTTGTATTTCCATAAGTGGGGTAAAACTATGGAATAATCTAAGTGTAGACATAAAAAACAGTAATAGAATTGATGAGTTTAAACATAAATATAAAGGTATGTGTCAATCAAGATATATGCAAGAACAGGCTCAATGACAATTGTGGGTGTGGTGTACACTTTGTATTACTTGTGTGGTGTAGAGGATAATTATGTAAGAATGTAATTATGTAAGAATGTAATTATGTAAGAATGTTGGCACTGTTATAATTTTTTTAGTATAATACTTGTGTGGGTAGAAGTGAATCATTTACTGCTTGCAAACCAATGATGGTAAGATGATGTCATGGGGTAGGACTGGATAAGTCTGACTTCTTCCTACTCCATTCAAGCATGTACTAGGTATAAGCAAATTGATATTGGATTATGTGTAAAATTATGTGTGTTGTCATATCAACTGTTTTTACATGCTTGAAAGAATAAATCAAATCAAATCAAATCAAATCAAAAAGGCTGACTGTGAGTGAAAACACACACAAATCACAAAGCTAAAGCTTAGCGTAGTACGTTTATTGCCGGGCATCGGGTCTTTTATGCTGAGCTTCCACTATCGAAATCTAACGAGCAATAAACCCTATACTTCCCTTAACCATCACCAACCATAGCCTCCAGGGTTGACAGAGACCGTCCTGCTTTGTTTTTCCACTGTATTTTCTCTCTGTCAGCCTCTGTTTAGAGGAGGGAGGGGCTGCTCCTCTCTCACACATGCAGTCAGCTGTGTGTTTATACATGGTGCTTGTAATGCTAATGCTTAAGGTGCGAAGGCTCTAACATTTCCCCAATCACCAGTATGCAATCCCCCCCCCCCAGCTCGGTCCTGGTTCTTGACTTTAGTACTATCTCCTGATGGGTGCTGAAATTTAGGTCCCAGAACACACCTCCAAAGTGGGCTGGGTGCAGCGTTTCGTTAGGTTCCTATAATGGAAAAACCCCTTTAGTGGTTATGTGTCAGAATGCAGACATATAAACACTCGCATGCAACTGTCAGTTCAAGGTGTGCGAGCATGGTATAGAACTGAAGTAACCAATGATGGACATCTTTCAGTTGTTATACTGTATGTGTTGAACTGACTCTGAATGAGAACAAAACAGAAACAAAACAGCTGGAAAGCAGCTCGGGAGTTATGTGAAGAGCACAGGAGGGGATACACTGCTGGTTGCAAAACATGATTGGTTTGACAAAACACCAATAAGACTGACACCACTGAGAAAACTACTGCTGGACTTTGAAAATGCTCGAGAGATAAGCGTGGGAAAGGAAAAAAATATGGAAAATGAGGACAGAGGAAGCAGATAAAAGGAGGGGAAAGAAAGCAACTGTTTGGCTGCTGATGGCTTACAGCACAGGCTTTCAGGAGCAATCACTTGGGCTCAGGGACAGGTCTGGTTGCCTGGCTCTGCTGGATTCTCTCTCCCTCTCTCTCTCTCACTCACACACACACACACACACACACACACACACACATATATATTCCCTGTATCATCCTACCTCATGTTTATGGTTTCCATCCACCAACAAATGCATTTCCTTGTTACTGGGGCAACTTTAAGAAATTCCCTCCTGCATAGAAACCATGTCCTCCAGAGTGAAGAGGCCTCAACTGCAAGTAGCATTAACAATTACACTGACAGATTACATCGAATTACTGTAATGTAATATATGGGTTTTGGACTGCTGGTATTTTAAGATGAACATTTCTTAAAAGATCTATTCTTAGCATAAAAGAACATTTTTACCTGTATTGAGTGGCTTGGATATTTCCACCTCAGCAGGTTACCATTTGCTGTTGTACTCTGAACCACTCAGTACACTTAGATTAGCCGATTGCATAAAATGAAATCTGTAAATGCCTTAAAATGTCAAAAGGTTTTCACATGCACAGACTGGCTTAAAGCTGCATGCAGTATAATGACTGCACATTCTGATATAAACCTTAATACTAACTCAATGTTTATTTTTCATTTGTCCACAAACACTAACCACAAGGAATTGTGTGTGGTTATGTGCTTGTTTCTCCCTGGACTTGGAATAGATGTAAATGCCACAAATATATGACACAATTTCTGGAAAGCTAAAAGCATAGCAGGTGTGAGGCTTTTTTCTATTAAATATTTAACATAATCCCATGCAACATTTAGCACTGAAACAAGAGGCAGACCACTTGTGGACATACAGTGGGTACGGAAAGTATTCAGACCCCCTTAAATTTTTCACTCTTTGTTATATTGCAGCCATATGCTAAAATCATTTAAGTTCATTTTTTTTCCTCATTAATGTACACACAGCACCCCATATTGACAGAAAAACACAGAATTTTTGACATTTTTGCAGATTTATTAAAAAAGAAAAACTGAAATATCACATGGTCATAAGTATTCAGACCCTTTGCTGTGACACTCATATATTTAACTTAGGTGCTGTCCATTTCTTCTGATCATCCCTGAGATGGTTCTACACCTTCATTTGAGTCCAGCTGTGTTTGATTATACTGATTGGACGTGATTAGGAAAGCCACACACCTGTCTATATAAGACCCTTCAGCTCACAGTGCATGTCAGAGCAAATGAGAATCATGAGGTCAAAGGAACTGCCTGAAGAGCTCAGAGCCAGAATTGTGGCAAGGCACAGATCTGGCCAAGGTTACAAAAAAAATTTCTGCTGCACTTAAGGTTCCTAAGAGCACAGTGGCCTCCATAATCCTTAAATGGAAGACGTTTGGGACGACCAGAACCCTTCCTAGAGCTGGCCGTCCGGCCAAACTTAGCTATCGGGGGAGAAGAGCCTTGGTGAGAGAGGTACAGAAGAACCCAAAGATGACTGTGGCTGAGCTCCAGAGATGCAGTCTGGAGATGGGAGAAAGTTGTAGAAAGTCAACCATCACTGCAGCCCTCCACCAGTCGGGGCTTTATGGCAGAGTGGCCCGATGGAAGCCTCTCCTCAGTGCAAGACACATGAAAGCCCGCATGGAGTTTGCTAAAAAACACCTGAAGGACTCCAAGATGGTTAGAAATAAGATTCTCTGGTCTGATGAGACTAAGATAGAACTTTTTGGCTTTAATTCTAAGCGGTATGTGTGGAGAACACCAGGCACTGCTCATCACCTGTCCAATACAGTCCCAACGGTGAAGCATGGTGGTGGCAGCATCATGCTATGGGGGTGTTTTTCAGCTGCAGGGACCGGACGACTGGTTGCAATCGAGGGAAGGATGAATGCGGCCAAGTACAGGGATATCCTGGACGAACACCTTCTCCAGAGTGCTCAGGACCTCAGACTGGGCCGAAGGTTCACCTTCCAACAAGACAATGACCCTAAGCACACAGCTAAAATAACGAAGGAGCGGCTTCACAATAACTCCGTGACTGTTCTTGAATGGTCCAGCCAGAGCCCTGACTTAAACCCAATTGAGCATCTCTGGAGAGACCTGAAAATGGCTGTCCACCAACGTTTACCATCCAACCTGACAGAACTGGAGAGGATCTGCAAGGAGGAATGGCAGAGGAAAAAAATGAACTTAAATGATTTTAGCATATGGCTGCAATATAACAAAAAGTGAAAAATTTAAGGGGTCTGAATACTTTCCGTACCCACTGTACATTGTGCCAAAATTATGAGGAGCAGAAAATAAGGGAGGTGAAGAAGGAGGGAAGGTGATGGAGATATGAGAGACAGAGGAAAGGAGGAGGGAGACAGTGATAAAGAATTACAGGAAAGAGAAGACAGAGTTGAGAGTGCCTACATTTTGCTTTCTGTCTTTGACCAGTAAGTTTAATGCTCAAACATCCCTCTCTCTCTCTGTTTACAATTACTGTGCCACGAATGAATCTTCCACGAATGACTGCTCAACTGGCAGTCCTGACTAGTCAGGAACAAGGGAGCTATTAGTGGAGGAACTGAGGAAGGAAGGAAGAGGGGAAAGCCAAAGGAAGGCAGTCCAGCTCAGAGGCCCAGGGAGGGAGAGGAAAGGAAGGAGGGAGGGAGCCAGAGGGAAGGCTTAGACGAGAAGGGGGGCGGGAGGGGAGCAGTGCAGAGGGATCATTATATAGCAAAGGAAGGGTGATAAAGAAGGAGGGCTTAGCTATGACTCCCTGAGGCGATCTGTTCTGCAGAAGCAAAGATTGCAGAGGAGAAGGAAGAAGAGGAGGAGGAGGGGGAGGAGGAAGACTGTAGCATCCCCTCATCCCAACCCGCCCATCTCCCACCCGCTAGCAAGAAGAGAACATGAAAGAGATTAGTTCTGGGGTTTGGCCTGCAGGACAGTGGACCAGGCAACCTCTGAAATTCTTTCATTTCTCAGGCAACAGGATTTAGAACGATACCTCCCCGTGGCCCTTCGACACAGGAATAACATCAGGCATTTAGAGGGTGTGACACACTCCCTGCACCCCCCATCTGACCCGTCAAGGTTCTTCAGGCATGAGAGTGCTCCTGGGGACTTCTTGAGCGCAGTAAATTACTTTAACTTCAAAGATGACAAGTGGAGAAGAAAAAAAAAAAAAAAAACAAGCCCTGCATCCCTGTTCCTCAAACACCTTCATACACACATACATGAACACAAAGAGGTGCAGTCCCAAAAAACAGCTGCAATTCACACGGTCATTCATCAAACGGAGCCTTTGAACGAGGAAATTAAGTGACACTGGGTCATAATCGTCTTTCCGATGCATCTGCCACGTCCTTGCTGCCAGGCTGCAGGGCCTCGGAGACCTCAGTCGTGTTTCTGTCTCACTTCATTCTTCACTGGTTGTGCTTCTTAGAAAATTCCTTAAATCCATCAGTTCTATAAACTGCATCAGTACACCAGCCAGTTCACCATTAGTAACCAACAATTTAAACATTAAACAGATCTGAGAAGATTCAAAAAGACCACATTCAAGAACCATATTCAAATAAAATGCTGCCGAACCCCACCCCTGGCTTTGCGTTTAAAACAACAGTCTGAAAGTTAGCAATGACATATCCTTTCAGAACTCAGGTACCTTCATTCAAATACCAAAGTGTGCTTCCTTTCTGGCACAGTTGCAGATATACAATAACAAAATATCTTAACTAGGATTGAAATTATCACTTAATTTGAAGATTAACAAAAAACCATCAACCAACAATTAATCAAACAAAACACCAAACACTTGCTGGTCTTGTCTTGCAGTATCCAAACGAATCTAACTGACCACAGGCTTAACCAACACTGATATATACGGTACATACACGTACATACAGCTCCGCTACACGGAAACACAACCCCTGCTCTGACAGTCAAATGTTCCTCTTAACAGAAGGGCCTGAGGGAAATGATGTCATTTCAGATTCAATGGGTAACTTAAATCCTGATGAAGACGACTGAAGTCAGCAGAGGATATACATTTGGATACTGTTACTCTTATGGCCTGTCCAGTGTGCCTATGGAATGACTGCAGCAAATAATAGCTCATTTGTTTAGCCATTTTGCAGGCATGGCATGGACCCTGGTGGAGTGAACAAAAAACGTACAAACCTGCTTTATATCATGAAAAAAGGAGACACATTGTAGCTTCCTTCACAACAGTAACTGAAACCCTTCCTCCATCAACTCCAGAATCAAATCCCCAAAACTTACACCTTATCCACTTGTAAGCAGTTCTTAATGTGGTGTTGAGATCCACACAGCAGAGCCAGGCTCACAGATATTTGGAGCATACAAAGGGGGTATTATTTGTTTCACCCCCCAGTTGGCCCCCTACCAGCCTCAATTCTGTATGTCAGTCTGACTGTATCCTGATGGTGGCGAATGATGACTCCTCCTTTCTCCCTTTAGACAGAACAGAGCAAGACCCAGCCAGCTGGCTGGAGTCCTTTCAGCTGGCACCTGTATTTACCTGCTAATCAGCCTCATAAACTACTGTCTCCATCTAATGCTGTGGTGAAAATATGTTTCAAAGATTAAATCATATTGACATTAATCAACATCAACACTGTGGCAATTGAGTTACTACAGAATTTTGTCTTTCTCAAAATTTGGACATAATATCCATCAACCTGACCATGTCTGTGCACTGCAGTTTTTCCTGTGTTGTTTATGTGGAGACATGTTGTTGCAGGTACTGGTGAGACACGAGAGCCAATTCAGGAAGGTCAGTTTGAGTAACAGATCCATGACTTGAAGGCAAAATACTGCACAGTGGTCTATAATACTTGATACAGGATTCTGCAACTCAGGTTACTGTTCGTTACTAAGGTGGCAATTATTTAATCTTTTGTCAGTGGAAATACAGCATTCACATTACAGAGGTGGCATGTACTAGGAATTGTACGTTACCATTTCAGTTGCAACTGCAGCACATCACCAGATGACGCTGGATTTCATTGCAGCAAGAATTAAGTCAGGTTCAACTTTTTTTTTTTTTTTTATACCAGACAATTTTATACCAGACAATCTTGTGTTTTTTTGTCAGAGTCCCCTGCACTGGCAGCTCTGCAGTATCATCCGGACTGAACCACAAGGTGCAGTAGCTGATACTGTTCAGATAAACCAAGGGTCTTATCAAATTACTATATGTAGACTATGTGAGGTAGAATGTGGGAACACCATGCCTAAAAGCTACTGTGCTGTTTCCTATCCATCTGAAATAACTGGAGTCGGCGTGCAATAACATCCAACTGTTTCAAGGCAGATGCACTGTCATAGTCTTCACGGCACCACCATGTATGTGCCGAATGTTGTTACTGTTGCTGCTTTGTTGCTAAGCATCTGCAATGAGGTGAACTGAACATACAGTATCTGCTCATTGATTGGTAACATTGCCAACAACTGTTACTCAATAAAAGCATGTTCAAAAGACAGCCTGGAATAAACTGCATCGAGGAATCTGGGATTTTACACAGTGACAAATAGACAGAAAAAAGTCAAGTAACGATAAAGACGCAGAGACGTGAAAAGAGGAAAATATACCGGCTCTCCCGCAAAACTGCAGGAGGAGGGTTAGTAGCATTTATGAGAAGAAACAAGATTTCCTGAACAGAGAGCATTCCAAGGGCGCCGGTGGTCTCGGTTTGCCAAGAGGCAAGACAACACATGCTGGAGATGTCTGCCAGGTAGCACAGCACAAAGAGCCCTCATTTCCTCCCTAACCCTCCCTCACTCCCTCCTCTCCACCCCCCTCAACACACACACACACACACACACACACACACACACACACACACACACACACACACCACGTCCTTGTCTTTCTCTCCCTTGCTCAGAGGAGTAGCTGATGGAAGTGAAGAGTGTCTGTTAGTTTATAAAAGGTCAAGTACTTCTTATGGTCACCTCAACACAGAGAACACTTTGTCCAGAAATGGAATAAAGTATTAAAAAACACAAGCATAGCCTGATTACAAGTCACAGTATCATTACAACCCTAAGGTTTCTTTCTTTGTCAACTTTTCTCTTCCTTCCTTTTATGTGTCTATATTTCAGTTTCAAAAGTGATTGTCTATGGTACATATTACATCAGGAAAGAATGTTGTAGAAAGCTCCTCTTTAACTTTCTTCCTCTCAGTAAAATCTTTTTAGTATAAATAACCACAGTTAGTTTGGCTGTGCAGTTTTTTTCCTGCATCTGGTCAGATTCGAGGCTTTTTGCGGTTGTATTCTTGGATGCACACATGCGTAAGCTGATACTAATACAGCCCTTGAAGTTTGATACTTGCCTGGGGATCCTGCTCCCCCAGTGCTCACACACACATGCACACAGCTTCCCAGAGCTAATCCATCCTTAGGTGGTATCCCATTACTTGCTTGCAAAGACACACACACACTTTTTGTTTTCTTTTGCCACTGTAGCTTCACTAAGCCACAAGCCAAAACTCTCACTATGCCTCCTCATTGCTGCATCTTATAAACATAAGCAGGGTAGGAAATACTTTGAGTACTCTGAAAACAGGATGGTGAAAGAACAATGTTTAAGTAGAGAATAATACCCAAACTAACTAGTGGTTAGCCCTGAGAAGTCGATTTACAGGTGTGTTCTGGGTGGAAATAATTAAAAAGTTAAATTGAGTGAGAGGAACGAGAAAACTGCAGAGAATCACTAATAACAGTGTGAATAATATCAACATTTCAGCTTCAGC
>NW_018127901.1:4054051-4068765 GCF_001952655.1 Monopterus albus
CAGGACCCTATTCAGATTTGTGCAGTCACAAAAAACTGCGAATAAGCTCTAATCCTTTATGACGGCACCGAAAGAGATTCCAGCAAAGCTTGGAAGACGATAACGTCAGTCCAACACAAAATAAAATATGGCCTGTTTTGACTGGCTGGCTTATAGCTTCTCCTGTAGCTAAGGGTTGTTTCCTGTTGAGGTGAGGCATGGCTCAGGTGGATGTTTTGCCAAAGAAAAGGCAAAACAAAAGGTATTCACTGAGCGAAACTCTGAGGATCCTCCGACTGCCTCTGGTGAGGCCACATAACAAAGCCTGAAATGTTTTGAGTGTTAAAGGGAGGCTTGCTTTCTTCTTCTCCTTCTTTATGGGAGAAGGAATTAACACACTCTACATCAGACATACACATTCTTATGGTATTTTTACTTTAGGTTACTTTACTATGATGTTTACATGACAATGTGTTCCAGTCACATCACGGTGTATGAAAGTAAATTTAATTTCCTCTAATATAATTTATAACCTATGTGACATTTTCTCTAAAGTCATGAGACAGGAAATCCCGCCCTCCTGGTTCACCAGGCAGGTGATAAGAAAAGCATAAATCATTTGCAAAACACCACTGATTAAGATCTGCGACATCAGCATACAGGCATACAAGAACAGCAAGCTACACACACACACACACACACACATTGATGTCAGCTGTGCATATAAAAGAGGAGGAGAGAGGGGTAAAAAAATCTAAATTACTCTTAACTAATGCCTGAATATTTACAAAGTGACCCAGTAATTGCAGTCTGGTGGAATTCAACAGTGATTACAATTAGCAAAGTCCAGACTAGCTAGGAAATCACTGGCAGATGTTCAGGTTACCCAAACTGGCCTGATGGCAGGTATTTACTTTGTATGGCTCCTGCTAAAGCCCAGTAGGTCACAGAATTATAAATTAATTAATTAATAAAACGTATAAATTAACACACCTGTCATTAACATACAGTACTTGTCAGTAACGAGACATGGGGCCAGATGCACTGCAGTCATGTGTGTGAAACTGAAATCAACAATGGAAGAAAGAGTTATTAGAGTCATAGTTATGGGCAATAGATAAAAAAAAATAAAAAAAATAAACTGACTTCAAGAAGTAAGCATGTGTACATTTATAAACTGTGACCATGAAACAGTCACATGCTGCACAATCACAGCACTGCCTTGTGTTACTGGAGGTACGTTAGGACACGAGACTGCGAGATCATGAAGGCTTGTAAACACTCTCAGAAGACCTTATGCTTTGTATTTCGATGTTATAAATCATGCTGCATTTCACTGATTTATAAAAATACTGGTTAGAAGTACCAAATTACTGCTAAATCTAGGGAGACAGAATGTAAACATGGAGCTGCTACACAGCGCATGCAGCACAAAGTATCATAACCCAACAGCACTAAATAATATGAAACAGAGTTCACTGAGATGTAAATCTATTTTCAGCCTGGTTTTATGAGGAAAAAATGAATTTAGTGACATTTCCTGCTGTTGCCAGCTACAATGAAAACTGGCAACATTTAACAGCACTTTAACCTAAATTCCTGATATCACCGTGAGTACATACTTTGTCCCCAGGAGGAACTGAACCTCTAACTGCTTACTCTGACCACTGAGCAGCAAAGGTGCAATCTTTATCAATGGACACTATTGCATATAGTTCTCAAAAGAACTGTCAAGTTTGGCACCATCTCCTGTTCAGAGGCCACACTACAGCACAATGGGCTGATTTTCAGAGAGAAGCGTCTGCACACATGCAGAGGTGGCAAAAAAAAAAAACAGAACAGCAGTAGACAGAGAAGACAAGGCAACCTGATCTGGTGGCTAAGACGTTACACTGCAGAAAGACTGGACTACAGCAAGAGCAATAAAATAATAAAGCATGTGGACTGTTAAAGAACCTGCTGCATTTTCAGTCATAGTTTGTTTGCCATCACAAATAAGGTTTAAAATTTGACACTGCTTACATTGAAGTTCATAAGTATGTTTTTTTTTTTTGTTTTCAATGTAATAAAAGACACAGATGATTTACAAACCATCAGTGTCCTGTATGACATTGAAAACATCATAGCAGCACATTATTTGCCGTGATACCTCATCAATTTTATTCTTTTAATCAAACACATTTCAAAAAAAAGTTGGGGCGGTTGCATTTCAGAGCCAGTAACAATGTAAAACAATAAAATGATTATTCCATTTGAAACAGGTAATGTTAACAGGTGACTGCTGAGGACCGCAGGTTTGCCAACATGTGTGTGTGAGAAAATTATTGAACTTGTTAGGTTATTTTTTAGTTAGATAGATATTCAGAGATTTGTTGTCTAGGAATGTTTAGTGCAGACAGGGTGACTGGCTTAGGCTGTTAACTGTTCAGCCTGCGGTGCAGACTGCAGGCACGTCAAGGTTACAGGAAAACAGCTGTTAGTGTCAACAGTAATGCTAGTCTTAATATTTGTCTTAATGTGTAAGGTTATGTCCAATTGTTTTAGATACACACCACGAAAACAACAGTCACGCACCTTGACTTTTCCTCATGTTTTGGCTAAACGTTATGGCAGCTGCAAGGCTTGCTTATCGGGTGACGTCATGGTTCGACAGCCCAGAAAGGATTAATATTGTATAGCAATGCTTGGTTCGGGGGCTTTTGGGTTCCGGGCTGCTTTGGCAGCCTGGGGGTTGGAAGATCTCTGGACTTGAAGTGTGAATTCTTGCCTGTGACTTTTTGAATAAACCAGCATGGTTATATTTTTTATATACTCAAGTGGTCTGAGTCGTCCCTCGGAGTTCCTGGTTTGAAAGAACCGGATGAGGCTTTATAATGGTTTTCAGCCTTTATAACTGTTTAAAAACCATGTTCCTCAAAGAAAGATAGGAAGGGATTTGGATACGTCACCCTCTACGGTGCAGAACATAATGATATTTCAAAGCGTATTTCAACTAGACAATGCAAACTCCATAGTGCACACATTACTGAGGCCTGGCTGTGGAGGAAAATGGTGTTGAGTGCTGGACTGCCCTGCCCCCACAGCACCAACCTGTCAGCAACAGAAAATGTGTGGCACATTTTGAAACACAAATTATGTCAATGACGACCCAGGACTGTTGTGCACCTTAAGACTTATTTGCAGGAAGAATGGGACAAAATGACACCTGACACACTGAATCACTTGGTGTCCTCAGTCCCAAAACGTCTTAAGTGTAGTGAAAAGGAACGGCAACATCACACCGCGGTAAACGCTTTACTGGTCCAACTTTTCTGGAACGTGCTGCAGCATCAGGATTGAAGTGTTTAATTTGAACAATGAATAAAATTGATGAGGTATCACATCAAACAATGTGCCGCTGTATTGTGTCAATGTAATACAGGACACAGATGGTTCAGGCATCACTATAGTCAGTTTTAATTCTGATTTAGCATGCATCCCACCTTTTTCTGATTTGGGGTTGTGTGTGTATATATATATAAGTAATGGTTTTAGAAAAAATCTGGGGAAGAAAATGTATTGTCAGGAAGGAAGGTGGTTACAACCGTTTACTTGTTGTCACTCTTCCAGCATGGTAACATGCCTGGGGAGCTGTGAAGTGACTCAGACAACATTCTGGCACAACTTCATCCATAACAAAATGAGTAAAACAGGCAGGTAACACTGTCAAAGCAGAAATTTGTAAGTGGGTGGGCCTCTGTTCTTAAACCTGCTGGAACTTGATCTGACAGTAGAGTTATAGTTTAACAATATTTAGTATATTTCTAACATAATATTAAAAGCACTTATGTGTTGAACAGGATGTGATCTTGTGTTCTCAAGTGAACACTGGTGAATCCCAAGTGAAATTATTCGAGCTCTAACTGTTACCACAGACAATCTGATGGATAGGCTGGGGTTTGCTGAATTACACCTAACCACAAAGGTACAGGAATATTGATTTAGTGGTGAAAACGATGATTGAGTGACTGTTGTTAACATACTAAATAAGCACTGCCAAAACTGCTGTGTACATTATCTAATCAGTCAATCAACACAAAAATAATACCAATACTTTTATCCGCACCCTACTCTACTATCATCAGGCCCTGTGTATATTTCTACCCGTCTCTAGGCATTGTTAAAATCCGCACCACATTTCTTCAATGCCCCCGCCGGTCAGAGGTTACGAGATGCGTTTTTCAAACCAGCACATTTCAAAAACAGACCACGAAGTCTCCCTTTGCAGCTACGACCCAGGATGGGCACGGACCCGTTAGACCCAAGAGGCCAAAAATTCTGTAGCACAGAAAGAGTGCGACAAAACCAGTGTTAACATCGTCTTGGCATGCTGGAGATGGAGAGCACTAAAAGCATCCAAAAGACTAAAATTTGACATGAATGCAGCTTTCTTCCTGCTAGATGCACAAGTACTGTAGCTGGCTAATGTGCACGTCAGCATCATCAGCAAGCTAATGTTAGCTTTTCAATTTTGTACCTTTGTGTTGAATTATTATGGTTGTAATTTGCATCCATTGTCATTCCAACTGACTGCAGCATTAATGTTTTATTGTCCAATTATTAGAAACCAGCGTGATTTCCTGGATTAGTAAATGAAGTTATTTTGCTCAGTTTGCTAATTTTTCCTTGGTTTTGGTCCAGTTTATGTCAGATATAGCACTGCAGTCCATGTGTCATTTTAGTGAGAAGCTGTTCAAATTTACACCCTAAACACAACTAGAAAAGTGGGGAGTTTGTTCAGCTATCAAAGAACAGCATGAAATTTCTCTTGTTTCACATAAAACTCTTGGTTACCTTATAACGTTATGTGTATCAAGTATGGAACACTGAATGCAAGTGGCCGGAACATTAGCACTGTATCAATATACAGAGGAAAAACATTCCTCTGTATAATTTACTTGTTACTGCAGATACATCTTCAACAAACAACGTTAGACATATGTATGCATGCTGCTAAAATGTTAACCTCTTCATTTGACACTGTGCCGCTGCAATGCCACAGAAAACCATGGGCTCTATATTTCGTACACATTAGTTCTGGAGCCGGTTGTTACTGCTGCGCTACCTGACTGCCACAACTGTCTCTGGCTTTTGTGACCACATATGGCATAGTTTCACAAACAGGACAGGAGGGTATAGAGGAGCGGAGGGAGAAGAGGAGGGGATACCGCTTGAGCTTGTTTCGACTCTCTTCGTCCTTAACAGGCAAAAATTAGTGGAGAAGTTAGTTAATGCAGCTTTAAACATTTGTTCAGTAAGTTGTGTGGTTCCATTCTCTAAGTAACTAATAATAATAAAAAAGTTGCCACTAGTTCTTGTCTTTTTATCTCAGAATTGATGACTGGGTGTTATACATGACATCAGTGACAAAAGTGGAGGAAAAGAAAACACTTGGACAAGTGCTGGGTTTGTCTTCACTGCCGCTGTGTTCTCCACACTGCAGCCAGGTTAACTGCATGTGGAGTCAGTCTCTCAGACACTGTCCCTAATTCCATTGCCTCTGTTTTGTTTTGGCCCCTTGATCTGATAAGAGCCCAGCTGGTAACTTCTGGTCCCATTCAAAGACCCATCTGCTGGCAATCTTCTCCAGTGTAAGTAGCCCTACCTCCTGATAGCATAGATGAAGCACTGTGTACATAGGCCATTTAGTGGAACAACAAACCAACACTGTCTTTACTGAGGACTAACTCACAACAACAAGCTGGAAAGCCAAAAACAACGCAAAATGCAGTTAAAAAAACAGCAAATGGTTGTATGGGACCGTTTGAGAGTGTGTTTGTGTGTGCAACCAGTTAGATGGACAGCTGCTCCACTAACAGAGTGACAGGGGGTTCTTCCTGGATAAATATTCCTGGTGGTGCTAATCAATCACCACAGACTGTCACAGCAGGTCAGAGGTGGGCCTGGGTGATAGGTGCAATACAAAAGAAAAAGGAAGTGGAAAAGTTTTTAAGGTGAATGGGGCGTAAGGAGGTGTGATGGGGGGGCTGTCTGATGACATGTCATTGTGCATAGGAATTGCCTACTTATTCTGGCCACTGCATCTAATATGCCAGCTACACATTTTAATACATAGCAATTACAACATGGTGTTAGAGAAGTTACAAATGCACATTATTGTGGTTTGGAGTAATAATGTGCATTACTTTTATCACCGCTGATACAAAGGTGAGAGGAAGTACTCTGTGTGCTTGTGTGAAAACTATCCATTTGTTATCTTTTGTTGGGATGTGATTCAGCTGTACTAGTCACATCATGTCTGGCCTCTGGTCATGTTTGTCAGTGATGTAATACAAAAGCCAGAGGATGTTGGAGGACTGCGTTTGCATGCAAAAGGACAGGATGTGTTGCACAAGTTCAGCTTCAGCATTATTAAAAACATAATTTATATTGAAAGGTACAATAGTGACATAATCAGATGAAAAGAATATCATTTATACTAAACAGACTAACTTCATTAATGCAGTTTAACACTGCTTCATAACTGTAAACAACCTCATTCTGACTCAGAGAAAGGACTTGATAAGAAACAGAAATTCACACTGTGCTGTAGCAGAAGGCTGAAAGATGGACAGCAGACCTGCTCCTTCCAAACTAAAGTAAACAGCACTTTTCCCCCTCTCTCACTCTGTCCATAAAACAGCTGAGGCCCCCAGGAGCTTCCTCTATTCCACCAACAGCTGACAATAACTTCACTGACACCAAAGTGTCCCATTAATCTTCATTTGTCTCATCACATCCTGCTGTTGGTATGGAAATGTCTGCCCATCTCTGGTGTAAACTGACAATCAACATCAACAGTGGCAAAGGGGCAATAAAGGAAGGCACGGTGTGAAAGAGTAAGGGGTGGGGGGAACTCTGTCCATTTGATAGCCTCCATTTCCAGTGTAGCTCATAGTGTAATTCAACAACTACACAAGCACCCATGCAGACATGCAGACACACAGACACACACTAACTTTACACCGCCTCATTTTCATACAAACTACGTTGTGGGAATCAGCCTGCGGTCCCCACAAGTGACACCGGCTCCAATGCCAGTGTGCTCCAGGTTAGCCGACCCCACAAGCATAGAAAAACAAGGCCACACTCAAACAGGGATGTCGACAGGCTGAGTAATCTGATTTCTCAGCTGCCCAGGAGACCACTTCCTGAGAGGGGGGCCAGCTTGTGGAAGGACGCCTGGGGTTTCCCATCTGTCCACTCAGGGGCGTGACCCCCCTCCTACAGTGCATCTGTCCCCTCTTTCACACATACATGCAAACACTCAGGCTATTTCTAAGCCAATGCAATAATAAAGGAGTTGTAAATGAGCTGGTTGTAGAGGTGGAGGAAGTTGCTGTCATTTCTCCACCACAGCAATGGATCATTTCCTCACATATGGGCCAGAAATGGGGTGGGGGTGGTGTGGTTAGGGAGGGGGTTACCCTAAATTTGTATGTGGAGGATTTCTCCAAGGAGTATCTCCTAGCACTGTTGGATTTGCACTGAGCAGTTACCAGTTGACATAAAACAACTGCCAGCTCTTGGTTACTGCTCCGTCCAACACCCCCTCTCCCTGCTCCACCCTGCTTCGCCACGCTCAGCCCAGCTCTTCAGATATTTGTTGTAATGAAATTACAAGAAATGAGAATGCAACAAAACTTATTGATCAAGCAGAAATAACGGAAAATCTCTGGCTGGTCAGAGATGTCAGTCCTGCTCCAAACCTTTCACAAGCTAATATCTCTGTTAAAAGTTTAAAGATATTTAACAGTGAACAAAACAGTCAGCCTCATGGTGGTCCTAAAGGAAACATCAGGCATCCTCATAAATATTAGGATTGATCACCTGGGAACCATGAATCTTTGTGTCAAAAATCACGGTCATTCATTAAACGGCTGTGGGGATATTTCAGCCTGGACAGTGGTGGGCTGACCGACGGAGCAACATTTCCATCCCTAGAGCCAGACACCGCAAATTGGTAAAAAACAGATGAAGGACAAGTGAATGCATCAGAGTTTAGCTGAACGCATAGCCTTATATCCATAAAGGTTTTGTGTTTTGAAGTTATTTCTTTGTTTTTTTGGTCATGATGAGCCCCAGATGTGGTCTCTTGGAAGAGGAGAGGAACATTTTTTGGTGGCACCTAGCCAAAGGAACCAAAATAATAAGTCAAAGCTCCAAATATATTTCATAAAAACGCAATTTATCTAGCACTTGCTAAACTGCACCAAAACAACAACTCCAAAATCCAAACAGCAGGAGAGAGTTGAGGAAGACAGGCCGGAGCAAGCGAGCTTTAACCTTATCAATCATGTATGACAGTGGAGGGAGGGAGAGGAGGAGACAAGAGAGACACACACACAACATTTCCTCAACCTTATCAATCACAGACCAAAGAGGTGGAAGGAGAGATAAAGACAGAGAGCCGGCGTCTGTTTACCTTATCGATCATGTCGGGCCGGTTGGTGGCGGCCAGCACAGTGACATCTTGGAGCTGCTCGATGCCGTCCATCTCTGTCAGGAGCTGAGCCAGGACCCGGTCTCCTACCCCCCCAGAGCCCGAGGAGCTGAAGGGGTGGATGAGAACATAAGATAGATGAGTGGATGGGATAGAAAGCAAGGGAAACAGAGATGAGACTGATGTGTGGATGAACGACAGGATTACAAGATGGATTTAGATGGCTGGGACACTTGCCTCAAACCCTTCTCATTCATCACTCATATCAGAAGGATTATGCAATTATGAAAACTGTCCAATTCGTAAATACTTTTAGGAAACTTTTGCATCGATTCAATGCTGGCAGATGATAGAAAACTCTTTCATTAGCACAATTCTTCTTTTCCTCAATGAACTTCTTCTCAGAAATTGTGAACTTTCCTGCTAATGATGTCCTGTTGAACTGATCTCAAAACAAGACAGCAGAAAACAAGACATGCATCTCAAATAAAGCAGCCCAGCTTTAGACAAACATGTCCCCTGGTTTGGCCACTCTGGGAAAGTTTGGGAATGTCGTATCTCATCTGGATTCAAATTCATCATTTCACATAATGTGGAAGACAAAAGTTGATTGTGATTTTAGTAGTGCAGTGTCAGACAGTACTTTTAATTGGGCTAGCTCACCATGGTAACGTACAGAATGCTGCACAGCTAACCTGCACAGCTAACCTGCTCTGGAGCATGTTAATGTCGGAGGCTCAGTGAAGCCAGATGATCCCAAAGTTAGCCGGAACTGGTGGGATATGCTTTGTGGTACAGGCCCCTGGTCTTGGTTACATCAACAACAATTATAGTAGGATTTGTTGACAGTATATAGAATATCATTAGCCCTGTGTTTTACAAAACTCATCAGTGCGTTAGACACGGCATTACAAGGTGGGTGTTTTCCATGGTGCAGTGCAAACAGCCACCCTTCCCAGTTCAAACACAAACGCACACAGCCTCTGTTGACAGGGCCAGCGGAAGTGCCAGACATCATTAGGAGAGACAAGGCCGCACAGGAACACAAAGGGGCTCTGTCACTGAGATACAAAGGGAGAGAGAAGATGGAGGGAAGAGGTTTGGGGAAAGCAGGACAGAGCAGTGACCTGGAGAGAGAGGAGTCATCTGAGAAAGAGAGAAAAAATAAAAAAAGGTGATGAGAGAAAGTTGGGTGAGAGTGAGCAGTGGAAAGAGGGATGAAAGAAAGGAGGATGTGGGAAAAAGAGGCTCTACGGAGCGGGGGACAGGACGAGGGACAAAGTCACAATGAGTGAACGTCATCCACAGAGAAAGCTTTTCTGTCTTTCATTTATTATCATTATTTTTAATCCAGTGATCCCTCTGCCTTATCTCTTAATTATCTTCCTTCTGACTTTCTAGAGTCTCTGTGAGGAATGCAGTCAGTTCAGTCAATCCTGAGAAAAACATCAATTTTCTCTTATTAGCATTAACATTGTTTTTCTCTCTTGTCATCTGTAAATCTCTGCCTCCCTGTTTGAATTCTCCCTTTCTTCCTGCCTTCTTCATTTCATTCCACCAGTCTGGACTCGTGGCAGGTAGGCTGACTGATTTACAGGTGCTTCCTATCTCCTGCGTCGAGACGGAAAAAACACACACACTATGAAACAGAGGCCGTCTGGTTGTGTCGACAGCTTTGAATTCTTGCCGACGTGTGTTAGCCACTTCATTCATTAAACATGGCAGGAAGTGAAGACCAATAAATAACCTTTATAGATCAGCACTAAGTGCATTCTTAAAATGTCGAGTGGCCTCAAGGCACAGCTGACAAACTCTCAGGCTGTGCTGCATTATTGTGAAAGCTGGCTGCAGCTGGGTGGAGAGTCACAGCCAGTTCTCACAAAGTACATTCACAAAATTGAACATCAAGATAAGGAGAGGGACTCTCAATCATCCTGTAAATGCAGAGAGAACTTGACAGTCCCACTAGCACAGAGTTGACCGACAAGAACAGGATGAAATAAGAGTCATAACCTGTACAATGGAAATAGAGTCAAAGCTGCATCAAAGTACAAAAACTGTGCTCCAGATTTCTTTGGAAGACGCCTGTGCTGTGCTGTAATGTGCAGTCAAAATGGAAGACTGCCCTTAAAAAAGCTAAAGATCAAATATATACTAAATGGAAGACTGCCCTTAAAAAAAGCTAAAGACCAAATATATACTATGTAAAGTACAGGAATGTAGTTTGACAGTTTTAACAATGTGTGTCAACCATATATTTCACCCTCGGCAGTAGTACTTGCATAGTTTTTAACAATGTAACACTAACATCAGCAGTAGTGGCAGTAAATTTAATATTTCTGAAAGTGTCAGCAGAAGCAGTTACAATAATGGCACTAGCTTCAGTCCTGTGTTAATTTAGATTACTCCAATTCAAAGAGTATAAAAACTTTGAAGCCAAAGAAATTACATTTAAATTTTTTTGGGGGGGGGCATATTGGTGTATTAAACAGGATTAGCTTCAAATTAATATCCATGAAGCTATTTTTTTATTTATTTTTTTTTATGAGGATAAACAAAATATCTTTGTCAAGAAAACGTGCACTGAGAAAATGTAACAGGCGGTGGTGGTTTCAAATAGAAGAGATGGAAAAGAAGATTTATGGATCTAGCTGTGCTGTTTTAGAATCTAACATTTCACGATCAGTGGCTCATTCACAAAATTGCAGGTGTCAAAATATGTTACATCTTAGTCAATCTGAAGCATCTGAAAAGTTATACGAATGACTCGTTGGCCTGTCTTTGCTCCCCACGTATGACATTTAGTTTCATCGACTGGTTTACCAGGAAGCACGCTGCATATTTGGCCTCCCCCATCTGCTGTGGAAGGGCACAATGAAGGGTTTGTGTGCCTCCGGTCTGTGTCCTCTGTCCGCCCCCCATCCTCTTTCCTTTAAGCCACAGATGTCCCCAGTGCCATCCCACTAAAGCGCCTCCGGACAAGACTGTGTTCTGTGTTAGCCGGTAGCAAAAAGCCGCAAAAGTCTAAGAGGACTCCATGGGAACTGAGTGGCTGGCTTTGATAGTGCAGTCATGCACACTGTTTGGGATGTTTGTTCATTCATAAGTGAATCTTTGTGAGAAATGTGGGGGCAGACTAAATTAAAGCAGGCCATAACGATGACTGTGCATTTGTCATCGCTGGACAATGAACAACCACAGTGCCGAAAATAGTAAACGCTGGACAGTAGCAGTCATCAACAGGAACTGTGAAGGAGGAAAAACATATTTATCAAGTGGGAATGAACTGCCTTTGACATTCTTTCTGTCACCCATTGCATATTTTATTTAAATCCAGGCCTCTTTCTATGGCTCCAAGCAAAGAAACACATACCTTCCTCTTTCACTGGCAAGAGCATCGATCTCATCAAAGAAGACGATGGAGGGAGCGACGGCCCTCGCCTTCCGAAACACCTGCAAGCAGCACCGGCAACAACAGAGAAGAGGAAAACAGGACAAATGAATCAGAACTGTGCACAAACATACACAGGAAATACAGCACTCATAATGTCCCACATTAAAACACGGGGCATTCGTTCATTACATCAACCACTAAAAATATTACAGGAATTAGAATGTCACCCTTGGTACGATGAGGTGGCCAGGAAATGTCAGGTTGTATAATTTTCTGTTAACACAACTCCAGTGTTGACAGCTTAGTTTAAACCAAGTCATTTTAAACATGTGGTAAGAAAAGCTAAATGCTCTCACCTCTCTCACAGCTCTTTCAGACTCTCCAACATACTTGCTCAGTAATTCTGGCCCCTGAAAGAAAAGTGGAATTGGTATTTAGGTGTTAAGACTCAGTATAACTTGATGGAAGTTTGAAGAAGAAAGCAAACTGAAATCACAGACTCCTACAAAGAATGTAGGATCATCACCAGGGCTCTAATGACTTATCATGGTTATGTTTTGTGAAGTGTCACCTGGTGCTACTGCGTTTGTAGATGGACTAAACTGAGAACTGACTAACAATACGAGAAACCATGGGCAAAGCAGCTGGTGCTCTGAGGCCAAATAGAGGAACGTGGTGAAACACTGATAAATAGGATGAAAATGTCAGAGAAGGACAACAGTGCGTGTGTGTGTGTGTGTGTGTGTGTGGCTGCAGTGCGCTGATTCAGTGTACAGTGTGTACTGATTTATGTTTGTGTGTATAATCTGTGGTTGAGCAGGCAAATAAAGTAACCCTAGTAAGATCTCGTCCATTTTGGCTAAGCCTGAAGAAAAACTCGCACTGTTTCTTGCCAATTTGACATGTCTACACTAAACCAATGGTTTTTTTTTTTAACATTTAAAAATTGAGCTTTCTGGAAATGGTCTCCACAGAGAATAGAATCAAAAAACAAGAGCATTTTCACTCATGGTGTGGACACTGAGCTTTCCAAAGTGATGACATATACTGAACAAATATTATCAGGTGTCGTGTAGCAGCCAAGTTAAGCTGACAACTTTCTGTGGCCTCCTTTCTGCTGATGACTCCTTTTTAATTGTCAGTGAACATGACCACACAACACTGGTGTAGTCAATTACTGCTATTTGTTTATCCTGGCACAGCCTCCGTGAGCATAAAAGAGGATTTACTGTTCTTTGCTTAGCATTTAGTGTGGATACTGTATATAAACACTGCTCCAAACACCTCTGGTTCTACTTCTACTACACCTACCTGCACTACTACCATCACTTATTTTACTCCTGTTACTACTTCTACTAGCTGAACCTTCTATTGCCTCTCTCTTCTTCTTCTAACTTTTAGTCCTTTCCTCCCTCTTCTCTCCCTTGCTCAGAAGCAGATAAGCATCCACTCAACCCTCAGAAGAACTTCCTCCTTCACAATCCACTCTTTCAACACCTCTGGGCTGACGGAGGAGTCGACACTTAACTCCCAGCCCTTTTGTCTCCTGCAGTAAGTGTGGAGGTTGACTCATTAATCCCAGGTTCCTCTCTCTGTGACAGAGCCAAAGGCTGGACATGCCGAGTTTAAACCTATTGACACTGTAGAGTTATGAGCTGTGTGTGTGTGTTGAGAGTGTGTTCGTGTGCACGTATGCATCTGCGGATGTATGTTTGAGTGGCTGCAGAGGGAGGAAACTGAAATTGACAAGATGATAATAGGGCTTATTCACACAGAGGAAACAGACTGAGCCTTAAAGTATCCACATTTAAATGTGGATAACGTATCTATGTCAAAGCAACTGCTGCACTGGAAAAACCTGATACTGTTATTGCAGATGCTGGAGAGCAGCTTTCAGTAAGAGGGACAGGATGTTTTTTAGCCTTTTCATAGTGCAGAAATGCTTCCTCACAACTTGAAACCTGCTGCACCAGATTACAGTAAAACTCAAATCTCACTTTTGTATCAAACACAATAAATAATTCAACAGAAGTGATCATGTCTCCAAGAGTAGAATGAAACTAAAAACATTCAGATGTTCTTCTATTGTGCTTTGAACCATGTCAAAGTAAGATGATGCCTCTAAACGGGTTTAGGTAGTGAACAGTCTAATTTGTTCTAAATTAGGTCATTTTACTGTTGACCTCCAACTCTCTTCTGCAATTTAATAGTACATATTTCAGTCATTAATGTATTTATCAAAGATGTGATCTTTCCAGTATGTGGTGTTTTTCTTGTTTTTGTTCACTGCTATATAGGATTAATGCAGCCGAACCGAACCAAAATTAAATAATTTAACTCAGTTTACATAATTAAACTTTTTTTTTAAATTATAATCACAGATTCCTTTTGTTTTCCTACAACAGAGACCATGTACAAATGTAAACTGTTCTGGATGAGCAGAGATGTCAAGGAGTCAGAGCTCAACTCAACTCAACTCAACTTTATTTATATAGCGCTTTACCACAGCACAGCTGACCAAAGCACTCAACATATCATACAAATATTAAAAAAACCACACATAAAAAGCTATAAACTAATATAAACACTAACACTACAGACAGAGCTGAAGACATTAAGCTTGTAAGCATTTCAAGAAAAGCTTAGCTTAACATCTGACTGCAAAAAAACAACAAACAAAGCTAAATGCAGAAAGGGCTAGCAAGTCACAGCAGCATCTGCTGATGACTTAATGACACTGGTTGAGAGATTCTGTCAAAGCTTCCTGTTTCACATGGCAACGGCTTGGAAAAAAATTCACTGATCAACGATTCAACAAGCTGATCAATCAATCACCGTCAACCGGGCCTGGACGGTCGC
>NW_018127901.1:4068833-4075818 GCF_001952655.1 Monopterus albus
TATATATAAAATAAGCGGAAGTATGACTGAATTATGAAAACTTACTTTAATAGCCAGAAAGTTGAGGCCACTTTCATTGGCCAGAGCCTTGGCTATCATGGTCTTGGAGCAGCCTGGGGGCCCGTAGAGCAGCACTCCTTTAGGTGGTTGGATCCCCATGCGGGTGAAGGCCTCGGGGTGCCTCAGAGGCCACTCAACAGCCTGCTTCAGTTTCAGCTTCACCTCCTCCATCCCACCTACATCCGACCAGTGAACCTGGAATTAGGAAACAAGATAAAATCAATAAGCTAAGATTTGTGTATTTTAATAAAGAGAATGATAGAAATCTTTATTTAAATGTGCACTGCGGTGCTGTGGCAAGCTACCACTTTGTGGCATGCCTTTGGTATGGATGAATTAACATTAACAACATACCTTAACATACCTCATGAATGAATGAATAAATAAATACCTTTTTAAGAAAGATCCTATAATCTATATTTTTTTACTTCAACATGTCACAAATCCATGCATTTCCACTTTAAGGCATTTATTTTGATGTACTTCTGCTTCCCTCTCTGACCTGTTTCCAGCTTTACCATGCTCACGATTTGCACTTGAGCACTGATGATGTGGACTTGGACCCGAGGATTGACTGCGTTCAGAGTTGGAAGTTGGTGATGAGGACTTTTTTTTGCAACAGGCCATAATAGTTTGGCTAAGATACTGATATTAAAACCTGTTCAGCCACACCATGCTCTACCTGGCGTACTTCCATTTAACAGTACATTCTGCCTTTCTATAAATGATTTTTGTTTATCAATCAATATGGTGATACAATACACGTTAGACAATGTAGAATCTCAAGATTTGATGCTTGCAAACCAAGAAATGATGCATTTAATGTAGATCTTGATGACTTGGACTCAGGTAATAGGGGCCTGACTTAGACTCAACTTAGATTCGACTTGGACTAAAACACTGGGGACTCAAGACTTGATTCGGACTCGAGGCTTAGTGACTTGACTGCACCAATGCTCAATAGGCTCCAATACATTAACCAAGTATTCTGTACTTAGGTCTCTATCCCATGCTCACAGTTTGCTGAACTGTCATCAAAAAAGTGCCCAGTGTTACTCGTCTGCGTCTCTCACAGCACTCATGTTCCACATTCCTCTCTCAGTTTCCACCTCGTTGCTGGACTGAGCAATTGCCTGCGATCACCATTCACAGATTCTAGTCAGTGTTTTGTTCCAAGTGTTAGGTATTTTTAGTCAGATAGAAATTGGATAGATACTTTATGTATTAGAAATGTTTAGTGGAGATAGGATGTCTAGTTAGACTGTTAAATGCTTAGTCATGCTTATGAGTTTCTACAGGGTACATCTGGTCAAGGATAACTAGAGAGAAGAGTTGATGACTGTCAGCAGACAGGGTGTTTAATATTATTATTATGACGTGTATAACTGTAGCCTTAGCCATAATATGTTCTTATGTTTAAGTCACGACATGTACTAGAGGTCGTGTGAGAATGTTTTTAGCTACACACCACTTAACCAACAGACACACACACATTGATTTGCTTCATGTTTTGACTACTGCTATGGCCAGCTGCAAGGCTGGTAAGAGAGACGTCTCGGTTGACGTTTCTGTGTAGTATGGGGCTAGCCCAACCGAGGGGATATAATGTATAGGCCTGGTGGGTTCAGGGTCTTTCATCTTACATCTGCCTGCGTGCATGTTGGAGGTGCAAGACACTTGAGCGTGTAATGTTAATTTTACCTGTGATCCTTTGAATAAATCAGCACTGTTTTGAAGTTACTTGGACTGCCTCGTCTCTCAGAGTTAGCATGGTAAGACGGACCCTACCCTACACAAGCCTCATGTTTCTCATATATGGACTCTGGATTCTGGTCAGTAATGTCACTTCAAGTTTCATGCCCATGTAGAGGTAGAATTATTGAAAGTAGAAGAAGAGTGCAAACCTGTCTGGAATCCAGTCAAAGATGTTGAATTAAACTGCATCAGGTTCTGAGCAATCAGTCACACAACAACATGTATCATAAATTATACTAGAAGTGGAAAATAATGAGTGGCCAGGTTCTGATAAATGGTCACCACCGGCCTAATGTACCACTCTAACTCACTCGGGGTCTTCTAAGTATGATACATTTCTAATCTATGGCAGTTCCAACACAAACACATCAGCCAACAATGAATGCAACAGGCCAAATGAGCTCTGACTGCACGCTGATGTCACGGATGTTCTCATGTAACCTGCCTGGAGGACCTTTTCAACTTTCTGTCCGCCCAATTAAATTGCAGAGAACTGAGAGTTCTTCCAGACTGATGACGGGGGTCGGGGGAGAGGAGAGACGTGAGATATAAAAGCATATTTGGAAGGAGATGGAGAAACTGAGGGCTTGGGTTGAATCAGGGAGACTCTGGATAGAGTGAACAACAACAGAGGGAGCTGGCCAACTGCTGTCTGTCTGACAGATGGAGGGAGGGAGGGACGGAGAGGGTCCTGCAGTGAACAACCGGAGGAGATAGAGCAGATAAGGAAGAGAAGCCTTCATCCAAATCTCTCTTAAGCCAGTACTCATCCACACTTTGAGCCATTTCCTCCATACCTCTTTTCATCCTTCTTTATATTTTTCTTTTTCTGCATGTCATCTGTCTTTTTTAAATCTACCTTCACGTTGGCTTTTTCCCTCTGTCTTTGTTTTCTGTCTGCACTCCTTTCTTTCTTCCCACATTGGGCACTGTCTGATCACATTCACGTCCCAGAATAAACCCGGTTACTGGGCAAAATCACCAAAACTAGCTTTCTCTAGGAGAATTAGGGAAGCCAAGTTTCTCTATTCCCCAGGTCATTCAAACCACATCTCATTAAAGAAATCAAATTTAGTGCTAAAATGAGTTGCTGATTAATCCATTAGTTGCTCAAAGAAAAAAAAAATCACCATTAATCTTGATGTTTGATCATTTCCATATGTTGTTTGGTGAGAAGATGACATCAAAAACTTTCTAGTTCCATTTCCTAAAAAATGAGGATTTGCTGGTTGAAGCTAAAACATGTCAATGCAAAGTGAATCTCTTTGGGTTTTGGACTGTTGGACAAACAAACATATCTGAACACGTCACCATGAGCTCTGATAGGCATCGTCGTGTTCTAACATCTTGTAGAATAAATGATTAGTTGGCAAAATAATCCTCAGTTGCAGTTCCCTAATCAAATTACTGCAAACAGCTACCAGGTTACTTAAAGTGAGTGGATATAAATGCAGTGTTCCTCCACTTTCCTACCTTCTACATTCCCCACATCCTCCTGTGTCTTATCTCCACTGCACTGCCTTTCTTTCCTCTCTCACTATCATGCCATCTTTCACTCTCTCCATGTAATACCGCTGCTTGCCCCTCTCCCTTTCTCACTCTGACTTCCTCCTCTCTGTCACACATACTCCCCCCACTCTTCATCCAGAGGTAACACATCCCAGGCCACCGGCGCCGTCTCTGGGGAACGAAGCACCTAATGGAAACCTGGCGTCTAGCCACAGAAATACCGAACAATTTATGGAGAGTGCTGAGCCAGAGAGCGGAAAGGACAGACGGAGGGGAGAGGGGGAGAGAAGAGAAGAGATGGGGGGGGGGAGTGGTGTGGAGATGAGGAGATAGGCCGGAAGCAGGCGAGCGTACCAGAGTGCTTATTTGAAGGCCTAGAGAGGAATAAAATGAAATAAAGAGTGGAGTGAGATAAAAGAAATAGACAGAAATGGAGGAACCAGGCGAGCGAGAGCAGACAAGTATTGATGAAGAAACAAGGAAAAGCCAAGAGAACAGAATCACAAGAGACGTGTTATAAACAGAAGGTCTGTCTGACCCTACAGAGGCCAGTATTTTATGAAGTATAAGATGCTAAACCCCATTTAAAGTTCAACTCTTTTGGAATAATATCAACACCCAGTTTAGCAGAATGGTGTAATGCACCACTACAAATGTTGCAGCTTGGATTTTGAACAGAAGGATCCCAGGGCTGGTGAAGGCTAAGGTACTGACATCCTAAGACAGTCCAGTATGATAACAGCTGAAAGCTCCAGAGCAAGTAAGTTAATGAACTTTGAGCTGAAATACAACACTGCCAAGTCTCATCTTCCCCTCTCTTGTAGCATTTTTGGTTAGGTGTCCGCAGACACCTCAAGCGCTGTGTCTTCCCCCTTCTTCTCTCTCAGTTATTATCTTTTACTGTTGTTTTGTGAACTTTACAAAAGGGCCTGTCAGGCTCTGGCCCTTTGATGGGGTGGAAAGGGGGTGTGGGGGACTTCTCAGACAAAAAAAGGGGGAGACAGAGAGAAAATGTAAAAGGAGAAATAAATGGGCTTGTTACATACACAGCTGCCAAATGAAAATATTAAAGCCAGACTGCAGGGTGAGTGATGACCATAAAAAAAAAAGAAAGAAAGAAAAAACCAGTTGGGTAAACGAGAGATGTTAAAATAAGGAAGAATATCTTGTCACAATACAAAGGATTAAGAATGTACTTTCAGGGTTCTTTACATGTAAATATAATGTAAATTGAGAGCTATAAACTGTAAAATTCAAATCTCTAGATACGTGATCTGAGAAGGTTCCCGAGGAACTCGAGTTCATTCATCCGGCACCACTGGAAGTTTCTTATATAAAATAGATTAGAAACAAATGTTTGCACTCATGTGGATATAATCAAGTCCGAAAAAAATACACACAAACTAAACTCTCTTGTTTCCAGGAACCAGCCGCAAGGACTGAACACCACTGGGTGAGTTCAGTACAGAGCACTGAGAGAGAACAGGGGAGGCGGGAGGGGGTGAAGGGATAGGAAGGACGTTTCTCCTTCTTCTCCTGTTTCTCCTTTTTGGTTGCTGGCAATAACCGCCAATGACCCAATCTGCTTTCAATTACCGGTAGGGGATGATGTTAGCCCTCTTCCTGTCCGTTATGTCTTGCACATGCAAAGTCCAAAACATCCTGAAGTCTCACCACTGTCCTCTCATCTTTCCTTCCCCTCCCTCCCACTTCCCCCTCCATTCACTGAAAGCAAAGTGATTCATCTTCATTGCAGTGGAGGGTAAAAATGGCCACAGGGTCATTTCCACTCTTCCTCAGCCTGACCCCATCCTTTAAGTGCTGGTGATTCACTGGTCCAAAGAGTAGTTAAGGGACGTTCTGAATGTGCATTTGAGCAGAGAAGGGAGGCACGGCTGCTGCTGATGAGCTTTTAGTTTTTCCTTTTGGCAATATATGCTGACATTTTTTTGGTTTTAAATTTGTTTTGTGCTGTAAATGAATCAAAGATGGCATGATGTAAACCAATCTGCTTCTGTCTAGGGGCACTGCTAGTCTGAATGCCACTGAGATGCAACTAACTCCGATTACAAACACAGGATCTGATAGTTGTATTAAACATGCCACAAACTACAATCCATGTAACCAACTGTTCTTTCTTTCCTCTTCACCTTGTAGTGCTACAAACAGACTGGTTATATCTCAATTTGAGTTAGAAGCAACCATTCACCCTTTGCTCTTTAACTCCTTATTCACTTACCTTAGCAAGACATCTCTGTATTGGCCACATGCCGTCACAAAGTTTCTTTACACTGGCTCCCTGTTAAGTCTCTATGTTGTTTTGATATTGCCACAATATTTCACCAGCAACTGTCTCAGGTCTTCTGATCTAGACTCGCTGTACTGTACCATCAAGTCCAGGCTTAAAGGTAAGACTGTTGTTTGCTATTTCGTTTGCTTCGCCAAACCTTTAGAAGTCAGTCTCTTGACTTTAGATCTGAGATCTGCATCTTTGACATGAAGATGCCAACATTAACCAACCACACTGAAAACAATGCTGACAGCTTTCCAGCTATTCTAAAAGGATTGAGAGGAATCGTACACAAATGAGCAGAAAGTACGAGTGAATGAAGGGGAGGGATTGGCTACTGAGAGATCTTACCTTGGGAACATCGATAGCAACCTCCCTCATGGCACTGGGCTTCACAACAGACAGGGCCCACTGGAGGTCCTGTAGAGTGACCGTCAGCGTCCCCATCAGCTGCTGGTCTGATGGTTGGTGGGAAGCTCTCAGTGCTCGCCTCAGTGCATGCAAACCTGTAGAAAGAGGATTTACACACCGTAGACCTTTCAGTGGATGAGAACAAGAAAAATAGTTTCTTCTGAACTTTTCTCAACAAAGTTATGGTGTAAAATGAATAAAAAATATATAAATAAACTTGGATTTGGCACAGGCTTAAGCAAAAGTTTAGAAAATTAGACTCAGAGAAGCCAACGTAATGATGCCATGGCGTAAAGAGATGGAAAGAAGGTTTGTATAAAGACAAGTTTCAGTTGAACAGTAAAGACCTTCAAAGCTGCAAAAAATAAATAAATAAATAAAAATAAGTTGACCAAAGAGAAAACAAAACATATGATTTGATGCATAAAAAAGGAAACAAAACTGGTGTTTGCCTGAAGAAGCAACACGTGTGTTATTGTGGCTTCAGGGTTTTCATCCCAAACAAAATGCACCCAGTTCAACTTTTTACTCAAAACATTCAGGCTTGTACACGCTTTGACGATACACACCTAGCAAATGCAAATCTCAAAATGAACACTAATTCCTCTTTTGATGGAGAAAATAATTGGGCCTGCATTACTGGGGAGAAAAGAGGGTAGGCCAAAGGGAAGGGAAGTGTAATTGAAGCGCTTAAGGTTTGTATACCTCGGTTTCAGGAACTTCAGCATCTCAACAAGAATAAGATTGCAAAGCAAACATTCATGTGTCAATATCAAGAATGAGCTTTTGTTTGACTCTGCCAAAGAGTTCAGAGCAGGTTGATCCAACAAAGTCTGGGCACAGGCAGCTCTGCACTATGCTGAGGTGATGAGTGAGCACACACATACAGCACATACTTTAAAAAAAGCAGAAGGAACAAAAAAGGTTTTATTTATTCAAATGAAAGGTTATCAAGCATAC
>NW_018127901.1:4075843-4110754 GCF_001952655.1 Monopterus albus
TGACTGACAGTTGGAGCAGCTCCATGGCTTAGATGGAGGACTATCCCCAAATCAAGAATTTACGGCCAGACTTGTGATTGAGCTGTCAACCCCCATGCCCACATTTTAGTGTCTTTTCATTATCTGATGTGAAAACATCAGATTTCCACACAATGACAGAAATTAAATGAGTGTGTAAACTTTCTATTACATTACATAGAAGTATTCATTGTTTCTGGATCAGTTTTGAAAGAATTCAGCAGGTATGGAGCTGTGTTATGTTTCCGATTATTATGAATCAGTGCTCTGCCTTTGCTACAACTTCGAGTGATTGATTAAGGCCTTTTTTTCTGGAACACATTCACAGTGACAGTGAAGAGGATGTTCTTTTAGATTTGTGTTTTATTCAAGCCAAAATAATAGGACAGTCTGCGTAAGCTGTCATCACAGGAGTCTGCAAGCATCCACGACTGCAGAAAACATCAGTCAAGGGCACGGTGAAATACTTGAATAAAAGGGTCTGCAGATAGGTGTGGTTACAATATGCATGCAATCATTCCTAAATAAGTGAGAAGAAAGTGTGAAAGAGGCAAAAGGTGCAGCTACGACAAAGCAGAAAACACCGTTTGTACATAAGATTGCACCCGGCTGTGAAGATTTAACCCGTACAGGTGGGAGGAAAGAGATTTTGTGAGTGTACTATACACTGAATGTGGGAAAAGATTAGTAGTTACAAAACCAGCCCACAACCACGTTTCCAACCCCAGAGATGAGTAACAGTATATTAGAGGCAACCGATCCCGATGCACATGTGCACACATCACACAGGCACACACATAAACTCTTGGCTTCCTCTTCTGAGCTAAAGGGGGGAGGATCTGGGGTGGTGAGTGCTGGAGGAGAACGGACGTGGTCCATGGCTTGGGGCCAGGGAGCAGACAAGAGGGGATTTACTATCAGACAAGACTGCATCCTGTTTATATTTTCCAGGACCCAACCGACTAGGCAAGGGACAGACAGACGGACAGAGAGGAAGAGGAGAGAAGGAGAAACACAATTAATGCAAACGGGTTTATCTTCGTGTACACACACCACGCAGAGGTCAATGTGTTCCCCAGTCCCAGCTCCTTGTGTGTGATGTCTTTCTCTCATTTTTCATTCTCTATCCCTGTATACCCACCCTCCTTCTTGCTTTCAATTCCCAAAGGTCTAAACATCCCAATATTCCACCTGGCTGCTGCTTCAGCTCTTCATCTGCGTTAACGCTTCAGACCAGGGCTGCTTAGACTGCACAAAAACATCTGGTCAGAGTGGAAGAGACGAGGCAAGACAGGACAGGATGTGGAAGGAAGCTGAGGCGAGGAGGGAGATAAGGAGCAGCAGCCATACACCATGTGCTCTAATCCCAGACCACCAGCTGCCTGCCCTGTGAAGGTGGAGCACCTTAGCCTCCTCCACTAAACAAAAACAAACAATGTGAAAAACAGAAATTAAACAACTCATTAACATACCCCCCCGCTGAAAACATTTATCACGTTTAAGGTCATTTTAGTCAGTTTCTAAATGTTTTTGAAAGTCAAAATGGCAAATTTGAGAGTATAAGCATTTCCTTTTTTAAGAACACTCCACCCATTTGCTCAGAAACTCAGTACAAAAAGGTTTTACATGCATAAACACAAGGTTAATGGAGATGCTCTCCTAGAGTAACAACCTTTCTGTTGTTGTTGTTTTCCAAAACAATTTGAAGCATAAAGTTTACCATACTCTTCATTTCCACCAGTTTGCTTCAGGTAGTTTTGAATCAGTGAGATTTATTGCAGAAAGCACAGACTGACAGCAAGTTTAAAGAGTTTAGTTGACAGTACGGCTGTGTGCAGGCCTCGGGGACTGCAAAACACAGCTGACAAATATTCAATAAATGTTTTACCAAAAATGATCTGGAAGTGTCTGGAATGAGTCTAGCACTTTGTCAGCACTAATGAAAAGCCTCACAGAGAAACAGCCTGACCAAAGGGGAAATGGGCTTCATAAGCTACAGAGCTCTGAGTGCAGCCTGGACACCCAGAGGGCAGCGGAAACTTGATTCAGTGATGTGACTTAAACGTTTTGCTTTAGCCGTCTCCCGACTGCTCTTGGCCGACTCCGAGCACACATTTGGTTTAGTTATGAAAACATCCGATGGGAAGGCAGGAGGGGAAAAAAAAAAAGAGACAACACAACACAATTTAATTTAAACCTTATGCAGACTCATTTTGCTTTCTTTCTTTCTTGCGCTTCTTTCCAGAATGCTTCAAATTCACCAGAAAGCTAGAGGGAATTCAGAGAAAAGGGGGCCTCTTTAATGTACAAGAATGCACATTTGCAAAACATCACACCGAGGCCCAAACTAGGTATAGAAGAGAGAGGGAAGAACTCTTCTAACAGAGTTGATGCTGGCCAGGGAGAACAGAGGAGAATGCTTATTTGTGGTTTGCCGGCAGGGATGGTCCTAATTATATGGGTCCAAAACAGACCTTCCCCCAAATCAAGGCCTTCTCCTCAGGGGTCACCTCCAATTCAAAACATTATCCTCAAAGATACTCCAACTTGTGATGACACCACAAGCAACTTCAAGACAAGACAAGAATCCTCATATCCTGACAGGCTTTGGTGCAGCAAATATCAAGTCTCAACAAGCATCAAGTGATTCATGAATCAGCTTCTACCAGAAACCAAGGCTGAGAGAATCTTGAAGGGCAATGACTGGCAGCTGGACACTAGAGTGCAGTTATAGTTCTGTGCACAATCAGCATCTGCCCAAATAATAAAAATGACATTGATGTGTATTAGTAACATAGTCTATCCCTCAGATAATACACTTCCTGATACACTAAGAGGAACACTAGTAAGTACAATCCATGGCAGCCGTGTAACAAAGACCTGTTCCGGATAGGGACAAGGGCCAATCCCACAAGTTTTTGAAGGGTCGGATGGGTAATGGGCACTCCAACAACCAGAAATGTCCAACTGAGCCAAATGAATGGAACAACAATGAACCACAGAGTGCACCACAGCTCACAGCCTCAGTGAATAATATGTCAACATGCATCAGCAAGCAATCTGATAGGAGCCGACCTGGGTCAGTTTCCCTCTGTTTCAGCAACACGGGTACCAAACCGCTAAATCAGTATTTTGCTCATGTTGAGTTTGAAAAGAGACAAATCTAAGTCGAGAAAGAATGTCTTCATTGGTTTGTCCACCATATGCTGAATAACAAATATTGCTCAATGCATACTGATTTTTGTAAACTCTCAAACACTGACCCGTGTGCACTGTGCAGCTGTGTGATGTATAAAAACTGAACAAATGGATGTTTCATTCATGCACCTGCAAGTAAACTCAGAGCAACATCTGAGTCTTCCCTCAGTTTCCAGGGAGAAAGGGGGGAAAAAGTGTATAGAGGTTAAGCTCCAGTAGAAGACTTCAAAAGAGAAGCCTCACAGAGCTCCGTTGTCAAAGACAGCAGATCATCGCCCATAGTTGAGGAAGGTGTGTCAAAAGGAGTCCATCTGTGCCTCACCAGTGCATTCCACATCTCAACAGGGAAGAATCAGTACTATGAGTTGTATTGTGCTGAACTGTATAGTACTGCATTGAACACCCACAAGCTCAAGCTGCAGCTCTCCAGTGATGCTGTCCTCAGATGAATTGTGAAATACTTTGGGCATTACAGCATTACACAACTGCAGGAACATTTTCATTACTCGCCGGGGGCTTCCGGAACAGTCTTTGCACCTGTATTTACAATACCCAACATTTGGTCCTGGAGCTGAAACACATCAATAATATGTGGCCCTTAAAGTGCACAAACGCACAGAGATGACAAGGACAAGTGCACATGCTCCTGCACTCCAAACATGTAGAAAACGTGTGCAGGCACACACACACACACACACACACCCCCACATCTGTCACTGGGTAAAGGTAAGTGCTGGGGTTAAGGAATACAAGCAGCACATCTCTGGATTTTATAAACAGAGGCCTCAAATACACTTCCCCTGCTGATCTGCCTGATATTTATGTGAGTCTTCCTGAAATTCCTGAAGTGTCTTTAAAAGGACAGACAAGTTGGGGAAAGCGCTTTATAAGGCAAGACTGCCGCTGTAAACATCAGCGAGCATTTAGCACTGTTTGGCCCATTTAGTCTTCTGCTGCAGGATTTATGTCTAACACACAAAACACAGCTCATTGTTGCTGCAATTTTTCCTCCTCATTTCTACACAGTGGCGTAACCTCTACTCCTCATTTCCCGTGTCTGTCGGCCAAGAAGATCAATAGCCTGCGTTGAAAACACTAAAGTACTGAGTATTTACATTTAGGGGATTTTCACTAAGAATGTTAGCCACATCACTTTGCGCATTTACCAAGTAAATCATTTAGACTGTTTAGTCTCAGCTGGGGAAGCGGATGCTAAATATTGCCTGATCTTTGCCATCAAATAACAGGCTAACCAAAAGGCTTTCCGCTAACACAGTGCAGAGCTGTGCATTTATTACTGCATGTAATCAGTGTTACTGGGCCTTTTGGTTCCACTGGGCTTCCCCTGTTTAGAGAGGCTTGTAAACAGTGTGTCCGGATGTGGCACAAACCAAACAAGCATGCATACACACTCGAACAAGCATGTGCACTCACACACACACAATTTGCACTGTTTAGACTGTGGGAATGAGTCATCTGCTAGCACCAGGATCAGTTGAACGCCAACAGGATGACAGAGAGACGCCAGAGTCTGTGAGGCTCTGTGACACCACATGATAGCCCCTAATACCTCACAAAACACCTAGAGGGAGTCAAAGCTGTTTTGTATAATCTGTGCTGAGCTGGAAACGGCGTCAACTGAGCGTTTGGAGAAATAAGATCAGATGAGATCAACGCCCAAGTGGTTATATCACAGGAAACCTTTTCAGGGACCTTGTGCCGAAACATCAATACAACATCCTCAGTTGGCTGCCTCTATCAGAATCAGAATCAGCTTTACTGGCCAGGTGTGTTGGACACACGAGGAGGTACAGTGGCTCTCAGTGTGTATGAACAATGCTCTTCGGTAAAGTAACGAGTAGACAATTAAACAAGATAAGGCTGAGAGAATTAAAAAAAGAAACAAGAAAAAAAAGTGCATTAGGAAAATAAAAATAAAGTACTTATAAATATAAACATATATATCTACACACAGTTTAGATGCAGTTTACCCGTTAGATATATACAAAAGTATATTTACAGCTATTTCACTGAGGGTTGTCATTCTGTTATACAGTCATGGGTTAAGTGTTGATCAGAGTGTCGGCACGGGGGAAGAAACTGTCCTCGTGTCTGGTTGTTTTGGCGTACAGTGACCTGCAGCGCCGTCCAGAGGGGAGGAGTTCCACAGAGTCACAGGCTCTGCAGCAGCCAGCTGTGGCTTTGTCTCCCTATCTGAATCTGCAAACTCTAATATAAATCTGATATAAAGCACAGTGAAAATGACACGACAAGAAGCTACATCAGATACAGCAGAAACATGGTCAGAAAAATATTCATAAATAGAGTTGGTGGCGTGCAGGCTATACATTTTTCTGCTGTGACTAACACAGTCCAGTAGATCATCTCAGCGTGTGCATAAATCTGTCGACCAGCAAGAAGCGAAGATGAAAGCCATGTCCACTGCAGACACAGCTGAGATGGAAGACATTCAGAAGATTGATAGAGTTTGACTGAAGGTCAGTATCTACAACTGAAAAGAGGCTGAAGGAAGGATGTGGTTTGACTGGAGGTTGTTTGTCTACTAAACTCAAAAAATTCTGACTTAAAGTTTAGAATGATTAAGATAAAGGAGAAAAACACATTCCTGACCTGAAACAACCACTAAACTAGCATCAGTTTAGCAGCCAGCTGTGTTCCATGTTTGACTTTCTGTTAGAATTCAAATCATCTGAAAGGATTTCAGCCTGTCCTCCATTCACTGCTTGCAGCTGAACAGGGCTGTTTACCTCCACAGCAATAAAACACGTTCCCACTAGAGGTCCTCATGTAGAGCTCCTACAGTACAGCTGAGACTGCACAACAAGCACTGAAAGTATACAAACGGTACTTTAAGTTATACTCTGTTCTGCTGCAAGCAGCTTTGTCTACATCAACTACACCCTCAAATAGCTTTGAAATCAAATGTGATCAGATCAGAAGTTAATGATCTATGTCAGTGGGTCACCAAATAAAGGGGTCAAAAGCTGGTGGGAACAAAGAAGAAGAAACTTTCCTGTAACAAACTTCTTTCTTACATACTTTTCTCTTGCACAAGATTTTTATGCAAAGCTTAAACATTTTAAATCACTGTTTGTGGTATGAACAGATTAAAATCCAATGACTGAATGTTTATTCAGGGCCAAACCAGAGACAGAAGCAACATGAAATGTTCTAATAAGGTGTTAGGCCTCCACAGGACTCTCCTTGGTCAGTGGTGGTACCCCAGGTACTGATCCCCAGTAACACTGTTGCTTTCATAAGTGAGGGTCAGCTTGTCCGTTGTCTTACTGGGATTGTGATGGAGGGTTGATATCAGTTTGGTCTCTACGTTTAGTGGGCAGACTGGTGCAGGGTTCGGTTCAGGTGTGAGGTAGGAGATAGCCAAAACCAAAAGAGGAGAAATGTGATTCCAGGTTATTCCAAAGCAATCTTATTTAAATTCCATGTGCTCCTGGCTGGCTGAAGTTACACATGTCAAACACAAGTGCACATATATGTAGTAAGGAGTCATCTGTTTTCCAACACTGGTCTGTAACTGAGCCTCTGATGTTGAGACTTCAGGAGAGCTGCGTGCAGTCGCTGAGGCTACGCTCACTGCTGGTCAGGAAATCATTCCAAACTGTGACTGCCAGCTTGTTAGAGTGCAGTGTCTTGTTTTACTGATTCTACATGTGGTCAATGCACAAGGTGTGGGTGTGGAGGATTTGGAGCTGTTTTAAGGACACTTGTCGGAGCTGACAGCGGAGTAATGAAAGTGTAAAGTAATGCTGTTACTTTTTTAATAAGCAGTATCTAATGAGTAACTGATTACAGTTTGAGTAACTGGCCCAAAGCTGCCCTTGGTAGAGATTCTCCAAGTCTCTGTAGATCTCTACATGCAAGTCAGAGCCACCCAGGATATATTATGTACCCTATGTATTATACCACCATGACGGTGGCATTAACACTATCTACTTTTGCTACTGGCTTTTTACACAAAATTACATTTTAATTACATTTAGTTTAACAAGCCAATTTTAACCTGTGCTCCTTTTTGTAGTTATTCCTCATTTTTATTCTTGGCAGTACATGTAGTTCTTTCTTTATTTTTGATTTATTGACTTCTGCTTTTAAATGGCCCCTGAGGGATGTTGAAGCTCTACAGTGACACATACACATTGTTTTCAAGCTTTTTGAATTAGGAATCTTCACAGCAGAGCAGTTTCTGTTTATGACTGCTTGTCACCCACGGCATCCATCTTTGAGCTACGAGCAAATGAACCAGAACCTGATGTTCACTCCTGCTGTTTCACTGTAGTACATATGTAAAGAACTGGTGTACTTCTATCTACAGTAGAACAATCAGGTAAAACACGATGGTGCATTCCAATAGTTTCTCTCCTGGTTTTAAAATCCTTCCTTTCATTAAAGGATCACAGGGATCCATCCACTCTTATGCGCACACACTCAGTGAAGGCTTAAGAGGAATTTAAGGTGACCTTGATGACAGACTTTAACGGATCTGGTTTGAGTGTGTGTTACATTACACTCAAAACTGGACAATACATGATCCACTGTAATTAAGTGCTGATTATATAACACATCTGTCATCAAGAGGTTGTTTCTGGGGCCTGGTGCAACTCAGGCTTGACAAACAAAAACTTTCCTAATGACATCAAGATTTCCATCCATTCTTATGCACACACAAACACGCTCATGAGGAAAAGGAAAAAATGCACAGAGAAAACAGCCACTTGGCCTTCTCATCTTTCCGTCTGCCTTTCTCCAGAGATGAAGAATTGATTTAAACTGTCCTAGTCTCTGACCTGTGAGGAGCTTTGTGTTGTCCCGAGGCAGAATATGAACCCCCACCATAATGTGCTTCTTGTGTGTGACTGCATCTAAAAGTCACAAATGTGCGTGCCTGCATGCTCTTCTGCAGCTGTGAAAGGTGGGGATCTTGTGCGTGATCCTAGGGTGTCGCAGCAGTCCCGGTATCGTTTGTCAGGAAGCAGCGTGTTAGATTGTACATTCCCGCAGCAGCTCATTGTTACCTGAGCAGCAGAAGGAAACAACTGCAGTTCCTACTTGATGTTTCTGTGCCTCGTTGGCTTTTGTTTCTTTCAATGAAAACAAAGAAGGAAAAAACATTAACCTGTGGGTTCATGTGTGTGTGTGTGTATCAAAAAAATGTGTGGTGGTATGGGGGTTCGGTGAGAGTTGATCATAAACACTGTCAAACTTCTATTTACAGCTCCAGGGTTATGCTGTAATTATCACCCAGCTCTGCAGTACTACAAAACATTTCAGCGTCCTCCACTCATTCTTTTGGTTTTGCAGCCCAAAACTTTAATGTTTGGGTTCATTCTATCTTCAGTGTTGTTTTCTGCAAAGAAATACTGCCAACTACATGTCCAGCACCAAATAGCAGACAAAGTTAGCAACTAGCTACTGACCATGCATACAGGCTGCCAGGATGCTGACAGCCTCAATTAGATAAACAGGTTGATGTTAGACTGCTAGCTCCTTTGCTAAACAGATATTGTATGTGGATTTGGATACCATAAGAGTTGACCTACAACTCAGAAGCCTTTATAGTCATATATGTGTTCTGTTTCATCTCAGTTTGCATTTTCTTTGTCCCTTCAAGACCGGGCAAGCTGACAGAAATAAATAAAGGCAAAACAAAGCAAGGGCCTGTTTTTCTAGTGATTTGGGTTTGGAGATTTTTGAGGAAGCGAGCAGAGTCAAACGGGGTTGGAGAGGTTGCTGTCTGCCTCCAGGGTGTCAGGAGGCTTCTCAGAAAACACTGCCAGTCACGTCTGGCTCTCTGTGGACACTAAATCACGCTCTTCGCCAGAATGCTTCCACACAGCAGCCCTAGCTCCCTCCTCAGATGGAAATGCAATACACCGCATACCCCAGGCATTGGGACCACCCAGGAGGCATATGGGGTCACACACGCAGAAAAACAAATGTGCCTGTGCTCGTGCATTCACAGCCACATGCATATATAAGCCAACGTGTGGATGTGAGGTGGATTAGTTTGTGGCATTAGGGGTGAGTGAGCAGAAGAATTTCAACAAGTGGTGGTTTCAGCAGTGTCTCTCACTGGGAGCTGAATATCACAAACTCTCTGCTTCCTCTCAGGCAAATATCAAAGGATGGTTGACCCTCTTGGTTCCAAGGTGCTGCAGGCATTTCTGCCAAGAAGAGATCTCAAAAAATTGTCAAAAACGACTTCAGAAAAAAACAAGTCACTAGAAACTATGGTTTGGCCAAACTACAAGCAGAGGCTGTGCCAAGACAAAACAATACGAGGCCTACATCTCAACAACAAACTTATATTCCTTTGCCATTTGTTTGTTGGTTGAATGCCTCGCCCCATGAGGCAAACCAAACTACTAAAAGATGGTGAGTGAACATTTTTCGGCCAGCTGCCATGTGCAACTTTGATTTGGTTTCCCAAATTATGTTGGTTTTGGGAAGTACAAAGTGGCAAGTGACGCAAAGTGCAGCAGTGATGTTTCATAACTGTTCTGAGTGGCTGTGGATGTTCTCCTGGGTCTCATGGTAGTTTTATGATACAGATTTCATGACTCAATCACAGTCTATAGCTGGGTTTCTAGTAACAGCCCAGTCGCTTTGGATGAGAACCTTCAACCTTCCGGTTGGGAAACATCTGCTCTACCCACCGCACCACTGTCGCCTCCCCAGATTTACATATGAAAGAAAACAAATATATGAATAATACATAAAAGGCCCAAGGTCCAGTTCTTTTGGTACAACAGCATATTAGACTAACATTAGAATAATTAAATACAATAAAAACAGGCAGTTAGACTAATTACATCACAGTGTAACCAGCCTGCACAGGCCACACTGGGTCAGCTGCACATTCACTAAAATGTTATGTCACAAATCAAAAGCTAAACAGGCCAAGCTAGGCCTAGTAATAAACATTCTGGGTCCATCACCAAGTGAAATATTGGGTCATGTTTTTAATCTTTCAGAGCACCCTGACCTGCTACGTGACAGTAGGACAGCGTTTACTTGCCTGCTTCTTTGCAAACAGCTGCGAGGTCTGCTCCTACATATCCATGGGCAGCTTCTGCCAGCTGTGTCAGCTCCTCTGTGGTGGCACTGCACCGTACCAAACTCAGCTGCTTTTGCAAAATATCTGTACGTTCTGCTGCACCAGGGACTCCTACCTGCCAAAGTGAAATCAACAGAGCAGATAATGGAACAGAAAGTACAAGCTGAGTGATTGTGATGGAACATTTCAAATAATATTAAAGAAGAAAAAGCATCTAATATTTACATCTTAACCAATGAGCTACCAATTTTTACCAGACAGGCTCACAATGAGCACATAGGAGACATGGCCACAGGTGGAATGTAAGAGTAACCTGGAACTTATCTAGTACAGGACATTTTTCCAAAGTACTGAACCATTTAGGCCCACGTCTGCTACCGTGCCTTGTAGAACCCACCTCCAGTTCCTTGTCAAAGCGTCCTGGCCGGCGCAGGGCGGGGTCGAGGGCATGGGGTCGGTTTGTGGCCCCCAGGACCAACAACTGACCTGAGTGACCCTCCTGAAAGACAAAACAGCAGGGAAAGTAGACATCAGTGGTGTCAGACTTTTATTTTACATTAGGATGTGTGTGTTACTGTGCTGCTGTTGCAGCTCTAGATGTATAAATTGATTATCTGCAGCCTTCAGCTAATGTGACATTGTGTTTTACTTGAAACAAAGTCAGTAACTATGTGGAGCTGCATCACAGAAAACAGCAAACATCAAAACATTTGTTTTTCTAGTAATTCTTCTGTAAAAACTACTGACTTTTCCCACTCACACAACTGTGGCAGCTCTGCAGCTGCTTTTCAAAACAAAAGAAGAAAAATAAGAGATGTGGATATGAGCTGGTGCACGTCGAACTACCACTGTTATGCCGGCTAAAATGTCATACTAGGTACATAACACAGCCTTCACGACCACACATTGGTGATTCTACCCCTCTGGTTTTCAGTGTTTCATATGAAACTTGACTCCGTGCTGTGCTTCTTGGGGTGGTCTGCCAGCAAGGTGGGGAATATTTCCTCCTTTTGACAGCGCAGGAAGAATCGAAACACAAATAAATTAGAGTGCTGAAGAGCAGGAAGTGATTTCTCCACATTCCATAAACTACTGATGTCCTTGGATCCTCCGTTCTGGTGAACAGACAGGAGCCGGCGGCAGGGAGTCGGTGTATCTGTGTAATATCACTGATCCAAATGTGACAACATGGGGCTGTACTTTGCAGACTGGCAGGACATCATAGCAGCCCTGGGTGATTTCTTTCCCAGGCTCCCATCGGACATATGTAGGGAGAATCATCTTTTTTCTCATTAGGCACTTAAAAAACGTACAATGGACAAACGACACCCCAGAGATACAGCCAACAGGGTCTAGAGGGCGTCCAGCATGCAGAGATGGTTTTTGCATGATAATCTGCACTTCCAGTAAGGACATGGCTTGACAGAGCCGAGTTCTGCTGCACAAGGCCGTATTCTTCAGCCATGTATCTGCTGAACAAGCTGCTGTTGGTCAATGTAACACAGGCTTTCTTGATGTTCACCTACTGTAGCTGTGCATATCAGAGAAGATGCATGTTTAAACTGAGTAATGGGGGGGAATTAAACTGTAAAAAAAAAAACAGTTGAACTTAGAGGCAATGGGAAACCAGACAAAGTCACTGATTGTAAGATTTGGGGGGGAGATCTATAAGGCAGCATTTCAAGTGATAGTAGTTATGTGACTATACAAATAATCTACTGACTCAAAAGTGGATTGAGCAGTTTAAAGAACAACTAAGAATAAAATTAATTTGTGAAATCTGAAAATGTGTTCAAGTGTATGCAAAGAAAAAGTTAAATCAAAAAAGATTGCCATTATTTTAATCTAAAAATCAACACCTCATAGAATCAGTATTGGACAGAAAGGCACAGGATCTATTCAAAGGATGCTTACTGAGCCAAGCCCATCCATCAGAGTCAGGAGAGAAGCAACAACTCGTTTTTCCACCTCGTTCTGAGCATCCTCTCGCTTCGGGCACAAAGCATCCAGCTCATCAATAAAGATCATCGCAGGTTGCCTTTCAAACCAAGACAGAATGTGAGGAAACGTGAGTAAAGTACTTACAAAATGGCCAAAATGACCAACAAGAGTGTAAGACCCAAACCACACTTCTTATTTAAAGGCTCCAGTATAAAGTATTTTATAGGACAGAACTAACAAAATGTGTTTGAGGTTTGATTTTAAACTATAAATCCAACTGTTTTTTTCTTTAACTTATTATTTATGTTTAAACTACTGTGCAAAAACCGTATAATTTAACAATTTGCATTAACTACAAATGAAAAAATACTAAAACATAAAATGGCAGAAGAAAAAAAAAAAAAAATCAACCATGCTGCACATACAGAAGAAAGTTTGAGCGATATAACTGATGCACACCTCTGAGACGCTTCAGTGAATATCTGCCTCAGTCTCGCTTCTGTTTCACCATAGAATCTGCAAAAATGGAAAACAGTACATCACCTTCAGTGAATCTGTCTACTAGCTGTTTAATCTGTACAAGACAGTGAGCAGTGTCACGCTGCTGTTCACTTTGTATTCTACTGGGACAGAAAAGCACTGTAAAGGTTTTGAGGATGTGACCATACTTGCTCATGATCTCTGGGCCGTTGATCACCACCATATGAGCTCCGACCTCACTGGCTATGGCTCGTCCAATCATAGTCTTTCCTGTGCCTGGCGGACCATACAGAAGCACTCCTCGGGGAGGTGGGATCCCTGTACAGAAAACAGCTTATATCTATATTGTTAAGGGCATTTGAGTTCTATCCAGCCACAACAATGATGCCATCATGGGCATCTGAGGGACAAATATACCATTTTAATGTCTAGTATTTACATGTTGTTGTTTTACCTGAATGTAAAATGTATAGAGAGTTAAATTATTCAAACTCATAATTTAATAAACTTTACAATTTTAGTCTTTATCGTATTTTTTTCTAATCAGGGGACGTACCATAGTTGGAGAACAGTTCAGGGTGTTTCAGAGGAAGCTCAATGGTCTCTCTGATGACATCCAACTGGCTGCTGAGCCCTCCAATCATGCTGTATGTGACCTTTGACCTTTTAGCTTCTGCATCTGGATCTTCCTGCCCTGCTCTGTCTCTGAAACTGACTTTAGTTGAGCAGGAGAGGCAGTAGAAGGTGTCAGTACTCAGTGCAACACCAGGGGGAGCTTTGGGAATTGTCCCTGTCTGCTCTGAGATGAGTGAGCTCTCTAGATGGACAGTATCCTCCGCTGACTCTGCTGAAGGATTCTGGGATGTGCAGTAAGGAGTGCATGAAGCAGGGGGTGATGAAAGAGAAGGGAGGTGGTCAGGTCGGCATGGGGTGCTGGCTGCAGGACCCAGCTCACCAGATGAGCCTGGTGTCCCGTCACCATTGTTGTCATCAACAGTCAGCAGGCTGAGCTGCAGGGAAAGATCGGCTGATGTGGAGTCCAGAGGACTCACAGAAGACACCTCCATGTCAGGACCCAGTCCTGGGAGAGGAGCTGGTCTCTGGACAGTGATGCCATCCTCCCCTCTGATTGTCTCAACTCGGAGACTGCACGACCGGCCAAAGTAGGTCAGGGAGAGGACATTTCCTGGCAGAATGATGTTCCCCGCTGGCACAAGACAAACCAGGAGAGTTATCCCAGTAGAACACAAAAACTCTCTGGTCAGTCATCAAACAGGAAATCAACTACAATTAAAAATAAAGTCAAGGCATTTTCTCTCTTTTTTTCCCCAGAATGGGGTAAATATAAACATATTGTTACAAATCTAAGGCACATGAAAGATGGCTAACGAGAAGAGAAACAGGACAATATAAAACAGCATTCTGTACATATAAACTGAATGTACACAGTCAGCAAACAGACATACCCAGAGATCTCAAGAAGAAGTTCTTGAACTCGTCTGTCTGCAATGTGTCGTCTTTTGACCTGAAATAAAGTTACATGCATGTGAGAATAAACCTTATTTGCTTATATACAGCCCTATATAACCAGGAAATGCTTTACTGAGATTAAACATCTCTGTACAGGAGCACGACAGCAGCATCATAGAACACAGACTTGTAAATAAATGAGATACAATGTCAAGAAAATAATCAGTATCTCATGACAAGTAATATAAAACCAGATATACAGTAAATTAAAAGATGCATTACACTGAGATTTGACTGTAAATGTAGACAATAGTTATTGACATCTGAACTGCAGCCACCACATATAACCAGCAGATGGCAGTGTTTACTTAATAAACAAAATAAAGTCAACAGCAAGGCTGTGCATCTGAGCCAATCTGTGATACTGCCTTTGGGTTTTTGAAAGGACATAAAATAATGTTTCATATTTTGTTATTATAACAACATGCCAATGTGTCATGTTATGACATGAACAAGAAAGTTTTGTGACAAAAAGAGAAAGTTTAGAGAAATGTCAAACAAAGTGATTGAACGGTTATGTTGTCTATTAAGTGTAGTTTGGGTCGAGGGGTTTTAGGCCATGAAAAGCAGATGACTTTTACCTGTTACATAATACCACCTCTTCAGCCTGAAGCACAGGGCCCATCAGAGGGTGCAGCATCACTTCATCTCCCGACTTCACTCTCAGGTTGTTCTGAGCACACTTCTGAAGACCGACTTTTCCACCAGGAAAGGAGGCAACAGGCCATCCCACACACACCTGGCAGAAGAAGATGATTACTAAGTGGTTTCAGGGCTGCATTCTTTTCAGGCAGCTGCAGAGAGAGTGGGTGGTGCTCAGAGAATAGACACAATTCATCAACTAAAAGCTCATTTAATATGAGGAGAGGATAGAATACCTCTTGTTGACCTGTAGTACTCGTCAGCAGAACTGGTCTCCCAATGCACACATTGGCTGACTTCATTGAATAGAGGCTCAGTTGGGCTAAAGTTGATCTGCAACTTTTGGGTGTTTTGTCATCTGCTGCAAGGAAAATTAACAAAAATATGATGTGCAACCATGATGTCAAACACGACTGGTCAATCATTTGAGAATACCCCTACTTTAACAGTTTTTTATTGACATGTATGCAGTTCAAGTCCAGAAGTCCACGGGATTAAATACAACCCCTGCAACAAACAAAAAGATAAGCCGGTCTTCAAATGTTAATGCATTGTTACTTTTAGTATAACAAACTTAAAAAGCTAGAAAAAAACAGGAAACATTGCACAGAGAGAGAGAGATGAAGGAATTCCACTAAACAGCAGCAAATTCTACAACCCCAAATCAGAAAAACTGGCACGTTATGTAAAATCAAAAATAAAAGTGAAAATAGTGATTTATAAATCATCTGTGTCCTGTATTAGACTGAAAACAATACAGCGCTTTATTGTCATATGCACAGTATGGAAACGTGTTTCCCTGCACAATGAAATTCTTACTTTGCCGTCCACCCTGAAAGCCAAACAACACAAATGAGAAGTGTGACGAGTGAAATATAAAGTAGCACAAAATCTAAAGGCACTTTAAACAGTGAGTGAAAGAAATATAATAAAAAGTATGTAAAACAAATATAATGAGAACACAATAGGAGATAATGTGTACTGCATTGTGTGTTCCACTCTCATTTAATGTGATACCTCATCAACTTTATTCATTGTTCAAAATAAACACTCACTTCAATCTTGATGTTGCAACATATTCCAAAAGAAGTTGGACCAGTAAAGCGTTTACCGTGGTGTGATGTTAGCGTTCCTTTTCACAGCACTTAAAAGACGTTTAGGGACTGAGGACACCAAGTCATTAAGCGTGTCAGGTGTGATTTTGTCCCGTTCTTCCTGCAAACAAGTTTTAAGGTGCACAACAGTCCTGGGTCTTTGTTGACACAGTCGCAAACCAGAAAATTTGGGGTTGCAGATGAAAATGCTCTGAGCCAACCCCACAGCCCCTGTTCAAGTCCCCTTATTTCAGCAGGGATTTTAAACCTGTTGTGTGTGCAAGACAGCCTTGGAATATGTGCAGAGAGAGGGCGATAAAGATTCTTAGCTGTGACAGGACAGGAAGTAGAGATGCAGTGCTGTGAGGGAGGAAGAAAACCAAATACTGACTTTGTAGGGTGCCCAAGCTTCTGCACCTCAGGTACTGTATACTGTTTGTTAAATACATGAAATTTACAAGGTCAGGAAATTAAAACTTGACAGTGCTTTAACATTTGAAAAAAAAAAAGTCAATCTGCTGTGTCTGTTTGCTGCTGGGGTCGTATTTACTTCTTTTAACTTAAAGAATGAACTGAATGAATGCAAAAATAAAATTATATCACTTGTCTCAAACTTTTGCATCCAAACTGTAAGTGATTTAGTTTACTTTCCTTCTTATTAAAGCCATTTTCACTTCACTCGGTCATTTTAAAACGCAGAGAAAACTATGAGAAGTGTCCCTCTGTCCTTGTTTACAGGTGGAACAGCTGGACTAGCATCTTGCTATACAACAGCAGCAATGTGAAACAGCACCGCCTTTATACAGCATTCTTCTGAACGCTACAACATATTAAATTATACAGTTTAAGCACCAAACTCCCACCTTTATCAATGAAATCGATGACTGTGAACGAATTGCTTGAACGTGTGCAGTTTCCACCGTCGTGGCCAGATGTTTGCAGACTTGAGGAGCCACTCGAGTCTTCCTTCAGGACGAGCGAACCGTCCCTTTCATTCGCCTTTTTAATTTTGCCTTTATTTTTCTTTGAAGACATTTTAACAATGAGAATCTTGTCCACGTGAAAGTGCAAACATGTGTAAACATGGAGCAGTGTTGTAAACTTCCTGGTTAAAGTTCAGCCCCGCCCCCTTTACCGTAAACCCTGGTGTCTCCGACTGGAAACTGATGTCGCATGTTTTGTCTTTTGTATCTAATGCGGTCCAACACACTACTGTGGATTGATTTACAAAAATGTTTAAAAACAAAAGCATTTATTCATTGAACAAAAACGTTCATTTTTATCGATATAAAATGTAACTGTGATTTTCCTTTGTTACTGCCAATCCTGTATTAACGAGATAAACTGTCAGGTGTGTGAATGGATCTGTTTTGCCTGAGAATTACGGTATTTATGCAACTTCCAGGGTAGACTTTGCCACAACCTTACCATTACTGTGTTAGCCAGCGGGAAAGCCAGTGATTTCTACCTTTAAACGGTAGTTTCTGGGGGTGTAGCGCCATGGCTGTCTGTGCCTTGGTTTCCAAGATTTCACAGGTGAGCGGTAGGCTTTGCAGTAAAGCTCTTTGTCCCGCAAACACAGCTGTCCGTGCGTTGTCGTGCACAGGAAGTCGTTCCCAGTTACACAGAGTGAAGGGGGCCGGTGTTTTGACAGGACAGGTGGACCGATTCGGTGGCGTGACCGTGAACCTGGCTGACGCTGGTTTACCTGCGGACATCAGCGAAGGCGCATTCAGCAGATTACTGCAAGGTTCGTTACCGTAAAGTGTGGTGCAGGAGGCCCCGGAGAGAAACAAACATGATCATTCATTCCACGTATAAAGTCACAAATCATTCATCTGTCAGACTCTGACCGCACAAGACAGTCGTCTAATCTAATGCATGGGCACAGGAGCAGCCTTACAAGGAAATGAAAGTCTCTCTGGCTCAGAATAAGAGCTGCACTAGTTATTTCACAGCAGTAAACAGAATATTTGAACCTAACTCCGGCCTGCAAGTTGTAACATTAGTTATGTTTACACATGAATGCATCAATAATTATAATCCAGTGATGTAATTTACATCAATCTAAAATGGACCATTCTGCATAAAGACGTTTTGGATTTTATTTCAACAGTGTTTAGTGCAGGAGTGAAGGAAAGCCATGTCATAACATCTCTACACACAACACTTTTACATTTACAACAAGGTATGAATGGACAAACCACTTGTTTGCTAAAGTGACATGTGATTTCTTATTTTTGCCTGCATACTTCCAGTCGCTCCAGGATTCCACCCTGAAACCTTCCACATGGAAAATCTGCTCATTGAGGCAGTTGCTTGTTAACTGGGTTTGTGTGCTTGACAGATTCACTGGTCCAGTGGAAATCAGAGGGGAAGGCAGCAGTGTGGCTGCGAATACCCATCTCATTGAGTCGATGTGCTGCTGCCTCCTCGACTCATGGCTTCACGTTCCACCACGCCAAGCACGACCACTCTGTGTTGGCCCTCTGGCTGGGAGAAGGAAAAAGCCGACTGCCTGGGTTTGCAACTCACCAAGTCGGAGTGGCAGGTAGAGATTCTGCATTTTAGGTAGCAGTTTGACAAAACTGTCAGTTTGCACAGTATAGCTCTGTCCAAGATTTACTGTCTTATGCAATAAACATTTTATGAGTCTGTGCACTCAGGTTCTAAATGTTGATTATTGTTTATTATCTGTATCCTCCACATTAAAAAATATACAGTATAAACCATACATCTTTACACTTAGGGCACCTAGTGCAATGTGTCTGTTGAGACAATATTACTCTGAGCAAGCACAATAAACTTGCATCAAAAATATGATATACTTTTTATTTATTTATTCTTTAACATTTATTTTACCAGAGTAAGTCCCACTGAGGTTTACCACCTCTTTCTCAGGGCAGCCCTGGTAAGATGGTGGCACACAAGTTTACACAGTAGGATAGGCCTACGCACATACAATATTACCATATAGGCTATACAGAAACAAATAGCAGTTAAATTAAATTAACAGATTAACCTGTTGTTCAATAGATAGAATATATATTGACAACTATTCTGATTGTTGATTAGTTATTACCAAGGAAACACTTCAGCCTCTTCATTGTGAGAACTTGTTGCTTTATTCTGTTTTTATTTATTTATTTATTTGGTTTTTAACATTTTTCTTTTATTGGACAGTAGACAATCGAGAGAGAGAGAGAGAGAGAGAGAGAGAGAGAGCGACAGGGAAGAAGAACAGAGAGAGGGGGCTGTGACACGTGGCCGGGCACTGAACCATGTGGTCCACACCTGAACTATTACCTAAAATGTTTAATGTCAGTGGAAGATACAAACTCATAACAGACATTAAATATGTATATACGTTGATTCTGGCTGTCCTCCGCTATAAAGACTCATGTGACTGACCGAGATGAACACAGGCTGCTGGGAACCACAAACCCAAACTAGTGAGATGGAAGCAAAGTTTACATTCTCCCAGCAGTGATAAAAACTAGTACCAGGTATTTATTTCTTAATATAACTCAGTGCTGCAGGTTTGTGAAGTGATTACACAACAGAGTCCGATAGTTGGTCATAACAAGTGATTACAGCTGGAATAAACTTTGATTTAAATTAAGTTCTTATCTTTGTTTAAAGAAGAAGGATAAGACATTGTTTGTCAGATGAGCTGTTGCGCATTTTTCAACTTTGGCCTATTTCACTGAAGTACATGGAAATTGGGTCATCAGGACTGTGAATGTGGAAAGAGGAGCTGCCGGCAATGTTTGAGATTGTCCAGCAGAGGGCAGACAGCCACTGATGCCTTCCCAGAAGAGAGGATGCGCATGAAGCATGTCAGAACATGTCCAGAGCATCCTTCAGTGAGCAATGGGGTCCAGAATTCCCCTTTGTGTTGCCAGAATGCCCCCCCACCCCTCACAAATAATGATGAAACTAAGGTTAGAATTCTGAAACACACTGCTGTTTGGTTACTTGTGTGCATGTGTGCTTGGTTCTTTAGCATTTCGATAAAGATGGGAACAACACACCAGTAAACTGTCAGAAGATGTGCCAGAGATCATAGATATAGTTATAACCTTCACTAAAAAACAGTGGGTTTGTATTTAACACGGCACTCACTAACATCACTGCAGCAACAGCAGACGCAAGCGCTCTGCTAGAAGTACATTTCCAATTGTGTGCTAAGCAAAGGAAACATGAGCTCAAAGGGCTTCTGAACCTGACTGTTAGTGCAAAAGCATTTACAGTTCTCTTTAAGATGAATTTAAAAGTTGACCTAACTATGTTGTTAAAGCGTGTTAACAGTGGGATGGAACTCGTAACTGAACTCACATAGACTGGTCTACGTGAACACAGGTACTTTGGATTTCATTCCGAGACCCTGTTTACAGTAGTGTAGGTGTATGTATAGAGCCAAACTAAATTAAAAGTAGCAGGCTTTGCATTAACAAGTATGATTTCACCCGTCAATCTAAGGAGCCAACTAGGCATCACAGCACTTACTTCAGTATACTAAGCTGTAAGTAGAATTATCCAGTTTTTTTGCTTCTCAGTCACAGCAATCACATTTCTAGATCATCAGTACTAAAAGCAAGTCAAGCCTCATAATATATAACAGATATCTGGAAATATAATTACGGGAAAACCAAAAAGTAGTCGGAGAAGCATATGTACAATGTGGATTAAGAATAGACATCAAACTCATTTAACCTATAATAAAAGTGTAAATGCTGCAAATGAACCTGCTACAGTGCCCGAGTGCTTCTGGGCTTTTCATATCCCCCTTTTTTTCTGCTGCTCCTGTTCAGCATTTTGTTTCCTGGACTGAAGGCTACATAATGATAGCCTCCCTTAGCAGCAACCAGGCCTCCTCCTGTCAGGCGTCATATGGCACAGGGAACAGGGATGACATCAATTTCCACTTGGAAGTCCAAGTCAGGCCTTTAAGGCGACCCATCCCTCTTTACACATCTGTGACTTTCATCCAAGGAGGCCCGTCCTGTTTGGTCAGACAGAGCAACCGGAAAAGATGGTGTCTCGTTTCCCTTCCTCTTTGTGTCATCCTCCTCCTCCTCCTCAGTAGCAGCAGCAGCAGCAGCAACAGCAGCACATAGCTGGATATCTTAGTCACTACCTGCTGAAAAAACATCTGCTCAAGCAGAAGAGAAAAATGATAAATGGTGAGGTGGGATATCCACATCATTCATGAGTACAGCTGAATCACTCGGACTCTGTTCAGACTCAAAGGAATGTTGCCTTCTTCCATAACCTATTTTATTTTAACCCCTTCTTCTCTGATAGTTATCTGTTCTTGTTTGCTCTTTGGATGTTTTTAAGAGTTCACGTGTTACAGTTCTACAGCACAGGAATAGTTTACTGTATATGCAGTCTATACTTTTGGGAATTAAGACGTTTGTCCATAATTACTAAATGTGGTGCTGATGTTAAAGCAGATAGAATCAGCATGTCTCTGTTACCACTGTGACTAATTGTGGGGAAAGTTATTGCTCTCTGTGAATTAGCCTTTATCCACAACCTGTTGTATTTGACCCGCAGACATTTATCACCGAGGTTTATAGCATCTTTGAGCTCATCGATTTCATATTCTGGCCTGTTTCACTCATCGCTCTCAACACCATCATTTCAGTTTCATTGACAGTAAAGAGCGGACAAAGAGACAAACTTGACAAGTAGCTGTGAACATATGTGGAGCTTGTAGCTGGTAAAGAAGGAGACATTTCCCACAGCAGGTGAACAAAAGGAGAGTGAATCACAGACGGTACTGGATGGTTGGACACATGTCTCCAGTGTTTGCCATGTCAGTGTTGTGCATACAGCTTGTTGTAGTTTTTGCTGGTTTCATAATCATGTTTGAGAAGTGGAATGAAGCTCAATTCCTAGATCTAACAAGCCTGGCACTGATACCGTCACTTATTTTACTGGTTTGTCTGTGGATTTGATTAAATGTCAGCTGCAGAGACTTGTTAGAAAACACAACCTGGACAAGCAGCTGTTGTGTTGTTGGCCAGAGGCTCAGCTCCAGGCTTTGTCCCTGACATGGTGCAGGTTTTATGTTTCATCCAATCCAGTAACTGTCTTTGAACTAGACTGCCAACAGGTCTGTCCCTAAATGATAGTAACTACTGAAGTGGAAACTATGGACCAGCTTACTGTAGAGACGGGGAAACAGAGTTTGCAATAATACTGTTTTTATTCCATCTAGGTGCGGTTGTTGATGAGTCCACTGGAAAGGTTCTAGTTGTCCAAGACAGAAACAAGGTAACTGTGTCACTTCATTGTTATCTATTACACCCGTACTGTTTTAGCCATATAAAAGACGTTAATTAAATGCAAGATATTAAAATCAGCCTTATTTTATTCACTAAATTCATGTGTTGGCTATAACAGTGATGTCATAATATATTTTTGGTACCTCAGAAAACCATATGGGATGGGAAAAGGGATGAATAAAAAGTCAGTTATTGTTATTATCAGGAAACTAGCTAGCTCTAGGCACAGAGCGGTGTTTAGGTACAGTCAGGACATTTGCAGAATGACACATTTCTTAAAAAAAAAAAAAAAAACGAAGACATTTTGGTGGGTAGAAAGTGGTTTTGGGCAGGTAGTCCACCAGCTCTCGCCAGGTGACGTAAAAATCTGTTGCACAATTTATTGGACAGTGATCCTTCCATCTTAATGAAAAAAATGAGCAGTCTGTTATGATGCGGCAGCTAAAAATGTCACTGATTAGTTTTGTTTATTTACTAAGTTGTATGTTACCTCTGTTGGTCCAGGCGTGGGTGAAAATCCCTTCAGACCTTCAGCTCCCCTCACACTTAACATAGCTCCGCACAACATTAGTTGACCTCAAGCAAACAGTGTTTACATGAGCTGAATGCACTCACACAACGTGGTGAGTGTGTGTTTCTGTCAGCTCTCACAGAGCCCTGCTGTGGTGCCCAGGTTGTTACCAGGTTCACTTACAACAGGCCTCTTTTACAACCTTTCCACACTGATTTGTTTGCCTTCTCACTTAGCCAAAATGAGAACGCCACCAATTTCAAAAAGTGACTGCACAACGACGCAGTAATGTAGAATACAGTAGGTTTTTAAGAATATGACCTGTTTGATATAAATAAGACAACAAGTAAAGACCCTCTCTCTGATAACTCAATGAAAGACATGTGACAAGCAGGTTCAGGTTTTTACCAAAGTCAAACGAAAATCTTTGGGGTTTGACTGTTGATTGAACAAAACAATTACTTTAAAAACATACATTTTCTGTAATTTGTAATTTTCAAAGTATTAGAGGCAGAAAATCTCACCAGATGGATGTTTTTTTTCTTAATCTTGACAGATTAACCCAAAACTCTATGCCGATATCATTAGTGCCATGTGAGAATGTATGGAGTATTGTTGTAGTTTGGGTGAACTGACCTTTGGAAGCACAGCAGTTGCTTTTCAGTGCACACAGCATGTAAAGTGTCCCAGCCAGGATCTTAAGAGGGTATAATGTCTCATGATGGCTTTTGTCCAGAAGCAGAGGGAAACAGTTAGTGGCCTGGAAGTGTGGGGAGTGTTTTATCTCTTGCTCTCCTCCTCCTCAACATGTTGTTTACTGGAAATGGGCTTTTTACAGCAACAGTCTGGCCCTTGGCAGTGGAGTGTCTCTGGCAAACTGGCCATTACAGAGCTCACGAAAGGTTAGGAACTTCCTGAAAAGAAACCAGGACATTATCGCCCTCACATCAGTACAAAAGAAGGGCTGTTGGTAATTTCATCCATCAGAGAGATGAATGATGTAATGGATAAGAGTGTTTGATTTAGTCGTCATCTAGTGACACCGGAACATTATTTCATGGTAGTTTCGGTGTGAACAGATTGCGTAGGGATCATTACTCTCACAGTTCCTGTGGGGATGAGATGTTTTACTTTGAAAAACCACACTGATTAGAGTTCTGCAAAATCTCTTTATTCCTTCTTACTAACTCATTTTAGAAACACCTCCAAAAATATATATGGTATCTTGTTGACAATACATGAAAATGAATGCTGAAGTGCATTTGTGTTCCCCACAGTGGGCGGGGGCGGGGGGGGTCACAAAAATAGGAAAATTTAAGACGACGAAGCATTTCTGAAAAGGAGTAGCATACAAAAATCTTTAACTACAAAAATATATATACAACACTGGCATCATAATTTAATCAGCAGCATACTGTTTTTAAATATCAAGGATAAGTGGTGGAAGTGAAGACACACACTTCAACGCATCAAATGTAAAAGAGTCAGGCATTAAATCTAAAACATTACATGAAAGGATTCTCAGATTGGAGCATTAAAACTCCCTCTGCCTGTATAACTAATAGTTCAGATACATACTATAAGACAATCCCTTAGGACGTATGATCTACCAGCAAAAAACTACAGCCTTACTTTAATATATTGCCACTAATTTGAAGAAACAAGTGACCTTAGACTGGAGGTTTTTTTTGCAGTGTACATGTTGATATTGCTCTACAGTACATTTACAGCAGTGCCATCCATCACACTTGATGTTAAATTGGAACTTAATTTGCTCTTGAATTTCAGACAAAGAATGCTTGGAAGTTTCCCGGTGGTTTGTCTGAGCCCGGAGAAAATATTGGTGAGTGTCACGCCCAACAGAGCAACTAATACAGTACATCTAGCTAAGTCCTTTCAGTTTTAGTATTATGTCTAAAGATTATACATATACATTCATTTGAAACGTACAAAATAAGGCACATGATATATAGGCTATGCAAAGAATTTCTTCAAATTCACCTTTTTTCTTAAAGCAGCTTTAATTTTATTTACATGACCCAACCCAAAAAGCAGCGTCAAATGGTTGTCTTAAAAAAAAAAAAAAGATCATCTGGAAGGTGACTCTGACGAGGGAATATATATCTATAAAATCTTTGTTGCCGGAATCCCTTTGAATGCCTCATGTATATATATTTACAGGTGCCACTGCCATTCGTGAAGTCTTTGAGGAAACTGGAGTTCGCTCTGAGTTCAGATCTTTGCTCAGTGTTCGGCAGCAGCACAACCACCCCGGTGCCTTTGGTATGTCGGACATGTATGTCATCTGCCGACTTGGCCCACTTACCTACGATATCAACTTCTGCACTCAGGAGTGTCTGAGCTGCAAGTGGCTGGATCTCGCTGACCTGGCCACGACCGGCGACACCACACCCATCACTGCTCGCATAGCCAGGCTGCTGCTGTACGGTCTGGAGCAGGGCTTCGACAAGATCGACCTCACCATGGAGGAGCTTCCTGCCGTCTATTCTGGGATGTATTACCAGCTGTACCACCGACAGCTCCCTCCAACACTAAAACCCTAGCAAGCCCTCATCAACCTCAATGGGTTGTAGTGTATCATGGACACATGGTTGTCCATGATACTCATATTTAAAGTGTATTTATAACTGGACTTGATGGTAGCGGTGTGTTTCACACATTACTGCAACTGTTACTATAGGCTGTGATTTACATCCACATTCACTTTGTGCTTTTTAAAGGACTATGCCAGTATGCTATCTGCAAGACCGCAGAGTTTTATACGACTTATTTTGTCGGGCAACAGTGGTTGTGAGCCAATGATTACATTTTTGCCCCGAAGTCTGCTGATTGCACAATCAGTGTTAAGTTTAGCTGATTTTATATTGTTAACTACTTAATGATACTAATTAAGGCAATATTAATATTGCCTCCTAAAGTAGCCTACTTGCTAGCTGGTGAAAGTACAAATCATCAGCATTCCCCCCAAGATACATAACTGCCTGTTAAGGAACAGAGCATCATTCACCGCAAGTACTGTAGCTTGTATTATATACTTTACGCTCCAGTGCCATGAAATGTTTTGCACAAATCCCAGATAATTCCAAAAGGTATAAAAGGGAATGCAATCTTATCAGAAAATGAAGACAAGCTCACAAAGCTCACTGTGTATCCATTCAGTGTGCCAAAATACTGACTAGTGTAAAAAAGGTTGACAAATCTACATAACTAGATTTTAGTGTGTTTAATTTTCATTGTCACTAATCAAAAATTCTAATTAAGATAAAAAAAAGTAAGAATTCAATGGTTGTGTTCAGTCCCTTCAAATCACAAGTGATCTTCAAATCATTTCAGATTTGAGTGCCCCTTCATCTAGGATACGTTTCAACACAGTTTTCTTCTACGTCCTTTTAAACCCTGACCTTCCCTGTCGTGAACTAAAGGGTAAAAAGCAGACTGGGAAGACTAGAATGGTGCTGCTTGGAATCTTCAGCCAGAGAAGGAAGATCGGTTCTGTAGACATAATATGAACAAATGATACTGTGCTGCTGTTCTGTAGCAGCTGGCTGGTCCACAATAAAAGCCTGGATTTACTGGGAGCAGCTGGACGTGAATGTGCGCCACTGTTTGAAAGTAAAGCTTAATAATAGCAGACATGTTCAGGATGAAAGATAACTGTTGGGATATAACAGTTGAAAAGCATCACAGCTATTTTGGGCAATGATGGGATGCTTTGTCTTCATTGCCGTCACATCTTCTTTGTCGAATACCTTCTTAGTATTTCTTGACCGGATCACAGATTAGCTTTTGGCAGACATCGGAAGAAAGAGAATGGCCTTCTGACCCGGTCCAGTTTTGTTTCCAGCCTTGTACTGGCCAGTCCGCTTTAGCGCCACATACATGTTCGGGTACTTCCTGGAGCGGTAGGTGTTGTAGTTGTTGCTTTCAAGCCGCTCTAAGAAGTGGCACTCATCTGTTGCTCGTCTCTGAAGGGAAGGACACAGAGGAATGACAAATAAGTGAGGTTTCATTTGCTCTTCGGTGCACTGAAATTAATTCTGGTGTTTAGAGAGGAACAGCAGGAGGTGTGGGTGATTTAAACAGGAGAGTCGGCTGCTGAGAGTAACATTTGATTACATTTGTTTAATATATGTTGAAGTAAAGAGTGAACATTCAGAATGCTGGCATTTTATGACATTAAATTACCACATGAAACACGTCAGAGCTTAATTTCACTTTTATTTTGAAGGAAATTGTTGGTTTGGAAGAATTTCTGCTCAGTGTTTCACACTAATGAAGACATTTTAAAAAAGGAAACCATGCCTGACAAGTCACATTATCACAGCCACATTTTCTTTGTTCAGATTTCTGGAATTGTGATTAAACATTAAACCCAAAATGTGATAAAACTGTATTTTTTTTCCACACGGCAAAGAAATAAAGAACTTAAGATGTTCAATCCAAGACAAACTTGGATTTAAAAAGAATACAATTCTAAGAGTTTGAATGGGGCAAAACATGAAGATGAGTTCAAGTACAAACTAAATGATTTGCCTCTTGTGCTGTCATGTTATTGATCACATCTAATTTGGTGTTTACACAAGCTCTTTTTTTAACACTATCCTTTGAAGAAAATGTTAATTACAGAGTGTCTGGCCAAAATCTCGGTGTCTCACTGGGCGTCACCTGCCTGCAGCCACTCGGACAAGAGGCTTTTGTTTTAGTTTCTGTTTTTAGCTGGCTGGGACTGCACAGCTATGGAGCCATTAGTCAGAAGACTTCTTTTTTCAGTTTGTAATAGAGAACTTTCGTTATGCAAAAGCAATAAATAGCTTCCAACAAAATTGAATGTACACTCATGGGCCACTTGATTAGGTACACCTGTACAGTTGTATACACTTCAATGCAACACTTCCACCTTAACATCTGTGTTTATGAAGCTCAAAAAGTTTCAGCTTTTGGTAAAATTGTCATAAATGTATAAATTCAATTATGTTTATTATTGAGGTCATAGTTAAAGGTGGTGTTGTACTGGACTACATTATATTCAGAGGCGTTCCTAATATTTTGACCCTCTCGTGTACGTAGCTGAGGTGGACAAAATATAGAGACATCTCTGAATATAATGTAGTCCAGTATAAACATAGAATTGAATTTAAACATTTATGACAATTCCACAAAAAATCATTTTGAGCTTCATAAACACAGATGTTAAGGTGAAAGTGCATCCAATTGTATATATGTATATATATTAAATTTTTATGTTGGAATAAAACAACTCCAGGCTTGTCAGATCATATTACCAAAACAAATGTCTGTATAGATGTATGTGTTAGGAGTCAATATTTGTCAGTTATACTGGCAAAAATATATCAGCCAAGGAGGTAATACACAGCTAATAACATAATACCAGACCCGAGACACATCCAGGCAAGATGCCAAATAAGGAAATAAATTCTTACTTATTTGACAACAACAAATATATATATATTTTCATATCAGTCAATATGCTAACTTTTCCTATTTGACACTACAGATGTAATAAGAGGAGAGTGGATTTTGCCTGTGGGTTTTATGATGATGTTCTACGCACAAGTAAAGGCGGTGCAGAGCGACGCCTAAGGGTGGCACCTCACAACTTGTAGCTTCTCATTAAGAGGAAATGCTTCGTGCCAATTACATGGACTGCGGACTTTCAACCACCAAACCACATCAGTCCCCGACACTTCACACTGCCGCTGTGAGCAACAACACTGTGGCAACAGATCGACAGCTGTTTCTCATGGACATCCAGGAAATCCTTTCACTTAATTTTAATTTGTGATGGTGCACACTGTAAAAACTGCTCATTTCTTCAAGGCAGCATGTCTGTCAGAGTGGTCAGATCACGTGCAGGGTGTCTTAACTTTGTTTATGCTGTATGTGAAAGTGTTTCAGTTCAGATTTTGTTTCTTTCACACACATGAAACATCTTATCATTGAACAACTAAAAAAAGGCAGGCAGTCACACTTTGTCTCCTGGTCAGTCAGATAATCTGTCACCGTCTGAAGCCACCCAAAGCTCTAAAACCCCTCTACAGATGTTCTACTGCAGGACAAAAAGAATACACAGGCCCCATCGTGCATCTGCTCACTTTGTAGAAGGCATGTAGTAGGCATTATGGGTCTAATATTATACAAAGGTTCAATAAGGAATTTTTCTAACCCCTGTTCTTTCACTGTTAAATTGATTCTTTTTCTATTAAATCTTCATTCAGAACATTTAAGCCTATCCATCATTTCTTTTCCCACGCTGTCAGGACTCCCCTCGTTTATTCCACCATGTCTGAACAAAAGCCATTCTTCATCCATCTTATAAATATCAATAGTTGGATGCAGCTCCAGAAATCTCCCTGTGATTTTGTCCTGTGTCTCTCAGAGAACTTTAATCCCCATCGTCTTCATCACCCCTATGACTGTCAGTTTGACCTGGGAAACCCAAAACAACTTCACAGTAAAAGCCTGAAAATACTAGAAGTCCTGTCATTCACCTGCTCACTTTTCTCCACCAGCAGAGGATTTTTTTTTAGTTGGATGACTGGTAAATATTTGGTTTTCAAAACACAGCAGTCTAAATAGGGCACTGGGGGTCAAATGAAAAACATTTACTGTTCGATACAGATTTGTGAAAAGAAAAACATTTTTGAAGCCTTTCAAAAGTGCTATTTTTATGATTTCATGGCACTATATTTATAGTAAACTCTTATCTTTGCACATTAATCCCACATGCTTTAGTTAATCCAACTCACTCACCGCTCCAAACAGTCGCCCGTCTCTGTTCATCGCCAGATAGCGATTAGCGTAAACACCCTTGATGACCACCTCCCCCACAGAGGTCGCCTGGAATTGTAGCTTTACTGAGGAAAAAAGACAAAAAGTTTATTTGAAATGAGCAAAGGCACAAAACATTTATCATTTGACTGTGGGGTGTTTAAAACAGTAAATAATATGTTTAATAAAAAGATAAAGGTGGCATAAACAACCTATGACCAGATTCCTACACTAGATCACAGCTGAATATGTTATAACTGTATGAGTTTTGCTGTAACTGATCTAACACCACCCCTGATACAGCCAAGACAACAAGGTGCTGTGTGTTTTATTTCAATATCAAATTGTTACTACATTAATTTGAGACTTCACAGTAAGAAGTGAGACCATCATGTCCAAAAGAAGGGAAAGGGGACGTTTTCTGATTTGTTTCACATCACAAAACAGGAGGAGGTGACTGTTCACATATGTTTTTAAGAGGACAGCATTTCACTACTTAAAGCTGTGCTAACTGATTGTACACCACAAGAGGGCAGCACCTCAAAACAAGCCAAAAAAACAGATACGTTATTTTATTTATAGTCATTTTTCTGGCAACCTAATTAATGTCAGTCTAATTCTTATTTTAATTCTAACTCTTATTTTAGCTCTAATTTGGCCTCCACTAACTCCTGAGGGTAAAAATAAAAAAAGAATACCTGGCTATTTAGCAGCTAAATGCACCACTATGTTTACCAGCTAAGAGAAAACTTTATCTGCCTGCTTTTCAGAGTTTTCTAGCTGCCTGTAGCAACTGACGCACTGAGAATGAACCACTCAGTTCATGTGCCATAAAACCAAATCAATGGGCTAAAAGCTAAAATGCTCTCATCAGTCTATTGTTCCTTCAGAGCATTGTTCATTTGCTGTAAGCCACAGCAGTCGGTGTCTTCTTCTGAGCTGGTTTTTGTTGTGGTTGTCCCCATTTCACTGGCTGATTTGCAGTAAATCAAGGAACCAGCATAAACAAATATGGTATAACAAAGCCAGCTCACATAAACCACCAAACAGTAGCATTACCGTACACTGTGACTGACTGTGGGCTATGGGAGCCTCCTCGCAGGTGTATCGGTCACCTCTGAAGAGACAGCACTGCTTGTCAACAGAGCATACTCTGCATGAAGCCAAACCACCAAATACAAAACAGGGGCCCTGTAAGGTGAATTAAGGGACTTCAGAGAGACACATCTGTCCACAGTTAGGTTTGCTGCTTGGATGATTCATGTCACATATCAAAGAGGTGTTATTCCCTGAGAAAAAAGGTATAATTGGTCCGAGTGTGCAGTGGTGTGTTCACTGTTTACTGGATGTATGATGACCCACAGCTACTGTGAATTAAGTAAAACTTTCCCTTTCTCCCTGTACAGTGTGGTCCTATCTGTGTTTGTCCTGGGGTCAGTGACGTAATTTCTTTCAATGTTGATGGGCAATTTTGTCCTCAGAAAGCTTTAGCATGGGAACATAATTATGATGAAGTAGAGTCACATTTACATTAGCACAAAAATCCCACTGGACGATCCTTGGCTCTTCTAGGTAATATTTCCAGTTCTCACTGACAGGTATGTTTGCTTGTCTAAAATGTTGGCAGGACTATCACAACTTTAACAAAAGGCTCATTGTTGAAGCACAGCTCTGGTCACAAGAAACCACTATCATGAAAAGCTAGAAGATTAATATTGATTACTGTTTTATGAACATTGTTTTCTGAACCTGGGATAAAACTAAAGGGAAGAATTTTTAAACAGCAAATGGCAAACAAACTAAAACTATAACTTGCTCACATCATTTCCGTGGCATATTTCACAAATAATCCTGATTGACTGCAGCATAACTGAATTATTCTAAAAAATAGCTCACCTCTCCCTGAACGTTTTCCATATCAAGATCTGTTTGGAAACACCTGTTTGAAACACGGTATCTTAGGTAATACATAGTACAGATGTGGTGAAATGGGTTGGGACCTTTCTGAAGCAATGTTTTTGTTATACCTGCATACGTTTGGTTCGTAAACAAAGAAGCTGTTAAAAGAGCTTCTTTTTGTGTTTTTATTATTTTGGCTTATTATACAAAGATCTTCTAAAATGACCTAAGAAACATTTTTGTAAGAACTTAAAAGTGGTGATAAATAAGTGGAACGTAGTGATATTTTAAATGGACTATTGTCTTTACGGCCAAACAAAAAAAAAAAGGAAGCTTCCAAAGAAAGAAGACCATCTGTGAAACATGGAGGAGGCTCAGTTTTCTTATGGGGTTGCTTTGCTGCTTCTGGTTCATGCTGCCTTGAATCTGTGTAAAACAGTGAAATCAGAAGATACTTGTTCTGGACTGGACATACTGCAGAATGTCACAGTCGCCGGTCATGGATCCTCCAACAGAATAATGACCCAAACATCTAATAGCACAAAGTAGGGCTGAGAAGAAAACACCAGAGTGTTTCTGAAGCGGAACAATATTAAACCAAGTGAACATCTATGGAAGGAGCTGCAGCTGGGAGAAGGCATCAAACCTGAGAAAACTGGAGAATGGAAGAGTGGGCAAACTACCAGCTGAGAAGTGTAGGCGTTTCATTAAGAGCTACCAAAGTGCATGTTTCCAGTGATGGAATCAAAAGGATGTGCTACATAACATTAGACTAAAGGTCCCAGTGTTACATCGAAAATCAAAAGCAACTTGTCTGTTACAATAAACATGGGATAGAAAACAGTGGATGGCAATAACTTCTGTCACTTTCTTTTGTAAGTAGAAGGGCACCAACACTTTCAGCCACGTCTGAACTTCCAAACGTGTTTATAAGCGCATAGTTTCATGTGTCGTCCCCACCCCCCCACTGACTGATGCAACTTAGGACACATACTTAAAAGTAATCAGAAATACAGAGACACCACAGGGTATCACACTTGTTCAAGCCAAAGAAGTGTGTTAATGTTTTCACTTTAAGAGTTTCTAAATGAAAGAAGAACATACGAGCATAAACACTCTTCTCACTGTCTAAATGAATAGTGGCTGACTGATGGTACAGATGAGTGGTAAGAATATATTTTACATCATATTACATTTTGTAATAGGAGTATTATTTTTTAGATGTACAGTATTAGGGGCATACGTTTAATGACCTCTGACAGTAAGTCAGGAATTCTGGCAACTCCATGTTGTGCTGTCTTGTGTGACGTAAAACACAGTGAGCAGTGTGAATGGCTGTGACTCAGGATGGTGATCTACATTAAAAACAAGAATAGACCATCAAAGTTTCCATTGATTAAGAAAATTTGAGGTTTACTTCTTATAGGTCATTATACTTTCCAGACGTGGACCTGCACACAGTTTGGTCACACTGTTTACTAATGGAGAATAAACCTCAGTAAGCTGGAAAGTTCACATCATTCCTTCTTGATTTTTTTGTGCCTCATTCTTACCTCCCTGTTGCATATTTAAAAATAAATAAATAAATAAAGAAGCTTTGTGTGCTGTGCAAAGCAAAAAGGAGGAGATTGGAGGTACTCACTGTGGGGGTCGTTCTTCTCCCGGATTCCATCCACTCCTCCGTCAGATTTTATCCGCAAGAAGAAGCCCCCGTTTTTACAATACAGTCTTTTGGGTTCCTTGAAGCTCCCAGGAGGAAAGCCACCGCTGCCGCCGTCTTCAGGTGTGGAGGGAAGTGTTGTGATTTCTCCCGTGGCCATCTCCTCTTCTTCTCCCGCTTCCTGGCGACTTCTTTGTCTCCCTCTTGAGCAGTGCAGGAGCCTCACCGTGGCCTCAAACCTCCCACTAACTGGTGCCTGTTCCTTCCTCCCCTCCTCCACAGAGCTTCACGCAAACTGACTTTACTTAACCCCAGAGGTCAGGTTGTTTGAACAACTACCTCTCAGGGCAGCAAGTGCCCTTTGAGTCCTGTGAATCTGAGGCAGAAGGACTCGTCTGCTGTTTGTAGAGCTGGCAGCTGCTTTGCCGGTGTACTCTGAGTACACTAGTAGGGGTGATGCATGCGGATTCCCCCTCTCTTGTACTCTTCTTGCAGTGAAGTGTTTAAAGCAGGGCAGCTGGCTAAGATCTGTGTGGAAGGCTTTCCCCCCTGGGCCTCAGTTCGCATGCGCCCTTGAAGCACCAACACACACTCACATGCTCACGCCCACTAATGCTCACAGATTTAACCAACCCAGCAGAACTCAAGGAGAGGAGGGCAAAGAGGGGGACGTGCAACTTGGACTTTGTCACTGAGACCCTTTGGCGAGCCAAGAGCAGCAGAAACCATGTGAACAAAATCAGTGTTTTCATTCATCCAGTCTGTCGAAGAGTAAGAAGAAAGATGTAAAATGAAATCCAGCTTCTTAGTGATTCACTCACTGCTATTCATATAAGAAAAGAAAAAACAATGTAAAGTAAAAATGCCAGCAGACTTAAACTCCTACGTAGTTTAATTGCTATTCTCAACTTCCTCAGAAGCAGCTGAGTGGAGGACTGGGGGGTGGGGTTATTCCTGCAGGATTTGTTTCTTATTTGATTTTTGGATCAACTGGGTCATACATTTGGCAAAACAGTAACACACTGGTCTGGGTTTCTGGGTAACTGTTACCACATCTGAGACTCGTGCTAGAAAGTCAGCTATGCTCTTGGTTGACGTCATGTTGGTGACACCCCCCCCGACTCTGGTCAGCGAAGCATCTGACATGAAACCAGGCCAGCAGAGTGACTAAGGCCAGAGACTTGAATAACTGTACAATTAGTAATCAAAACAACAATCAAATTACAGGAACGGTTTGGATGCCTTTAGACATTTCCTGGGACTGTATCAATTGAGAAATCTCCAAAAAATACAGGACAGTTTTATCCATTACTTATGACAACACAGTACGTTGAATGCACAAGTGTCTTTTTAGGCAGAGTCCTGAAGAACAGTCACTTTCCACAGCCAAGCTTATTATTTCCAATCACAGGCCTAATCTTCTGGCTTTTTAGCTATGCTGAACCAGAATCCTGTTACACATGGACTGTTTGACAGCATTTTGTCAGCAAACAAGAACTTTTAAGGGGTTCTTGTTATGAAATGCCATGCTGAGAATTCCCCTTTGTCAGCCAGTGGACTAAATAAAGAGTAGAAGAATGTTAGTCAAGGCCTCTTCAATTAGAGTTGTACTAACATTGACCTGTCACATCCCACACAAGTATTGCAATTTGCATCATGGGCCTCAGTGATGTCAATATTCCTGTAAATAATCCATTAGCAGTGTTTTCACCAGGAAAAAAGATATATATATATAT
>NW_018127901.1:4111197-4114486 GCF_001952655.1 Monopterus albus
AATAATAATAATAATAATAATGTCTAGGTCAAACCTTAGTTTGTAAAGTGCCCTGAGATGATTTTTGTTGTGATTTGGTGTTATACAAATAAAACTGAATTGAAAATGAATTTAAGTGAATTGATCGAGGCGACCTACACTATTACAGAATTACTTAAAGTGAATTCACATTTCTAATCTATTTTTGACTCAACATGATTCTTGGTCTCCATTATGTATGTATTGAGAATAAATACTTTGTCTGTGGGAAGTCAATGGCATGGATGTACAAATGAAGCTTATCTGCAGCTCCATCAGTACAAACCCATGCATGTTATTTCCTGGCTAAACAGAGCAATTAAAACAGCAGTGTCTGAGGAAAATAACAAGATTTATGGTTTGTCAGTGGTTCCTTTATTGAAATAAATTCCTGTGACACATTCTGTTCTCAGTGTGGCACCTGCCCCCACACTGCTGACATTATGTATCCACCTGACAGAAGACAACTGCCTAAGAGTTCTGGTGCAGTTAAAACTTTATTTACTGTTGTAGTGAATAATCCTATAACTGTGCCTTTTTCTGAAGAATAATAAAAAAAAACCCCATAATTCTTATTCTTGACAAACAAATACATGAATATGTAAACCAGTTTAATCTTATAATTAAAAATGTTTGCTAGTTATTGACATCTTACTTGGAATAAGGACAACCACCTTTATTTGGCCAAGTATGTTACACACAAGGAATTTGTTTCCGGTACAGAACCGAGGCAGCCATCTGCGGCACCAACTCACAACGATGGCTCTAACCATCGGGGGCTAATTGGGGGTTCAGTGTCTTGCCCAAGGACACTTTGACACGTGGACTGGAGGCACCGTGATTTGAACCTCCGGTTGGGAGATCACTGCTCTACCAACTGAACCACAGTCACCCCAACATAAAGGTGACATTACCTAAAATTTAATTTACAGCCAATGCTGGCAGCTACCAAACCGTCTCATCTCACCCAACTCATCTCTTTAGTTTTACATTTTTAAGGCAACTATCATTTTGTGATTGCAAGGACCAGGGTTTTCTCTGATGCATGAGGCAGTCAGTAAACAAACCCTCAGCCCAAACTCTCAGATGTGTCACCGGCCTTGCTGTTCCAATTTCCTTTTCAATGTTGCATTTTGTATGTTATACCCGACCCTCTCGGTGCCCCATCACCCCAGAGAGATGACTGATTCTAACTTGTTATGGCTTCCAAGCATAACCTTTTTATTTCTGAGAACAATTTTTAAACAACAAAAGATCTGATCTGAAAGGAAGTGTAAGGTCATATGTATCACTGCAACTGACACCTCTGAAATACAGTAGGAAATAATGTGCAGATAACCAAAAGTGTGCTTTACTTTCATGTGAATCATCATTCTCTTTTTACAAGTAGCTTCTCAGGTAGGAGAAAGTTCTTTAGTTGATGCCCTATAACATGTGTATACTTACTAAATTATTGTAAAATGAGCCTAAATTCCTGAATTTGCCAACTTCAGCTATCTAGTCTTAAGGGGTGCAAAGGTCAGAGCATCGGTACCTTTTAATATTCCTGTGACCTTTGTGTGGAGGAGGAGGAGGATCATTGGATGTAGGAGGGGAAACACTAGCTTAACAAAAATAACTTCCGGACCTAATAGGACTTAATCATTTACATTTACCCAGTCTGGAGGCGTTCCTTTTCCATCAATGATTCCCATTATGACTGAGTGGGGACATAAATCCACCACTGTTGGCATGGAAGCAAAGTCAGAGGGTTCAGTCCTAACAGCACAAGCCAAGCTGCAAACATATGATGAAGTGTATCATTAAGGAAGTGTAACAAGACTAAAAAACATTCTGGCACAACAACTTTCCTCCCATGCTCTGTGACAGGGAAATTTCATCATGGTTTTGGACTTGTAGTATTTTGTTTTCCTTGGCTGAACTGAGCATAAAGACAAAATGTGTAAAGGTTGTGGACAAGTAGTGTCAGGTGAGTCACGCTCGGTGAATTTCAGAGTATTTCCAATGAGGAATTTGGAAATACAGAGGTGTTTCTATTACTTTGTCCAGCATCACTGAATTAAACAGGGTGACCAAAATAATAGAAACACCCATCAGTATAGCACAATGCAATTCAACTGCACCACAAACTACATCTTCCATAATGATCACACAGATGAATCAACACCTCTGCAACACAGTCTGAATTAAACTGAACATTATCACAATCATGTTGTACCTACACCAGGCTAAAACAAATGCAGTCCAGCAATAGTTTGAGCTTGGTGTAGGTAATAAACTCCCAGATGAGCTTATCAACTACAGTGGCAATAATTTGTCTCCCCCTTGTGGTGGAAAATAGGTAGCATTCTTTCACTAAGATGATTTTTCATAATTTAAAAACAGAACGTGCTGTATGAAGATCATAAAAGCATCAGATTCTCAGTCCCTTGGTCTACACCTGTGATGATCTCTGCATCAGTCTGTAAGACCAGGAAAACAACATCTAAGGCTTTCCTCCATGCTTCCTGCTTCACACTCAAATTATCATAGATTTTCACTGATGGTGCATCCTTATCCTCTTTTTCATTGTCCAAGAAAAGTTGTGAGAACTGTTCAGCAACACCTGGCTGTCCATTATAGTCCCTTAGATGTTGGTTCAACATAGTCCTGGCTTTGAGTTTTGAAACCCTTCCAGTGTTAACCATTACAGTGGATACATAATCTATTAAACCATCTGCCATGAGGTGCAACACTACACCCTTGTAATGGTTGGCTGATGTCCCTGTTTTTGTTTGCTGGGCAACGTCACCATTCTTCTCTACACAGTGCTTGACATGTTGCTCCGCTTGCTTTTGAAGGTGATGAATACAAAGCATTTCTGTCACTCCAGCACCAGGCAGGAGGGCTTTGTCATTCAGTGCATGGTGTAAACGGTATGCGCAAGCCCAGAACTGGTCCTCCAGGGCCTGCAGTTTGCCCTGTACACAGCCTGTTAGGATCACTGTGACCAATCCACTGTTCACATCAGAGGAAATATTCACAGTTGTATGAGACTTCCTGTCATGGCTGCAGATGTCCGTCGATATCGCAACCCTCAGCCCAGTGCTAACACAGTGTTTATTCAACTGTGTGACATAAGTCACTGGAAGGGCTCCTGTTGTACTAGCAAATGTCATCAAAACAGATGCCTGCACTTTTTCCACCACAAGTACCTGATGCCGACAACAGTGCTGAATCACTTTCTCACTAACAAGCCCGCTGACTAGTATCAGGTTCACTTCCAGGTTCA
>NW_018127901.1:4114513-4120493 GCF_001952655.1 Monopterus albus
CCATCCACTGTTCCTCTTTGCTTGAACTTAAAGCTGACTGGTCTCTCACATGTTGTATACCTCTCGGCCTACTAAAGCCAAGATGCCGATAGGTAGCTGATAGATCTCCAGTAATAAGACCGAACTTCAAGGGCTGCTCTTTTAAGTGATGTGCAACTGAGGTCTGTTCAGCAGATAAGAGAACAATACAACCCGGTAAAACACATGCAGACTCCTCTGGTAAACCAGGGAGCACACAAGTCAGCACTTTAGTGATGTCAAAGGCAGAACAGCTGATATCTGGATTATTTGTTGACTGCATCCAGCTGGCTTTGGTAACTAAATTCATTGCATCGACACAACCGTGGCTCAATCCCTCAGCAATGTGTGCAATGTCAGGATGTGTAGGCTGAGGAGGTGGTGGTAATGTGGAGACATTTTCAGACTTGGCCTCACAAAAATGTCTGCTGAACTTTACTTTTCTCTGTCCACTGGTGTTTAGAGTCCTTTTTCCAACTTCTGTTGTGCCCTGCAGGTGGGATGATGATTGTGAAGACTCCATGATTGGTTTCTTTGACAGGTGAAGTCCAAAACCATTAGATGCAGCAGTGCAGCGCTCTGTCTGAGCAACACCAAGACCCTCAGCTGAAATGCTACATTTCTTGCAAACACCCAAGCATACATCCATGCCTTCAGACATAGCCGAGATTATGTCTGACTCTGAAATTCCTCTCTGAAGGCACTCCAGAGCAGCACAGCTCCATGCTCCTGAAAAAAAGAGCAGACATCCTGTACCTGTGTGAAAGACCTTCTGATGGGCTTGGAGAGTCTCATAAACCAGCTGACCCGTGGCACAAGTCAGCTCCAGGTTCTCAAAGACCCGAAAACACGAGCACACAAGAGCTGACTCTCCACTCGTGTCATCTTGGATAAACTTGTACTTTTTACTGGGGCCCAAAAAGGAATGTGTGATTCCTGCCAGGGCTGAGAGCTTCTGCAGTCCAACATGCTGTCGATGATTTATTACTGTACTTCCCAGCATAACTTGAAATGCCTGATTTGTAAAAGGAGAAAGGCTTTAGGTTAGCTCACCTTTTTCCAAGTAATAGTCCTACAATTATTCTATTTTCATAACTTTCATCATAACTTCTTAGAGTCCAAGGTAACATTGTCAAATATCTTCTTTCACTTGGCCAAAACCCAAAGGTATTCAGTTCACTGTGACAAACAAAAGTGTTAAATCCTCTCATCTGAGAAGCTGGAACCTGAGAAATTGGATTTCTTTCTACTTTTGCTTCATAAATGGCTGAAAAGATTAACTGATTATCAGACTATTATTTTTCTGCCAACCAACTACTGACTTATTCACTGTAACTTCCAATCTGTACTTCTTTTTCATTTCATCTCAGAGGGCAACAATGTACTTTTTTTACTCCATTATATTTATCTGACAGCTATACATTACCCTGTAAACTCTGATACATAGAAATATGTGATCAGCTTATAACCCATAATTGAACTTAGTTAAAAGCAGCCTGGCTGTAACATTTAAAAGTTGCTTATACATTAAGACAAAAATAATAGAACAATATACTATACATATAAAATTTAACCTAATATTTATGAGTTTTTACTCAAGTAATTTTTTGAATGCAAGACTGCAACTGAGGCTGTATGTTAACATTTGGTTATCCATGGGACAATGGCATATTTTGTTGATTTTATAAGTAACCTCTGCAGCAAATATACATTAACATTATTTCATGAGCATGAACTTAAAAAGTATTTAAAAATTAACTGTTTCATGTGCAAAATCTTGGGGAGCATGCTAAATCTGTATTTAGTAACCCCCTCTTTGGCAGACATCACAGCTTGCAAATACTTGTAGCTAAGACAGTCTATTCCTGATTTAAGAATTTTCATCCACTCGTCCTGCAGATCTCTTCACCTTCTGAGATATTTCTGGGCTCAAATATCTACACACTGATCTTCATTGATGTTCAGGCCAGGGGACTGTTTGAGGTCTGCTTTGGAACAGTGTCCTGCTGTAGAACCCAGCCTCTTTTCAGTTTCACTTTCTTGACTGAGGGCAGGATGTTTTCGCTGCTTAGTGGACTCCATCTGTGCATGTTACCTGTACCTCTGGTTGCAACACAACCACAAAGCAGAGCCTTACCACCCCCATTCTTAGCAGCTGGTAAAGGAAAGGATAACAGTGACTAAGTACTAATTTAGGATGCCCACATTTTGGCACGTCATAATTAACTTAATTTCTTCCTATTTCTTGAATTAAATAAAAAGTAACCATGAATAAACATTTGAAGAAAGGTAATTTTTTAATGCCTGTTGCTAAATAGGGTATTAAACTATTGCAACTTCATAGTAGTTGCAACTGACACAAACGCCACAGGATAAAATAACCAAGTTACACTGAGTGTTCAATAGAGATGGAATTAGCCTTTAGGGTACACAGCACAATCTGCGGCTTGCAAGCTAACAAGGTAGTTTAAGAAAATTCATTTACCTCTAAATTCAGCCTGCCTGTAAGGAAGCAAATGTGAAGTAAACCGCAGGAGTGTCTCCTAACGATGCGCCTCAAACACACACACTTTATCTACCTGTAAAGACTATAACGTTACCTTAATATAATTATGTGTACTACTTATACTGTGTACCCCTGTCCAGCTGCCACGACCGAAGGAGTAAGCAATGCGCATGCGTAGTGTTGCCTGGTTGCTGGGAGACAAGAACCTATTTCAACGATTGGCGGATCCTCTTATGTCCCACCCATTTCACTTTGCGACTGGTGAATATCTTTGCGTCACGGACGTTCATGGTCTCTATTGGCTTTCTCCCTTGTCAGTTACCAGTAACAAAAACTACCGTTGCTGTCTCTTTTGTTGACATCCGATCATTACACACACCGTTGAAGCTTTCCTGGTTGAATCGTTAATTCAAATGGTATACCTTCATATAAATTTCTAGTAAGCAATGTAAGCTGAATTACCCTAATAGGAAATTGCAGGGTTTGCCGAGTATATATCAGCCTGAAAAGGTGTTTTGTTTGGTCTCGTGGGGCAGCATGGAAGCTAAGTATAGCTAGCAAGATAGCAACAGTTGACAAAAACGTAAAAATATAGCACGTGAGTGTATCTGCTGCAGTTGATATCTAAGTAGATTGTATACAGTAACAACCTAGTTTTAATGTCTGCTTTTCAGGCTTCAAGTTACAGGAAACCATCTTCTTCGACTAGCCAAAGGAAAAAGGCAGGTGTCAAAATCGAACTGACTGAGGAGCAAAAGCAAGAAATTAAGGAGGCTTTTGATCTCTTTGACACAGATTGCAGTGGAACTATAGACGTGAAGGAGCTAAAGGTTAGTTCCTGTTTTAATGTACCATGTATCAAATGTTAAAACCAGTACCCTGACAGCAGTGCTGCAGCAGCCTCCAATTTGTTGTGTACCTGTGCCACAGGTTGCCATGAGGGCTCTGGGGTTTGAACCAAAAAAAGAAGAGATCAAGAAGATGATTGCAGACATTGATAAAGAGGGCTCAGGGACAATTGATTTCAGTGACTTTCTCAGTATGATGACTCTGAAAATGGTAAGTGTTTGGAAACTTCTCAGAAGTTGAAAATAGTTATTTCCAACCCAGACAGTATTAAATTCTTCATAAAATTGTGCTTAAGCAATCACATTTAGCAGTTAGTTGCTCTTGAAATAACAGTATCCAAAAAGTACATTTCTTATCTTTCATCATGAAATGTTTGACATAGTGCCCAAGAGGCCCATGGACAATCCACAACCTATTTTGAATCTGAAAGCAACAACAAGTCAAATTTTAGCATACCCCTACCGTGCTAATGCCCCTACCACACTGATCATACATTTGTACGCATCATATACTCATTACAACTGCTCCAAAAAATTCATTTCATAATGTGTGATATATGGAAATGAACCCTCTTCTCAGTTGATTTTGCAAATTTCAAACAAGGAGCAGTGTTTGTCTATGCTTTGTTAATATAATGTGTCAGTCATTACAGTATGCATTTGTCACGTCTTGCTTCATTGTCAACAGGGTGAAAAGGACTCCAAAGAAGAGATAATGAAGGCTTTCCGGCTGTTTGATGATGACTGCACAGGAAAAATCTCATTCAAAAATCTCAAGAGAGTTGCCAAGGAGCTGGGCGAGAACCTCACAGATGAAGAATTACAGGTACTATGGTTTCTAAAGGCATGCAGTGTATTTGGGGACTGACTGGTGCATTTGTGGATCAACATGTGAATGAACTGCTGTTTTGCAGTTTTCTCTGAGTTTGGAATCTACTGTATAACCTCAGTGACATCTTTCCATTTGAAGTTTTTTTTTTTTTTTTTTTGAATAAAGCACACTGGAAGGAAGGGTTATTTTCTTCAAACAGTTTTTATGTTTGGTGACAGAGGGAAGTTTCAGTGTTTGAGTAACATGATAGTTTCAGATACTGTGGCTTTGGCATAGATTGTACTGTGCACAAGTATGTTTAATTTTAAGTGCACTCCTTGTATAGAATATGGCACATTATGCTACAGTGATAAAGCACCGCTCTGTGACACTATGCAACCATTCATATCATTTTAATTATAGCAGAATACTTTGCTGCAATTAGTTTTCAAGATACTATAGAGAGAAATAATATTATTTCAATGAAAATGTACAATTTAAGCACTAATAATACAACTGACTTCTCACCACTGTTACTAGTACATGTATAATCAAATTGCAGACGAGTGATGGACCTATTTCTGTTTCCTTTTCTCCTAATTCCCCTAATGTTGTTACCTTCATATGTGATATTAAGAAATTACATTGCTGCTTCAGGGTGGTTATTTCTTAAGAACTTTGTAAACTAAGTTAACCCAGGAGTTTCTCTGTTCTGGCAAGTATATTTTTGTTTGTGTGTGTGTGTTGAATTCAGTTGTAACTGTTTGTGATGCATCACACTGTGTTTCTAACCCTTTTAGGAAATGATTGACGAGGCAGACCGAGATGGAGATGGAGAGGTCAGCGAGCAGGAGTTCTTACGCATAATGAAGAAGACCAATCTTTATTGATGAGTGTTCGTTTTGTTTCTAATATTTGCTTTTGATTCTGTTAGAATAGCAACTTAGGCACATTTGTTTCATTTGTAAATAAATATTTTAACATTCTATATCTTTGCACAAAGTTTTCTACAATGCAAGACAAATAAATCTATTTCATCATAGTGGGATATGTCTGTGGTTACTTTTACATTAACCCTACAGTCTCTTGGTGTCTGTGTAACATATACAGCATCAAATTGCAGGGGTTTAACATTTCACCGGATCTGATGTGCACATAAGAAATGTTCCCCTCACAATAGCAATGTTTTACATTGTTACTTTATCCGGACCCTGAGTAGTCGATAAGCAGAACAAAAAATAGGCTGAGGTTTTGAAATCTTTGAAGTCAATTTCAGTATGCTGCAGTGCACCCTGCAAAGCACAACATGCCAACAATGGTCAGATGTTGGGAAGCAGACAGTGAAAGTCATATGACTAAGTCAATGTCTACAAATCAGACTTGTCTTACTGTAGACAGAAATGACAAGCGTGAACTTGAGATGAGTAACTCAGTAAAAATCACTCTCACTTCATGTTTTGAGTTACTGAACCAAGTCACTGTCTAGAGAAAATGTACTACAGCAGTCTAACCTACACATTTTCATCATCTTATAGGAAAAGATACTCCTGCTGATTAAGTATAATATACAGCGGAAGTCTGGTTTTGGCCAAAACACCATACCTTGTTTAAATAAACAGGATATTGTAGTGACGTGTTTTTCCGAGCCGTCAAGCTGCCGATTATTTTGGGGATGCTTGCCACTGATTGTGAAAGTTCTGATAACCTGTTGCAGACAGCAAAGAAGCAGGTGGAAAATATGAAAGGTTTCGTCCCAAGATGAGATATCCTTTTTTTTTTTTTTGCTAAATATTCCAT
>NW_018127902.1:0-1871 GCF_001952655.1 Monopterus albus
TGCCTGAGAGGCTTGTGGATTAAAAACTGTGTTGAGTCAGCCAGCATGTGGAAAACATGCTGACTAACATGGACTGAGAATTGTTATTTTAGTCATCAACCACTCAGTGACTTCATAGCTACAAAATTTGGAACATTGCATTGTGGGATTGTTAGCAGAAAGTAGTGTCTATGCAATGAATGCTACTGTGGAATGTTTGAATGCATTATATAGTGGATAAATTTACACACTCAGAACTTGAACAGTCAGATAAAATGGCGACAGTAAACACTGAACACAGGCTGACAGCATGACCTGAAGCCACGCTGCTGTCATGGCTAAAAACCCACTGGTTGTTTCAAATGTTTGCACATGTACAAATGGGATGAGAGCAGTAGCTGCTGTGTTCTTGGTCTTTTGAGTTTGGCAGAGAAATAACAGACATTTGTCTCAAAGAAGACGTCCTGAGCACATATGATTCCTGTTTCTCTCGTGGGTGGGTCACTGTGCAGCATAGGTCAGCTGACCTCAGTAAACAAGGCTGCAGGCCTCCAATCATTTCCTTGTTATCAGTAGTAGACACAGTTACAGCGACGTCCTCGGGTGTATCACTGCATGAGGTTGTGCTCAAGACACTTGAAGTTAACATCTACCAGTTGTTAAAGTAGCAGCACAGCCTGGACTGAAATCATAGGGCACAGTGGAGCAGTAGTTGGTCAGTACAGCTCAGTCACACATGGACATTAATACTCTCTCTCTGATGCGTCTCAGTATCCACTTTATATGAAAGACAGTGCAGACCGGTCACAGCACTTTCAGGCAGAAAAACTTGTGCACATTTCTAAAAACATGTCTCAGACAGGGATGGAAAGGAGAGTGAGAGAGAGGTGGCTGAATTTGTCTTCTGTCACAATGAAAAAGCAGTTACTCTAGTACTGTTATTACTATTATTGACCTCTGTAGATGGACTTAAGAAAATTCTTTAGAGGCTGAGACAAGGAAGAAGTTCAGAGAGATGAGGGTGAGAGAAGGAAGACCTGCCTGTAGTTGGTAAACAAGCTAACGTTAGTTTAGTTAACTAGTACGTAACCAGGCTCGGATGTTGAAGGTGAAGTAAATTAGAGCTTTGTACATCAATGCATGTGATCAGCTGGACCAGCTCTGTGACCACCAGCCATCCACTGCACAATACAACTTTCAAATAGTTGGACCATCAATATGTTATGTGGCCTCATGAGTTCAAAAATTATTGTAATGTGTTTTTATTAAATTAATAATTTGTTGATAGATTAACTTGTTGTGAATGTTTAAATCTGAGAAATCAAACTGGGGCTGTTTGACAATCAAATTATTTTATTGTGAAATGCAGAAGAATGCAAAGAAAAGTCCAACACAGGGCCAGACTAATATATGTTGAAATAAATATTTTCATAAATATTAACATCTCTACATGTTTACCTTTACCAGTAGTTAGCAACGCCCCTGTTTTGACTCACAGAGCCCTAAATGAGACAGCTCCCCTTTACAGCCATGATCATCTTCACCATTATGTTCCAACCAGAATGCTTAGGTCCCTAGACCAGGCGCTACTGGTTTTCCCAAAGGTTCGTCTAAAGCAGACCTGGGCATTTTATGGCCCGCGGGCCACATCCGGCCCTTTGGGCGTCCCTGTCCGGCCCGCGTGAGGTCCATCAAATCGGAACATGAATGAAAAACGTTCACAGGTGAACTTAAGATCCCTGACCTACTGGGTGAGAGACAGGTGATATTGGCCAGCTAACCCTCAAAATGTCAACTCAGCCAAAAAAAGAAAAGTTGATGCCGAATGCAGCGTTTTCAACAAGACATGGACTGGAAAGTATTTGTTTACAGAAGTCAAAGGTAAAGCGGTG
>NW_018127902.1:2567-8101 GCF_001952655.1 Monopterus albus
GGGAGATAATGAATATTGAGCAGAATTAAGTTCAAGTTATCATTGGTTCGGCCCTCCAACACAGTTCAGGTTTCTCATGTGGCCCCTTGTAAAAATGAATTGCCCACCCCTGGTCTAAAGTCTTGTGGTGAACGCTCCTTTTCTTTTGTGGCTCCTACTTTATGGAATAACCTTCTGCTCCATATTCGAACTGCCTCTTCCTTTTCTGTATCTAAAGGTCAGTTTAGAGCTTATTTGATTGCTCTTGCTTTTGGTTCATGTCAGTTTTTTTCAACTTGCTTGTACTTTTGCTGTCTCAGTGAGGTGCTCACATTTGCTGCCTTAAGTGTTGTTGTTGTGTTTTTATTTATTTTTGTTAAGCACTTTGGCCAACTTCTGTTGACTTTAACAGTGCTATGTATAAATAAATTTGACTTGACTTACATGAGCAGAGGTGCTGTAGTATTTCAGCCACACAGGTGAAGGTGTGTGATTACTGATGAATACAAACTCACAGGACCAAGATTCTCAGGACTGTGTAAAAAGGGTTTTTGTATTAACACAGGACTGGCTGAGAGTCCATATCCTTGTATTCAGTTTCTATAAGGACACAGTTTCCATTTATCTGTAGGCTGTGCTCAGCTGATACATGTTCTACATCGTTCTCTCTTTCTTTTTAGCAGAGCACCTGGTTTTAATCTAGTTGATATATTTACCAACTTGCTATAATTTTGCAGCTTTGACTCCAGACAGAAACAGACTTAGGTGTGAACACGGTGGGTGTCAGGAGGAAAAAAGGCAGTAAAGCCAACAGGGACACTTTCAGGTTTCAGCAGCCAGAGCAAACACATAGAAGGGAGTGGCTGTGTTTGTGTGTGATAGAGACAGAGACAGAGAGAAGGTATGTCATAACCAACCACAACCATGGTGAATGGTTTTTCATACAGTTTGTTGGTAGATTTATAACTGTGGTTTCTTTGTATTTTTGACTGTTAAGCTCCACAACACCAAGGCAAATTCCTTGTGTGGGAAAACCTAGTTGACAATAAACCTATTTCTGATTCCTGAGTCTGATTGAACTCTGCATCATTCAAAAATACAGAGAAATACACGAATACATGAGTGTGCACACTCCCAACTGGATACATGTACTAATAATGTGACTGCAGACAGGTTCAGGGAGGAGCACCCTGCTTCTGTATCAGTGGAGCTTTGTAAAACTACTTCAGTGTCACTTACATGCTCCTGATTTGAAAAGTCTTCTCAACTATATTTTCATGTGCACTAGTGAGGCTGAGCAGTGAGATACAAAAGAAATAGTGAGGGAAGAGTTTTAAGTAGGACACATGAAGGCTGGCTGTCATACTACATAGGGCCTACTCAGCCACATGTGTTCTGTTCTACATGTCTTCAGTTAAGTAACGTGTCTTAAACCTCTTTGATTTGGCCTCTGTTTTAGATTATATGGAAGTAGATCAACTGGACTCTGTTAATGTACTTTTGGGACGTGTAAATAGGTGAACAGCACACTGCAGGCCTACAGCCTTTTGAGGGAGGAAAGTTCTTTGTCAGCAGTTGTATGTGAATTGTGAAAATTCTGAGCACAGTTTAATTTTCTTTGTCTTTCTATTTTTGCAGTTTTTGTTTGTTTATTGTTTTGTTGTGTTGTCCCTTTGCAGTGCCCTGTTGGGCTTTTGGCTGGAAATCTGTGCCTTTCTCTTTGAACAGAGGGTGGATGAACACACTTAACATTTGTCTGCATGTTAGAGGGTGTGATCAGAACATTTATAGAATGAAGTTCATGTTTGAAAATGGCTCAAACCTCTCCACAAAGCTTCAGATATTTATCTGGTAATGTTTGCTGCACTGTTACATGTGATGACTTGAACATTTGACCTGATGAGTTCATGTTTGTGAAGTTGCATTTCATCACCAGCACAATAAAAATGACATTTTGTGACTGGAGCACAAATCTTCAAATACAATTCCTACCACTACAATTTGCAACGCCATTTAAAAAACGATGACCTGCTGGTCAGACGACATGAGTTTTCTTTCTAGCATGTGACATTTGGGACTGATTTTTTTAAACTTCTGCTAAAGTACTTACCATGTAGCCATGACCAAAGCTTTGCCATCGTAATTTTACTGCATCAGGACAGGATATGTTTGAGTTTTTCAGCATGGCTATTCGTGGAGTGCAGCTTGACACAGCCTGGTTACATAATGGTTTTGTGAACAGACATATACAGTAGATTCAAACCCAACTGTTTAAGTGGTGTGCCCACAGCAACAGACTAGTTGTAGAGATGTGAGCTTTGATGGTGTATCGACAGTGTGACTACACAACAGCTTCTGTGGCCGCCTGCCACCAGGTTCCATACCAGTTTTTTCTCTTTATATTTCTGTACACCCTGCCACCCCATTTGGGACTGAGCGGTATAGAAGATGAATGAATGAATGAATTTCTGTACACTTTGTCTTTTTTAAAGCAGTTTCATAACTTTAGTCAGTCCTACACAGTGGAGCCTCCCTGTTAGGTTAGTGGTTAAGACGTGCTCTCGCTGAGCGCTCTGCGCAGGAAAAGATAACATTTTCTCTCCCTGGGCACAGCGGCGGACTTCTAGTCCTTCACAGTGGAAAACTTGGAGAGCTTCCGTTGAATACTTCCTCAGCAGTACTGTACACTGTCAGTGTGTGTAAGGAGGTATGTCTTATGAAGGGAGGGACTAAGGGACTAAGGAGGGACTAAGGAGACATATTTAATTCTCTGCCGGTCACTGAGCTCTTTACACTGGACGATTTACAACAAGATGAACATGTGGATGGCAGGAATCATATGTGAGTAGAACTGTTGACCTGTGATCAACTCATTCAGTTTAATCAAACCTGCTGTAGGAAGCCTTCAGTCTGTTCCTAGATAGCATGCAGCTATGCTGACAAGAAGTCGAACTTGTACTTCAAAGGGGGGGAGTAACTTCCCTTCCTTCCCTTCCGTGGTGGGAGATGCCTCAAGGAAGAAAAGTCAAGAGGACAAAAACACTGGATGACATTTGAATTAAATTTACGTGCTCCGTAAGATTTCGAATCTAGTCATTGGACACGGATTTACGTCCGAATTAATGTGGTCGCATGCGCAACATCGCATAAGCTCAGTATTACTGACAAAGCGTCAAATGTCACGTTACAAAAACGAACGACTCGAAAGTTGTACAGAAACTTTAAAAGATTAGTACAGTCATTCGTTGTTGTAACACGACATGACCGCTTTGTTGGATACAGATATTAGTTAATTCTCAACTGTCCTTACAGTTTTTTTACTCTTACTGTTACGTGATGCATTTATTTTTTATTATAAAATAGCTTTTTATTTCCTACAGACTATAATTTTGTGAATATCTGTCAATATGGTTCTTTTCCATAACACTGTTGATGTTTTAATAAAGAGTTGGTTAATGCTTTAAACTTCATTAAAGTGCCAGAAGGAGGTTACGGTCCGTACAGTGCGCACAGCCTGTTAAAACGTATCGGATGGTTTATATTCACGCTGTTTTGTAGGAACCAAACCATGATAAAATGCCAAAACAGACCCAACGAGTGGTAGTGGGAGGATATATCTTTGTTAAATTATAACTTTTGAGGACATTGTAACGGAGTAAGAAGCCGTATTGTGGCGTGCAAGCAGGCTTTCTTGAGTCCTAACTGCTGGACGTCCGTAAGTGGATATTATATGTAATATTTATCCGTGACAGAGGTCGATTTGTTTCTGCTGCAGGGTTTTATTCAATTATGACCAGCTTAGATTTAAGTATATGTCATTAGGTTATGTCTGTGTATCAGTACATTCTCCGTATAACATAGTAATGTGGGCTATACAAATAAAATAGAGAAAATGATCCACTTTGCAATTATTCTACTGATTCTGTGTTTTTGTGTTATTGACTATAAACCATGTAGTCTTTTCTCCCAGTTTAAGTACCACTAAGGATCCAGTACAAGCAGAAAAATGCCAAAAACTGATTACAGCTAATATTTTGACACAGAAAAGGGTATTCTGTCTTAAAATACCTTCATTTCACTCTTGTGGGTTATATTTTAAAGAGTGTTAATCATACAGTATATCTGTACCACTTTCAGTACCCATAAAAGCCCAGTATAACCAGTAAAATACAGTTTATCATCACCAAAAAGTGATTTAATCTAAAACCTTGATAGTGAAAAGGAGGTTTTCAAACTAACTTTATTTTTAGAATTGATTTTTCTATATCCTGTGCTGTATATTGTTTCTCTCAACATGCATATGCATGCACTAATATAGTTTTAAATACTTTTCTATACCTGTCTTCTTCAGAATACAGGTTTGTCTGTATGTATATTACAAGATCCACATAGTGAATCACAAGTATTTATTTTAAAAAATCAAAGCCATTTGATTGTGGTTTGCTCTAATAAATGTAGTTTAACATCATTAACCGAAAGTTATTTTCGAAGTTATTTATTTTATTGCTACTGAATGTGATGACTAACACCCCTCCCCCCACCTTCCCCCCAGTGGTAGGTGCTGTACCAGGTGGATGGGGTGAAATGAAGAACCTGACAGCAAAGGCTGGAGATAAAGTTACTCTGCCCACTGGACTCACTGGACTAGACGGCGAATATATTCTCTGGTATTTTGGCTCAAACAAGACACGACTCATCCACTGTGATGAGGGAAACATGAGTAAAGAAAATGAAAGCCTGGACCTGGATCTGGACAAAGCTACGGGATCTCTCACCATCTTCAGTATCAAGTACGGTGGCGTTTACACAGCAGAGATCTTCGATAGAAACAACATGAAGCACATTTGCACATTTAATGTAACTGTTTTGGGTGAGTATTTTAAGATGTGTATGTGGGTGACATGTACAAAGGGGTCATCGTTTTCTAAAAAGGTTAAAAAATCTTTCATACATATTTTCTGTGTATCAATAATAAACACGTTCATAAACCTTTGTCATGTCAACTGCAGACTAATGGCTCTCATTCACCAACCGTTCTTAAGAACAAATCTGTTTGTAAAATCCACTTGTGAAGTTTTTCTGAAGCTACTGGCATTCACCAAAGTTTTCTTACCTGGGATTTGCTCTTAGGTAAGAACAGAATCTACACACACTTAGGAACATTTGAGCCCCGACGTGTGAAATAACTGGTTATTTAGTTTTCTTAAGTTCTACAGTTGTATAAGGTTGTAAGATTTAAGTTACAATTACAGTTTTACTAGCAGGGACCTGCCCTCACTCGGTATGAATAGAAGTATAAGAACAGAGAATGCTTGAGAGCTTGACAGTTTTGGGGAAAGCTAACACTACTTAAAAGCCAAACATATAGATTTGTAATTTTTGTTAATTTCTTTGAGCATCTCAGATGTTTTGGCCAGTGTGTAAGCGTTTGGTTGTCCAGCACCTCATCTGAGGTCAGACTCAGGGCAGTTGAAGGGACCTGGTTCACTCAGCTGATGGCAGCCGAGGGATGAATGTCAGGGAAGCTCACATGAATGTGCAACAGCCTGGAGATT
>NW_018127902.1:9449-10704 GCF_001952655.1 Monopterus albus
TTTATTGATAAAATAGATAATAGAATAATAACACAGGACAGTTGTTTCACATTTAAAATATATACATGTGGTAAATGTGACCATTAGAGGGAATCACACTCGTGAACATTTCATTATAGTCATGCTGACACCAACCTGTCATAAATGTTGTGTAGGTACAGTATACAAATCTTGCATCGTTTATCGACTTATCACCATCCAGTTCCAAATCCCAGAGTGTGTCGTCTCTGCCTCTGCTGATACTTCTGGTGTGTCAGACTGAGGAGACCTCTGGAGCCCTATTCAGTCCTTCTGTAGAGAGACCAAAATCATTTCATAGAGAGGGTTTATGCTCAGTAAATGTTCTTAATTCTAAGCATAAGTGCAAAGTTCATAGGATTCTGAGGCACATTAGAACTAGATTTCACTCTGAGCATCTTTATACATAGATAAATACATGAATGTAACATTTCTTTTAGATCAAAAAGAAAATCAGGTTGCACTGCTTATTAACTGCACTATTGTCCCATTTCATATACAGCTATTCACCCCTGCTACCTGCGTTTTGTTTCCACATAACATCGTCTACATATGGTCTGTTGTATCACCGACAGTGGTCTGTCTGGTTTTCTCTTTTTCACAGGAAACAGTTCTAACCATCCAGCTGACAGCGTGGTCTGAGGTCTGCCAGCCTCTCTACTGAAGATTATCTAAACAGTGCTGCTGACAACACACTGACATCATGAATGACGGTGGAGCCATGCTTCACTGGGAGGACAACTCTACCAGTGGCATTTATTTAAATTCTATAATGTGATATGTGATGTCCTACACAGCATTTGCACTACTTGATGACATCCTACTCTCAGGGCCACTGTCTGTTGCACTGGTGCTATCACAGTCATTCCAGTCACTGCATCTGGACTGATTTTAATTCCATATTTATATTGTCAGTGTTGTTGTTCAGCCAGAACTCCAGCTGTTTTTCTGACTGGTCTGAAATAAAAGCTATTCCATAGCTTGTGTGTTAACAAAATGTATCCTGTTCTTTTCAAGTTTACACTGTAGGTGTCAGCACTGAATTTCTATTTAATGAGCTCCATTCCTCCATTCTCACAGGTGTATAATCCTGAGACTGCACACATGTATTGTTTTCACATCTGCTCCCTAAGACAACCACTCTGCCACATCTTCCTAACACACTGCTACACAGCCAGACCAGCAATATTTACATGGTGTGTTTGTGGATTTGGGGTCGGGGGTAAAACTGAGTTCA
>NW_018127902.1:11739-13289 GCF_001952655.1 Monopterus albus
AATGGTTCACTTCAGAGAGAGAATAGCCTGTCAATATAAGTGTAATAGTGTTTTTAAGAGCAGATGTAGATAACAGGAAGTAGAATGTGTTTCTACTTTTTCTCCTATTATCAGAACAAATGGAAACTTTTAGTCATTATTTATTATTTCTCTCTCTGACAGTTGCTGTATCAGTTGGACTGAGTGAGACTAAGAACCTGACAGGGAAAGCTGGAGAAAGCATCACTCTGAACACTGGAGTCACTGGACTACGTGGCAACTATCAGGTTCTCTGGTCATATGGTGTAGATCAACGTGTCATCATCAACTTTGACAATGGAAAACTGGAGTGGAATGAATCACAAAGATTCCAGCTGGATGAAAGGACGGGCTCTCTCACCATTCTGTCTCTCCATATCAACGACAGTGGACAGTATCAGGGCCAGATCATCAATGGGAACGGGTCACAGCAGACCTTTAACCTGACTGTTGTGGGTGAGTGTTTGGAGGCGTGTGGAGAGGCTAATCCTAAGAATGTGTGTGTGTGCATGGAGCTTCATGCAGAAAAACTAGAAACAGATAGTATAAAAAGAACATTCGCAGATTCTTGTGAATTATTTAAAATCACTAGTAACGTTGTTTTGCTCAGACTGGTTCATTTTGAGAGATACAAAGCTGCTGGAAGAGGTGTGATGGAAAATATAAACAACTTTTGCCTTCATGGAGAAAACAGCTGGTTTGTTTCACTAGGCAGCAACAGTATCCATCAGGATAAAAGCATCATCTTCACAAAAGAGAAATGGTTTAACATTTTGTGAAATATGCTTGTTTTCTGTCTCACTGAGAGTTACTTGAGAAAACTGGTTCCTGAGTCTGAAAGTTAAATGTACAGCTGGTAAATAGATACTGTAGCCAAAGTCTGTTCCACTGCTGTAAGTCAGTGCAGTCTCTCATTCAGTCGGAGCTTTCTGAACAAATGAAATGTGTCCCTTACTGTCTCTGCTCCAAAATAAATAGGCATCCACTACAGCACTTTCTGTTAGAAACTGACACCTACATAATTTGTAACTAAGTTCATTGACTGCTTTGCTAGCATACAAACAACTAGAGCTCTCATACACAATCAGCAGCTTGGTTTGTAGCTCGGTTTCATCCATCTCCATAAGATTCATTAATGCTCTCTTGCAATGTCATTTGCCAACTTTTAGCTGTAATCTCTGCTGTCTAAAATGTCTTCTGTCCTGCTGTCTCTGCTGAGCATGTCTGAGTGGGGATGTTTAATCACTGATGGTGTAGGAGCTGTGAGAAATGATGTTTAAAAGCAGCTATGCAATGAGCCATGCTCCATTTGAGTACTGCTCTGCTCCGACGCTGTTTTTGTTATTACAAATGTCAGTGTGATTTTGAAATGTCAGTTTGATTTTGTCTGTCTGCATTGTTTACTGCCTGTTTATGCTGCTTATTTTGCATTGTTTGCATTTTGCTGTTGCTGTTAATACTGCTTACTATGTTATACTAGCCTTATGTTGGTTTACTGTTTACTTGCCCCTTGCATGGGGATATGTACCAGA
>NW_018127902.1:14683-15615 GCF_001952655.1 Monopterus albus
AATAAATAAAAAAATATATCCTTTTACACAAAACCCACAAATTTTTTCCTGAAAGCATTATTAAAGTTAACTTAGGCTGAAAAGCAGGTAACAATCCAGAAGAATGTGAAAAAAGTAAATAACATCCAGGAGAAATGATAAAGAACATTGTGCAGTAAACAAAGTAGATTTAAAACATTGTTTGTTTGCTAATTCAAAAGCCATCACTAAACCACACAGTGTTTACTGTACTTTGTCTCACTTCCATCTTGTTTCCATGTGTTTCGCTCTGACTCTGATGAAGGCCACAAGCTGTAACATGTTGTTCTAGCAATACAATTGTTCTTTACATTGCAAGTGTTGCTGCAGTTTTGACCTCTTAAGACTGGTTTCCTTTCTGCATGCACTTTGCCAGTGACTGACATTATAACAGAAATCCTTACTCCAATGTTTTCTCTTCTTCACAGAATGTTGCTTCCCTTCTACATGCAGAAGCAACAGAAGGGATAATGGTGTGGTCTGATCCCATTCACCTCAGAACCAGCTGTCCAGCCTCATACTGGGCTCCTGAAAAACCTTTGGAGCTGATAAAGAAACACTATGAACAGACTTGAAGGGGCTTGCTAGCCTGGTAACATCGAGGCTACAAAGAAACCACAAAGCAATGCTCTCGGTGCTGAGTGTAACACTGATGTAATACTCTCTCCATTCTTAAAGAAAATCTGCTGTTGTTATGAATATGTTAATGTCTAGACCTGAAGATGTAAATTACAGAGCAGAATATTACATAGAGTAAAGTGTATTCTCTTCTCAAAATGTAGAAGTGTTTTAAAGGTTCTGGTGGGTTTAGGTGCAGAATGACTTGGTTCACGTTAGGAAAACATCAGTGATGGGTCAAAGAAACCTGACACTGTCAGCACTGAACAGATAATCTCTCATGTTAAAGTACAGTT
>NW_018127902.1:16093-39898 GCF_001952655.1 Monopterus albus
AAGGACTTTACACTCAAAAAGAGCATCTTAATACATGATCCTTAAAAGTGTACCAATTTGTTGTTCTGGGCATTTCTTGAAATGACTGATGCTGTTGTTTCTGTTTGGAGGACATCCTGAGATATGGATATTAGTGGTGGACTGACAATCCATCAGCCTGTGTTTCAGTGGGTTACTGTGCTGAAACAAAGCAAACAGCTGATAGCCACCAACATGACAGTTCTGGGACAGTGGCCTGAGCTTTCCACTGATAGATCAACTGTAAGTGGAGTGGTCAGTCACACTGGGTCAAGGAAGATTCACCATCATATAATGAAAGAAACATTTACTCATGTTGTCTTCACCTTCTGATTAACACATTTTCCCTGTTTCTCTAGGATATTTACCCTTGCCAAGGCCGGGGCTAATGTTTTTCTAGCATTTGTTTGTTTGCTGGTTGGTTAGGTAGTTTGTTAATAGAATAACTCAAAAGGTAATATGTTCATCAGGATCTTTATGACATGGCAAACACACAACCTGTTTTCTTTCACCTGCTGCAATTTAGCTGAAGTAATATTATGCAACTACTTCAGCTAAATTGTAACAGGTGAAAGAAAACAGAGGTGTGTCATTTCCCCCACATAAATCGTAGGACCCGATTAGGTCCATGGGCCAGTGACGCTTGCCCCCGATGGGTGCAGTGTTGTAGTTGGTTACCCAGTGTTCGAGTCTCAGTCAAGTCTGAGTCACCAAAGAATAATCCAAGTCATGTCCGAGTTGAGTCCCTGTTATCCAAGTCAGAGACATCAAAGTGTGCATTAAACATAACTGACATAGCTCTCACCATTTTCTATTCCAAATTTTCTAATAATGTATCGCAGAGGTCACACTGGACTTTCTCACTAAGGTCATAAAAATTTAATCAGAATTTATTCTGAAAAAACTTAGAAGAAATCATCTGGACATAGTTTTAGGTAGACAATGTTTCACCTCTCATCCAAGAAGCTTCATCAGTTCTGTCCTACTGGTGGTGAACAGGAGGTATTTATCCCCCGGGGGGTGTTTCAGCACTTCAAAGGCCAACAATGTCCCCTATCGACTGATGGTAAATTAGGGCGGAAATTTCCACACACCAGGACAATAGGCGTCAGTCCACATGTGACCCGGGTCAGGTATCAGTGAGGTAATTACAGTTGAACCCTCACATGTGGACTGACGCCTATTGTCCTTGAACCACAAGGAATCCTTTCTCATGGCCCTTAAAATTTGGACCTGAAAGCTGAACCCGCGATCTGCTGCCGCACTGGAGACTGGACTTGGGAAACATTACTCTCAGGAAGTGATTAGAGAAGTTCCTCTGAACATGACATCTCCCGCTCCTGACACACTCACATCACCAGGAGGAATCTGCAGCCCCTCTGTGGTCCATAGTGGTCGCTGATGTGCTCCGTTACCTCCAGTCCGTGGCTTTTCAACAGGCTGTCAGCTCCCAGATTGAGAGGTGCACCGAAGTAGGCCTCAGTTGTCCTTCATCCACGCACCACTTCCTCTTTTATCAATGCCACAACAACCATTTGGGCTTTTTAGTGGCCTATAACGTAACTCCATGGTAGTGTACTACTCTGTCAAAATGACCAACAAGCCTTCAGAGTTTTCCTCCATAAAAAATGCCATCAATTATGGAAAATATTTGGTTAACAGAACCTCTTGTGTATTGCATCATCATATAGCTTGGCGAGTTGATACATAAAAACCATTTAAAGAAAGGTGGAGTGTGTGCTGGAAGTGGATACTGTGGATACAGCATGGTGAACAGGTTTTAATATTAATATTTTAAATTATTATAAGCTATTTATAAAGAAATAATCGAGTTCTCCTATCCAATTACTGCGTTCCAGTGCAGTCACAGCTGGATTCCCAGTCCAAATATCCAAGTGAAGTCGCGAATCGTGAAAATCTGGCCTGGAGTCAGTGTCCTGGACTCCAATACTACATCGCCGGTGGGTGACGTGGGATATCTCATCTGACAAGAAGCAAATAAGCCATTGTTTATACTGTATGTACTTTCATGACCGTCGTATTTACTTCAGCGTTCCCGTCCTGTAGCTTGCAGAGTGTGAAATGCAGGGTGTTGGCATCCAAAGCCTGAGGAACTGAGAGCAGCTGAAAGTGTTAACTGGAAACTTAAAGCCTACATCGTTGGTTTGGATTTTGATTAGAACTTTCATGTGCCATTATTATTTTGTATAATAATACTATAATTTTTAATGCGCATTATTACATCTTATATATTTTATTTGTCAGTGTATCTTATTTATTTAGTCTTTATTATTATTATTATTATTATCTTACTTTACCTTTTTCTGCCTTATTGCTTTCTTTTCTTTTTGTAAAGCACTTTGAATTGCATTAACCTGTTTGATTCAAGTTTACGTCAGCGTAACGTTACCACTGCGGTTTATTTACTCACTGTAATACATAGTAGTACCACGATAAAGACATAATGATATAAAAAAAATCCACACATGAAGAAATACAACTACCAAATCAGTTCAGCGTGTTTACCAGGTTCCCTGGTGGTCTAGTGGTTAGATTTCGAGGGTAAGATGCATATTTTCTAATTCTCACTCAGCTAAAATATGTTTATTTACATTAGTTACAGCCCACAGTATACTAGTGGGCTACGCTGTGAATCTGGTCGCTTCCTGCCAGAAGGTGTGAGAGATGACAGGGTCCCAGTCCCCTCTGATGGCCAACAAGGTGAGTCTTAAAGTCTGATTTCCAACCCCTCTGTGTGCACCTATAGGACGCCTTAGTCCGCTACTCCTCTGGGTACCCTGACTTTCTGGAGGAGGTCATGTTCTATCGGGCATTCAAGGTGGCGCGGTCCAAGTCCCTCCAACCCGGTCAGGAGGGAGAGGCCCTTGTTGGCTTTTGGGACTTTAAAGTGGACACCCTGCAGAGCCTGTATGAGTCTGAGGACCCCCAAAAATCTGGCAGCTACTAATGACATTTGCCTACTGATGCAATAGTTGCACTAGCTGTTGACAATTACAGTAATTTTACCAAGTATCTGATATGTATAGATTTGTCAAATACATTCAGAGGCGGGCTCCGTTGCCTGGCACACAGTTGGGGAATGCCATTCTCTACCTCAGATGGTGAGACAGACAGACAGTGAGTGCTGCTGCCACAGCCACAGCTAAAGCTAAGAAGCTGTTGGCCCCTAAGCCTGCATTTCCACGTAAGCAAAGGTTAAATTCATAAGACTGTGGAAGAATGGAGGGAGGAAATGAAAAAGACAGCTAAAATGAAATTTTTAAAATTGTTTTTCCTTTCTTCAATTCTGGTCCCACACTTAACAAGGGTCAAAGGTCATAAGTGCTCAAATCTGCTAAATGATAAAAACAGCAGTTATTAACATTGATAACGATCAAATAAATTATCCTAAAAAATGAATATAATAATGACATGTTTACAAATGAAAGAAAGTCACTTTCGGCTTTTCCCGTTTAGGGGTCGCCACAGCGAATCGTCACACTGACGACTCGCATGTTGACATTTGGCACGTGTTTTACGCCGGATGTCCTTCCTGTTCCTGACGCAACCTTGACTCGAACCCGGGCCGCTGCGCCTTAATCACCAGCCTAAATAACAAAAAATAAAACGACTGGCAACATTCACACGTATCGCCTATGATACGGCAGCTTCCACTGGCCGACTCGACAGACAGCAGAGCAAGGGACTTTAGGTATGGATCATTAATGTAATACTGTCATAACAGCATCCTGTACAATCCACAGTGTCGACAAAGATTCTACTGAACTGCTCCACATTCCCTATTCCTTTCGCTGCCCAGACCAGGACTCGAACCGATGACCTTGGCTCTGTAGCAGTTTTTTCCTCCATCCCACCACAGAAAGCACGAGATAGCCTTTGCATGGAAAAAGAAAACACTTCCTTCGAGCCGGATTCGAACCAGCGACCTAAGGATGCCAGCATAACCCACTACAGTCCTCCGCTCTACCAACTGAGCTATCGAAGGGAATATAGACGATATACGAGTTAATTTTTCCTTAGAATAATAACCCTCACAGCAAGCAATTTCCGGGTTTACGCCCCAGCCAACGCGGTGCCTTTGCGGAGTTTGCATGTTCTCCCTGTTCCTGTGTGGGTTCTCTCTGGGTGCTCCGATTTCCTCCCACAGTCCAAAGACATGCATTTTAGGTTGATTGGTGAGTCTAAATTTCCCCTAGGACTGGTTGTGTATCTAGCCGCAGAGTTTCACCTCTGACATCTGTGCTGGTACCAAACGCGAATAGAGAGGGTTGTGTAAGGAAGAGCATCCGTCGTAAAGCCTTGCCAAATTACTCATGCGAATTAGATTCACTGTGGCGACCCCTATCCGGAACAGCCGAAAGTACAGTGAAGTAGATCTCAGATTATCTTTATAGAGTTATAACCTTGCCTAATCCCACTAAAATTAGAACACTGCTACAGGTAGGTTTCATTCGTTCTTTATTTTTTTGTATTAATCACTCATAATCCAGCAATTATTTTGCAATATGTACACCGCTTTTCATGCTCATCTCCATCCCACCCTCACCTCACAGAAAATGCCTTGGAAGGCTCATATCCACCGATGTTTGAAGGGGAAACTGCCTTTAGTAGGAATGGGAGCTAGTGATGGCAAACAAATCCAAAGAAGAAGGAACAAAACTGAAATAAGTGAGTTATAGCGGTTTGCTATAGTGCTCACATGGCTTCAGGCTCAAATCTGTAATATTGTTCTCCTCCAGACTTGGAACTCATAATTTGTCTAGCAGGGTAAGAGTTTGCTGTAGAGGGACTACAACACTTTTAACCCCACAATGACATAATTATGGCCTGATCAGACTCAAATCATCCAATTCAGCAAGTCAAGAGAAATAGTAAAAAAAAAAAACTGTTGAGTAATGACATTTATTTCAGTGTTTACTTATAAATCCAAGTATTTCTTTTTCTAATAAAAAAAGACAAATTAAAAGCAATAAAAGTGACTTACAGAACATACAGAGTCATTGCTGACCCAAGTCACTGTGCAGTGTTTGGGCCAACGGTGGCAGGACACTGCTACAACACAACAGGACATGTGGTTTTTAAAAACATTTCACAAGTTTCAAAAACATCATTTTCATTGACCCACCTGCTCTTGAACCATTCTGCTGCTAAAAGGGGGTGGACACAGGACCAAAAGGTCCGTCGGCAAGTCTGCTATGAAACCTTCCAGGATCAGAAATGTTGAGAGCAGGCAGATTAAGGCTCAGTGCAGATGAGTAGCAGGACAGATATATAGAAAATAAAATGTGTTTTACCCCACAGAAGAGCAAGTGTAGCAGGTGAAGAGCAAGGGTTTGACTTTTAATAATCATTACATTTCGTACTCAAAAGTCTACCATCAAACTCCTTTTACAAAGAATAGATGATGCAAATCAGCTTAGCTTCTGTACACAGTGGAAAAAGACTGTAGTCTGCAATTATGTCTTAGTAAACCAATTGTAACAAATCATAAAGGACATAATGTACAAAATGAAAAAGGCAATTTCCTCTATGATGCCGTCAAGAAAGATGCTATTAAAAAACAAATGTGTAACTACACTTCATATTTTAAAAAATGCAATAAAGAATTTACTGTACAGGACATACCATCACTGTCATCATAATCATGAAGTCCCCAGATAATACCCTACCTGCTGGTAGTATACACAGTACACAGATTCTCTTTCTCACACACACACACATGCTCTCTCTCTCTCTCACACACACACACACAGGGGTCATTTACAGACCCTACTCAGAGACTGAGCAGTGTGTCATCAGTTGGTTCAGGTGGAGATAAGAGGAGAGTTGTTGAGATAAGAATAATGATCACCTTAATGATCAGTCACAGATTAAAAGCCCCACGTGACAAACCTTAATTCAGTTTTTATGCACACTGTTATAAGCCTCTTCAAAACAAATTGTCCTGAAAATGCATACCTACAGGGATTATAATCTAAAAGGACTAAAATGTCCTCACTGGCCAAACGCTCTAAACCCTGACCGGCCGACCACAGCATCTTATTTGATTCAAATGAGGCCTCTGAGTTCAGACACCGCGCACTGTGATTTTATCATCAATGTATTACAAAGCTGGATACGGCACAGCTACTCAGCCAATCAGATCATTTTTCCCAGGTACTCACGGTCCTCCAATGAAAAATCCAACATCTGTAAAACTGTCAACAGGACACCTTGAACTCCAAACCAGGTCAATTATCGCTCTTTCTATTCTGAATTTGTACTCCATGGAGGATTTTTACTTGTAAAACTTTCTCAGAGCCTGGAAGCAGAGTTTTATTTGCAGGACAACATCCCAATGTAAAGTCTGTGGGCCTGGTGGGAGAGAAACTAATGAACATGTGGAGTGGGCCCCATAACGCAGAGGTAGGGGTGTGACGATACACTGAGCTCACAAGATGAGACAATACACGATATTGGGTTCACAAGAGACAATATTTTAACATTATTTTTAAGAAATCTTCACAGATGAAATACATGACTGGAAAAATAGTCTTCAATGCACATTCAGCTTGTAATGACTGTCACTTCAGTTCTACTTTCTGAGTATGAAAGATCATATGCCGTAAAAGGCAGAACAACATGCAGCACTGAAAAAGGTTTAGCCACAAACACAACTGACTGGCTTCCCTCTGTGATTTCACACGAGTCTCTTCAGACCCCAGAATTGCACATGAACTATGCACGAGCTTCTAACTTCTAACTGAAGCTGTGTGTGACCTATGATATTTTCACCCTCGCCGCACCAGATGGTGACATCATCTGGCAAAGGCACTGCGTTGACCAAACATGTACAGGGGAGGCCTCCAGTTCAGTCTTTAGTTTTCTCAGTACCATCTCAAAAGTTCTACTAATTAAATTTTCACTAATTTATTTTGTAAGAAATCATTATCATTTGGTGACATCTCCTAAACCTTTTAAGAGTTTTGACAGCTTGGACCAGGTTACATTTATTAAAAATCTAAAGCTGCTCTTTCTTCTCAGTGGCCCTGTGTTTGTTTGTCAGCTCTGCCTCTCTTGTCCTCTCCACCCTTCCCAATCTGAGGGGCTTTCTGATTGTGAGACCAGCCCCGGGATCATTTCGCTTTGCTTTAAGCACTGACAGTGAAACTCAGTGTCAATGGAACTGAACACTAAGGCCTTGAAGCAAATCGCCTGGGCTTTGATTCATCAGGGGTTTTTAAATCACATCTGCTTTTCTCACAGGTGCCCCACTGTTGACAGGACGCAACAGCATCCACATCCAATGAAACTATGTGAAAAAAAATTAAATAAGCATATATATGTAAATACTGGTACCTGTGTATCTAAGGTTAACTTGAACCATAGAGGCTCAATAGTAAGACTCCAAAAAGGCCCAAATGATGTGGCCTTAGTTTGGCCTCTTGTCAGTACAGAGCCTAGGACACGTAAAACTCATCAAGTCAAAAGTAAGAGGTAAAGTATGGAATGATGTTAAATGAGGATTATAGTAATGATAAAAAGTAACACAAGTGGGTAACTCATGGTAACATACTGATTTTTTCTCAGTAGCTTGCAGACTGAGGTGTAGTTTATTAGAAAAAACCACAAGAGGGAGCAACAGCATTTCACTTCACCCACAAACAGGCAGGTGGTCTGAACAAAGCAAGTGCCCAGTCCTTTTATCACCCTTGGTTTGCTCGTGTTTTTACCGACAGCTAAAGTACCTGAACAGTACCATACAAGTTAATTTTACTCTACTCCTATCCTACACTACATTCGTACACCATCTTTCTCCCTTTCTGCTACATTATTCCCTGGTCTCCTCCATCCAGTCCCTTCCCCCACTGCTCCTTCTCTTTGTCCTTGCTCTCCCAGTTTCTACTGAACTGCCCTAACGTTTTACCATCTTTGTATGTTTCTCTTTCAGTAAAGTAAAATTGTTTTAGTCCTGAATATTAGTACCGATTCATTCTCACTTTTTGACATTTAGTACCTAGCAGTTAAGTAGCTAAAACCACGAGTACCATCTCTTCTCCCAATGTCTTATCCTCTTCTTCGTTTTCAGGGTTTTTTTTTCCCGTGCTGCTGCTTCTTCAAACACCCATTTCTGTTCATGTGCTTGTTTGAAAACCGTGAAGTCTGGATAGACTTGCAACGACAGGCAACATCTTGAAAAGTGGTTACTGCTGCAAACAAAATCAATGTCTTCGATAACCCAAAACATCCCTCTGCACCCCTTCTAAGTGCTGGCAGAGGGTTCTTCTCAATTGAGGACTTCCTCTTTTCCTCCTCCTCCTCCTGTTATTTTGATGGTTAGGCCCACTTCTCTTCCCTACTCCTCGTTCTCCCTTGCACCCCTCACTGCTCTCTCACTGTTGTTTTCACTTTTCCATCAGTCCGTCATCCTCTGTGATGCCCTGAGCCCTGAGCTCTTCCAGGACGTTGTCAAGGTGTCCGGGGTCGGGAAAGCCGTGGCCCGTCAGGTTGGAACCAAACTCTGTCTTATGATGGACCTTGAACAGACATAAAAGCCTTTGTCTTTAGATTCAGAGATAACAAATCTGATGTACATGTTTCACAAACCACACTGAGTAAATACTTCAGTTAGAGTGTAATGTAACTGAGAGTGTACCTCGTTCCAGATCACTGTGTCAGATTCTCCTGTAGTGCTCGAAGTGCCAACTGAGAAGATTAACCTGCGGTCCCACGCTACCAGGAGCAGTCTCAGTACCTGATGGCAGGTCAGGTGAAGGCAAGGACGAGAGGTTCATTTGAAACATATGCCTTTAAAATATATCTGCATTAAGAGTGGATGTACATGGGTGTCTGTAACAGGTTGGTGGACTGTCCTCACCTTGCGCCCTTTCTCGCTGTCTGGGAGGTAGCAGTGTCGAGGAAAGCCTCTGGCAGTGAAGGGTTTCCCTGGATTCGGATGCTCTGGTCCCTGAAAGGAGGGTGAGGGGATTAATAGTATGTTCATGCTGATCACCCTAAAAGCAACACTACTGTCAACCCAGGTCTTTTTGAGTACCTGAATGCCTGGGGGTATGTTGTAGATGATGCGTATGGTTTTGCAGTCAGGATGCCCCGGTAGAGAGTGAGGGATGACGTGGTACTCCATCTTCCCTGCCGGCTGGTTGCCTGTCTTTACACCATAGATGGTTTTACATGTAGGGCACTGAAGACTGAGGGGAGAGGAGAAAATTGACTGATTATAGAGTTTATTTTATTAAAGGGAATAAAGAGGAGTGTTGTCTGTCTCTAACTGACCTGCCGTCCTTGTTGCCATTATTATACATGGCCACCAGACACTGGAAATGGTACTGGTGCCCACACTGTACTAGCCGCCCAACTGACTCTGCCCTGGAAACAGGGCCCACTCCTGGACCCTTGTATCCAGATGGACCCGCCAGTGGCTCCATACAGATGGTACAGTCCTAGGGAAGACAAGACAATGAAGACCTTATTCCTCTGTATCATTACGCATCATGCGAGTCAGAACTATGAAAGACAGAGCCACATATATTAGTAATACCTCCTCTGGTGGACTTTTGACTTTCTGCAGGTACTTCTTTACCACCTCCTCTGGAGTTTTCCCTGCAGACAGAGCAGAGAGGGAACAGAAAGGAGTGATGAATGGATAAAATGCAAGGAAAAGTCCAGGCCACTGTACCATTTGCTGGTGAATCATTTCATAAGCTGACAGCATAACTTCCTCCCTGAATGGAAAGGCTGATGATAAATGGACAGATTACAGGGTAAAGGCTGATGTTTCAAGGACAGTGCTTACCCTTGCGGACTTGTTTCTTGGTAGTTTTCCTGCAGCAGTGGCCGAAGCCTGGCACTGGTTTGATGTCACTCTTGCTCACAGGTGGAGGGTGCAGCACGAGTTTAGGAGGCCTGGTCAGACACACAGGCAGAGCGGCAGCACTCATCAGGATTCCTGTGATCCCTGAAATACAGAGGCAAAAGGACTTGTTAGAAAAATGATAATCCATGATTTCTAGGCTCAAAGCAGAGATTCTTCCTCACGGGTTTCTTGTAAATCTCAAATTTTTCCTATCTGTGACCAGTGGCAGTCCATAGTTAGTGAAGGTGTGTATTCTTACCAGCCAGCGCAGGGTGAACAGGACTGGATCCATTGAGGTTCTTCACCGGGACAGTGGGCACACTGCAACAGAAGACACAAAATGTCTAGTTCAGTCTCCTTGCACGGCTACAGTGACTGTCAGATCAGATAGAAGAGCTTGGCAAATAATTTGGGGTAACCAAGAGACTACACAATAAATACTCACTGGGAAAACCCGATGACTGTCATCCTTAAAGTATTTGTGACAATCAAGAAAACCAAAATTCACACAAAGACAAAAAAGATGGTGAGTAAAAGAGATCAGAAACCAGGAAGGTGACAGATATTCAAGTTACACAATCACTTTACAAGTGATATCAGCTGAATAAATGAGTAGCTTGACTAATCTGTTTTTGCAAAAGGGACAAAACGGAAGAAAAAGACACTAAGTTTGCCTCTGTTGTCTTGTTCCTTGTTCTGTTGTGCCTGTTCTCTGTGTCTCAGAGCATACTGCTTAGTTTGGCAGCTAGAGAGCATATGAAAGGCTGAGGTGGGATGTGTGTGTTTATGAGAGCTAATCCATGGAGTTTCCATCTGCTCAGTGAGCTCATAGAGATGGACGTCATGCAGCTGCTTGCTGGGGATTACCTGCTTTGTCACAAAGCCCATCAGCATCATCTCTAACCGACAAATAATACGTATCACACATCAGATCATTAGTTTTTTTGGAACTGTATAGGCTTTTACTGAGTCCAGCATATTTAATAGTAGTGATCTGCGTATCCGTTTAGGAACCTGAGCTTTACTCTCAGAAATGAACATGTTGTGTGAAGTCAAAAAGACTAGCATTTGGCAGTTAGGGGTGGAGTCAAGCAGGTTATAATTATATACGTGCCTTCAGAGTTTTCTCACGGAATCTCTGAGATTAGGTGATATTAATCTACTCCATCTGACAGCTGCATGTGTCAACACAGCCGCTCAGCTCGGGGTCAGTGGCTGGTTAGCCCATTATACACTACACCTAAACACACACACTAGGCGGGCTGTGTGTGTGTGTGTAATTGCAGTGTTTACTGTCTTCCAGTTGTAAAATGACTGCTGGAAGGCAGGGTATAAACACACATGCTGAGGAAGTCTGGAGGCTGTGTTCAAGCCACAAGTAACTGATCACAGATCTGCTGTTAACTGACGTTTGAGATGGTCCATACAAAAGAACACCTCCGTCAAGGCAGATTCAAAGCAGCGCCTTAATGACACCGGCATACAGTCCTCAGCTCTACCAGCTCAGCTACCGAAAGGGTAATAAGGAACTTCCTCTTTCTCATACAAATGCCAGCACTCATCGCTCTTACTAAAGGACCAAGATACATCTGTTGCTTCCTGTTGTTGGTTTTGCTTTAACAGGCTTTCTGTCAGTACTAAGCTGCTTTCACTTAACCTCACTCAGCAACACATGACAACCCGCGAGAGAATGACTCACTGGGATGTGTGTATTCAGCTATGCTAGTGCGGAAGAGGGACGGAGTATGTGGGAATGAGTCTACGTGGGAAACGAGATGTTATTTCACACATTTCAGAGAAGAAAAAGAAAACAGTGCGAGTAGAACAGTAAATACACAGAGTGAAGGGTAAACAGAACTCACGAATGATAGATGTCACTAAATGTGCTGGTGTAAGCTTCCAAAACACACTTCATTTAAGTGCTATTACATCACAAGGTAAAGGTAATTAAACACAGGCACACATATAGTGTATGTCTGAAAACTACTGCTGATGAAGCAGCAACGTTACCTACCTCCTGTCTCAGATACCCCCGGTCACTATCACGTCTTAATCATATCAAGTTTCCATCTACAGATTAGTTCAAGCCTCCCTCCGCAACAGACGCGCTCTGCTAGTCGTATCCAGTCCAAGTAGTTTAAGATCTTACACTAAACTACTGATAAAGATGTACTTATGACAACACACGACTGACGGCCTCCTTTGCTATAAAGAGTCTGCCTGCTGATGACGGATGAGAACCAAAATGACAGTGATCTGCTGCACACACAAACACACACAATTAACATTTGTTGCCAGTCACTGGATCTGTTAATACTTAATAGACTGCTGTGTTAGCAAGGAAGGCTTTACTGTATGAGGTAAGACAAGACGGAAGTCTTGAGTCAAGTCTGATCCTGGATAAGCTCTGTGTAGCTATTTAACACACTTCCCCTCTGTCCCGCTGATGACACACCCACACACACATCCATTATACATACAGGTCACCATAGGAGGTTCACACTCCTGTGACTTTGATTTAAACAAACAATAATAATTATCCTTATCTCAAATATCTGCTGGTGGACATATACAGAATAATGCTTTCAAAAGCTGTGTTATAGCAACAGAAATGTGCCCATAGCATAAAGTACCAAGAACTGTCAGGCCATGTACTGTGGGTTTGCATTACATGTCTGGTCAGATTCATAATCTTATCTTTTTATCAGATGGTTTCAATTGTTTAAAAAGCGCAGTTTGCTACTTGTATTTAATTCAAGCATTTATGTGGCTGCCTGTGGTTAGATAAGACCTACAAGCCTATTTCAGCTACAGCTTCCATGAAGCATTCTGCTAAAGACCAGGCAATTTGTAGCCTTTATAGTCTGTTGAACGCCTCACTAACCGTGAGCAGCAGTTTAAGTCAGTCTACTTGTGGAGTCTGTGTCAGTTTCAAGTGAATTCGAAAACTGTGGTTGTGTGTTTTATTCCTGCAGGAATTAAGCCTTTTGGAATCCACTTCAGCTCCGACCTGAAGCCTCGGATTAGCTTCTTGCCGACTGCGATGGCAGTTGAGGCTAGTGGCTGCCAAAAATCATTGATAAAACATGAATGCTGACAAGTCAAGTGAAAATAAAACATTCTGACTGTCACAACATGGGCCTATGAGGATATTTACAGTGTGGATATACACTTTGGGAACCAGCAGTACTTCCCACTTCACTACTTTTTAACCTAACTGTTACCAAAAAGTGTATTAAAACTGTTTAACTAATTACTTATCAATTTACTTGTTTACATAACCACATAATAATCTATTTATTTGTGTTGTCGCCTTTGGTTTTCCATAAAATGTGACCCAAAGAAGAGGAAATATTAGAGGAGAAGTAGGACAACAGGGAGCTCTGGTGGAAAATAGGACCAGTGAGGAAGAAAAAATGCCGGAGCCATTTAAAAAAGGGTTGATCCTGCTTTAGGGGGGGAAGGGCCTGAATGGGGTTCCAGTCTCTTGACCCCCTACAACCTCAAATCCACCCTCCTACCCTCCGCCCGCTTCCCACCAGATCACACACTCCCTCAGCTTTGTCTCACACACACACCCGCCATCGACTCGTCCTTCTGCTCCTCCTGTTCCCCTGGGCCCAGATGGACATCAGCTGGACTGATTTAGGCACCAGACAATAACACACTCCCACACATTCTCACACACATATTGTCACACATGCTGCACTCACAGCCTCACACACATTCTTATGGACAAACACACACATACACACAGTTTCTCACAGACTGGCTTATAGTACAATATTTGAAGTAGATGTCCTCTGCTGAAGTGAGAAATTATCTGATGCGACAGAAAAACAGACTGATTTGCTGTTGTTGTAAAATCATGAGCATTTGTTGAATACATAACACAGACTTCACTGACAAAAAAGCTCAAAGACATCGTACAACAGATAAAAACTGGCTGTGGATGTTCAGACATGCTCGATATGAAATGATGCAAATGTTTTTTGGCATCCTTGGCAGCCCATCCAACCATCAGAATTCACCTGTGTGAAACTCATCAGTCTTTCCAAAAAATATACTGTGGGAAAGAAACGCTGTCTTGGATGTGTGGTTAAGGAGTTACGCTAATAAGACCCTAAAAAAACGCCCCCACACAATGTTTGCCTATAAATAACACAGTGCTGCCCCCTAATAGCCGAACAGTGTGGTCATGAGACAAGAGACCTATCCTTCAACTATTCTAGTTCGAGCCTTTGTTTTTATTTAGTTATATTTTATTTTTCTGTCAGCCAGTGTGCAGAGGAAAAACTGACTATAAGAGCGTTATTTCAACAAAAATAACGCTCTTATAGTCAGTTTTTCAGGCAGTGTGCTGCCTGTCTCATTATTCAACCAAATCCATATATCATCAATTTAAATATTCCATCATATGTAGCTGTCTTTATTGGTTTTTAAATGCTTAGAAATGTGTCACTTTTGCATTTGATTACCAATGTTAATGCACCAGTTGATTATATACATCGACCTTGGAGCTACTTGAAAGGGAGTGATGTTTCCACTACTCGGTGCTACTTAACGCTAAGTTTAAAAAAGAACTGAAGAACAATAAGAAAGGGAAACAGAATTCACCTATACATGTCTGGGGTCAGTGAAGCTAATGACGAAGGATGATGACCTGATCACCTGGTCGTCAGGTCAGCTGGCCAGGATGTAAACTCCTATGCAGTTAGCATTAGCGGTCGTGCTGCCCCAGACAGCAGCCCAAGACTCAGAGATAAACATGAAAAATTATTTGACTTAAATCATGTTTATTCTGAGCTCTCTCAAAGGCTAAGTGATTGTCCTAATGACTGCCATTTAACATGACCTTCTGATTTTCCACATCTCTACAATGGAGCTAGTGATAGCTACATCAGCACTCGCTTTAAATGGCCAGTGGTCTTATACTTGTATAGCCCTTTTTTCTATGCATTGCAGCACATTCATAGTACTTATTATTTATTTACATATTCACATGCACACTGACAGACCAGCGATACCCCCGGAGCAATTCGGGATTCAGTGTTTTGCTCAAGGACTGGATAAGCCAGAAACTGAACCTCCAATTTTGCAGGTAGGGGACATCTCGCTCTACCTCCTGAGCCATAGCTGCCCCGGTATAGCATCACCATACTCACTTTTAGAGGAAATACAGTGGGTTAAAAAACTGAACCTATCCTTCAAGGACAATATGGCGGCCCTAAACTCGCTCACCTACATGATTCAAATGTCATCAGCTACACACAAAGCATAGACACCAGACAGAGGAGACAGTTTCACTTGGCGCTCACATGTGGTTGTTGATGTATGCATCACAAGGACGCCAACCTGATATGGCAGGCAAAATCTGTTTTTCTCATACATTCAAGGATGTCAGTTTCGTCCAAGGTTTCACTCTGCAAGTTCGAACGTGTGAAAAATCAACAGATGAGATTTTTTCCTGTCTGCAGTTACAGCCCCCTCTATGGGTAATACATGATTTAAATTAAGACTCCAGAGAGCTGCAGTCTGCAACCTGTTGGTGAGCTACAGCAGCTGCCAACACATTTTCACTGCACACTTCTGCTGCTCTGTCTGTATCTCTTCCCTAAATCAAGTCAGACTTCATGGATATCAATCTTTCTCTTGCTTAACTTGCTGTTCCGTGGTATGTTGTCTGTATAGCCCGCCTCCCCCAGCACACCACTTCTTTTTCATTCCCTTTGTCTCATACCAATAATCCCCCACTGGAGACAGACACACAGAGAGAGAGAGACAGAGAGCACACATTCTTCACTGCATCTCCCATTAGGATCGTCAATATTTACTGTTTCTGTCAGAGAGAGAAGGACAATGAGAGTGTGTGTGTGCGTGCACACGTTTGCTAAATTCCTTCACAGACGAGCATCACTTTGTATGAACCTCTATGAGTGTGTATGTGTGTGTGTGTCACCACCCTTCCTCTCTCTGGGGTTGGCCTGATTTCTTGCACCACTGTGTGATCAATCTTTGACAGTTTGCTGACTTGTTTCTTTGTATACCCCCCCACTGCATTCCCATCAGCTCTTGTCTCAGGCACTGTCTGAGTATGAGACTGTCTCCACACACACACACACTATCTATCTATCTATCTGTGTGGGTGTCTGGATTGATAGATGGGTAGATGGACAGACAGATTTTATTCTCCCTCCTTAGGGCTGTGATGTCTGGGTGTAGCAACGATACTGACTGGATCAGTATCATTGTCTCTCTCTCTCCTCCAACATAAAAGTGTTTATATTATGAATATGCTGCCAGGTCAGCAATAGCATCTGTATGAAGGAAGAAAGACAAGAAATAAAAGGAGGATAAGAAAATAAAACTGAGAAAAGAGGGAGACGTTGTAGAGAACAGAAAGAAGTGAAAACCAGTGGAGGCTCAGCTTTGTGCTGCTAATGTGGCCTAGGCATGGGGAATCAAACAAAGGTTACTGTGGAGACCAACAATGAGGCTCTGAGGGGCCCAGACTGCTGAAACACCATGGGAAAGGAGGGAGGAGAAGAGCCAGGGACGGAAGGGGGTGGGGGCTGGCGTGCAGGGAACAAGTGACAAGGCAGAGAAATCGGGGACTGCTGAAAAAATCTACATCACAAAACCATCTGCCCTTGTTTTCAGTTTGTCTTTAGATCTGCATGAATTCCATTTTTGGTCTCTGGTGGTGAAACAGAGAATCAATTCCTGTGCAGCAGAAGGCTTTTTCAGTCAGACCTGCACCTACCACAAAACAGGAAAGCTTTCTTAAAATGGCTTTGTATGATATCATGGAAAATGTCATGATGAAACCGTTGTTTTTCAAGTTGTAGTAGCGAGGCACCTATTTGAAGATGCTGATTTCTGACTGGAAGCTGATTAAAATCACTGCACATGTCAGAATCAGAATCAGATTTATTGGCCAGGTGTGTTGGACACGAGGAATTTGACTAGGGCGGCTCTCAATGTGCATAACCCCATGCAAATGTGCAACGCTTTCTCCTCCATGGTATAACTGTGAGCCATGGTGAAGCTGGAAACAGCCAATGCAATCAGTGAATACGCCCTGGGTTAATTTTAAGAGTTAATGGGTGTGGTGGACAGACAAACAGCTAATATCACTTATAGAAAGGTACTACTAGCACTGCTAAAAAGTCCAAAAATCAGCTTTTTTCAAAAACATCCTGGCAAACATCCTTCAGCAGCTTTGAAATTATAACAACTCCAACTGAATTCAAGTCAGTTCTTGAAATAGACTATGAGAATCAAAAATACACAACTGCAACATGGCTTTAACAGCATTTTATATGCAAGGTTGCAGACTGAGATGTAAGAGACAAAAATATCAAGGAGGGAATAGTGATGAAATCTAGTTGGACATTTTTAGCTCAGAAGGAAGAGAAAAAAGATAGATGATGTGTTGGGGAAGGTAAGGAGGAGGTTAAGTGCTAGAGAATGATTAGAAAAGGTGCAGGAGTTCAAGGGTACTTAGGGAAAAAGAGCCAGGGAGAGTCAGCGAGAGTGTTGAGCCTGAGCGCAGGGTGGTGGGGGAGGACAGCATTAAGGCTGCAGTTCACTTTCATTTTCATACAGCTCATTCCAGAATCCAAATTCAGTGCACTCTTTCTCAACAGTGCCAGCTTATTAATGTGCTTTTGCATGTGTCCTTCACCCTAAGTGTTTCAGTTTACTACTTCTCCACACCATGTCTTGTCATCAGATAAGTAGACTTCAGGTTACTGTAGCTACACGAGTTCACAGAACTAAATTTAACACTGTTAATGTATTTAATAGGATTGTGTTTGCAGTATATTGCTGGCTGTGCAAAGATAAAGACTGACAGAGGTATGAAGGAGACACATAAGAAGAGGTATGTTTTAAACGCATCTCACTATGACTGAGTCATATAGTGGAGACACTCTTGGTATCAGAGAACAGGGGTTATGGGCTCAAACATTTAAGAAGAGTCTCTGTAGTCCTATTAATGTACATCTATTGTCACTTAACATATTTAAATAAGTGGATTTTAATGTCTCCAGAATTCAAGGCCTGTTAATACAAGATACATGAATGGAGGGCACATACAACTAAATCTCATTTGTCTCAGTATTTAAAATTCTTTTTCACCACCTTTTGCTTGTTAATCTGTCTGTCACCTTCATCAGGAATTAATTTACAGCATCTCTTTTACCTCCGTTAGGTGCATTTAGCTAAAAACACAGTATTTAATTAAAAGAAATTTGAATTTTCACACCAAACAGATCTAAAACCCTAAGATACAGTTGAATGATAATAAACAGAGAACCAAAATTTCCAACCAAAATGACTGTGAATCTGTGACTCACTACAGCAGTAGCAAGCATGACACCTACCAGTGGGGGTGGTATGTATTCAGGTGGTCATACAGTATGTGTACATATTTAGCAGACTGTACAGACTTAATAAATGTCTGTGATTACAACAGGACTGCATGATCTGAGAAAACATCCAGCATAAAATACACTTTAGATACTGTAGTGACAACATGAGAAGCAGATAAATCTTCAGTTTCAGTGTCTCAAATTTTGCATGTTGCAAGTAAATCCCCTGAAAATGACAGTCTGCTTTGTAATTATAAATCATTTCCAACATTAGCCTGACACTTATGTTAATGAGCTGAGGTGCTTTAGGGTGATGTCAGAGGTCCTCCTCTCCTCTGAAATTACTAAACTCTATCTCTGTGGCATTTTTAAGTTATTTTAATTTATGAATCTCTTGCCTTGACAACAAGCACTGTTGAAACTGTGACTAATGTGATGTACACACAGATACACAAGGAAGGAGTTGGGGCTGTTACTTTTCATTCAAATTTCAAACATTCGTTCGAACACAGTGAAAAAAATAAAAAAATTAAAATTTGAACTCTAATGACGTGTTTGAATCCAACATTGTGCACTATGTCAATAAGCCCAGCAGGTCATTTGATGTAATGGGCTCCAACAGAGGACATTCTTAAAATTCACTATCGGGTTGACCAGCTACATGTCCTGTTGATGTGACAGATATGTTTAAAATACACTCAGTATTTATATTAATGTGTCCAAAAGGGCCATAATACCAGCTCTTTAAAAGTGAATTGAGAGCAAAACAGAGTAGGAGCTTTATGAATCTTGGCAATTTTAATATTGTAGCTTTTTTTAATTGTGAAAAATCATCATACTACAATAACGATAAAAACATGGTAACCTATGTAGCCCTAGAGTGCATCATCACTTTCACCTTCCTCAGATCATGTAACTTACAATGAAAGGCTACTGTTACTGTGTGTCTCTTCTTCCACAGTGAGAAGGTTGGTGTATATGTTTCCTTCACTCACCCTGATGCTATGAGCGCTCTGGACTGGGCCATAGCGATCCTCTGTAATGCTGGTCGGCTCAGCCCGGCTAAGCTTGATCTCTGTGGCAACGGGGCATGGCACACTGTAGCTGCAGACAACGGCGCCCGCTGTGGTTTCATCACCACTGGTGATGGGGATGGCACAGGAGAAGGGGGTGTGGTCACATTGCTGGCAGGAGTAATTAATGTGGCAGTTGGCACTGATTCATTGGCTGAAGATGACGAGTGCTTGGGTGGAATGGACGGAGGGTTTAGATTCGGGTTGGATGATGGAGGCTGAGGAGGTGGGAGGGATGGGGGAGGCGGCCTGTTGGAAGACGAGGAGATACCCAGAGAGGACGTGCCAGCAGTGAGGGTGGCCAGCGACTGAGCAAAGAGCTGGGCGTTCCTTCTTGGCGAGGCGGTGTTTTTGGAGATCGCGAGGCCATGAGGCAGCGTCTGATAGTAATTGGAGTTGGAGTTGGAGTTCTGCTGCTGTCCTCGTCCCAGAGTGGCCGATTTAGATGGACTCAGAGGCCTGGAGGCGGTGGGTGCTGAGTTCTTGGGTCGCTGCATGGTTAGTGAGCGTCTACCTAGAATCTGTATCCCAGCTGCTCCTACTCCTGCTCCTATTGTATTGGTCTTTACACTAAGGACCAGCATGCACTGCTGACAGGAACAAGGCTGGCCCAGTCCAGTAGCCGGTAAGCCTCCATTTGGGTAGGCAGAGCTTCCAATCCCCATGCTGGCCCCTGAAACCCCAACACCCAGCAAGGCTCCCGTTAGGCCTCCACCTTCTCCTACTCCTCCCCCTTTGGGAACAGGGAGAGGACCAGACACTAAAGGGTAGGCCATTTCAGCACGCCTCTGGATCCTCCGACACCTCTGGCTTTGTCTGTTCACCTGCAGGGGGAACAGGGAAAAACACGTCTTAATAAGGAATCTTGAAAGCTTAATAAACTGTTTGGTAAAATAATTAAAAGGTAAGGATGAAGTTAATAGTTGATACCGTCACTGATGCACACATAAAGAACTGAAACAAACCTGTGTCATGTTCTGAAAATCTATGAGGTAGCAGAAGCCAAGTGGTGTCAGGTCAAGGCAGGGCTGCTGGCGGCTGTGGGCGCTCTCGATGGCGATGGCCACCTCCATGTCATAGGGCGTCCATGTCCCTGCATCATTTTCCCACTCCCACTGCCAGCCCTGGCCCGGGGCTGAGGCTGGATCATAAAAACTCCTCCGCACCGGACGAATAGTTCCTGAAAAATAAAGGAAAGGAAAAATAAAAATCTAGTTTTATCATTTTTTATAATACTAAAAAGGTTATGTTACCAAGCAAATTTCTACAGTAGTTAAGAAAGAGCAGCGGTTGTGTTTAATAAGAGGAACCCAGGTGCAGAGGCAAAACAAAGCCAGTAAGGTGGGCATGCCATGCAATTATAACGCATCATTTGTATATAGTCGACAATGTTTCACAGCAAAAAATGACAAAATTAATCACAATTGATTAATATGAAACTGAAAGAACATAAGTCATTAATACACAGAGAGGAGCCAACAAGAAAAGTATTTTAAAAAGCTAAAAACTCAATGAATGCTGTGATTTTATTTCTAAATTATGGATGAATAAAGAGGCCACTCTTCGGGGGATCATAAGGGGTTAAGTTACATTCTGTAGAAGCCAGAGACTGGACAAACATAACGGCGCCACACGCAGTAGCAACCGGCAGGACAGAGAAGCTACATGCACACCAGCTCAAATCACACAACAAATCTGAGCAAGAAAATAAATGAACAGTGCTCCTTCTCTTCAACAACTACCCCTGACTCGCTTTGAGTGAGTCAGCTTTCTGTTGCCAACTGGGAAATATGGAGACCACTAATCCATTTAAACTAAACCATTTATTTTTACATGACTGTAATCACCGAGGCCATAGGTAATGTGCTCCAAATGCTCAAGACAAAAATATTACAGTAACATCTCAGGTTTGACTTTGCTCTTACTAAGATGGCTAAAGGTGCTGCTGCAAACAGAGCTTAGCTCTTTATGTCAACTTCATAACGTATACTGGTGTATTTGCTAAGCATAACTGAGTAAACAGAAATTACAAAGAACACCAAATGCCTCTCTGTTTACTAGTGGGATGGATGGACGGGAGGGAGGAGGGTCTCTAAACCGACCAACCAGACGCTACCTCTGTCTCCAGGGGTAGCAGGCTATTCAGTCAATGCCAGGATGAGGAGTGAGTGCGTGTGTGTGTGTGTGTGTGTATTGTGGTGAGTGAAAGACTAGTATAAAGAGGTGATATTGGCAAAGGGGCACACAGACATCAAAAGGAAGGGTTTCAAAAGATGGGGGGCTACATTAGTTTGGTGTGGACAGAGAGAGAGAGAGAGAGAGAGAAACAGAGAGAGAGAGAATAATCAAACTGAGATATCAGCCACTGTATTGTCTCTGTAGTTGTACAGTAGTTCCTCTGCTGCAGAAATATCTAAAAATAAGACCCAATGAGCAACAGAGTTTTTTAGAGGACAGAGTATATGTTAAAGCTAAAGTGTCTGTGTAACTATATGATCACTTCCTCTTCTCGAATTCTGTGCTGGATGAATCCAGTGCCGCAGAGAGCACTTAACCTGCTGGCGTCCATGTGCCATGTAATTCCTCTCTCAAACTGCAGAGCGAATGAGTTCATTCAGTATGAGACAGTCAAATGAGGCAAACATCATCTAATTTTAAAAGTGGAGTTAAAACCACAATGACCTCTTTTCACACCGAGATAAAACTTTAAATTGTTCAGTACGACTACATTTTTCAGAAATAAACATTGTGTGTGGAAGGAACTCATGCATTTTCACATTATGAAAAAACCACCAGCAAAAATGAAATGATTCTTTTTAGTGTTATTAATGAAATGCTACTATGATGTGCAGACATAAATACTGCATGTTCCGTTTTAATTTCACTGTGACCTTTATGTAGTTACATCCTCAGAGAACTTGCTGTGGAGGCCGACAGCTAAAACCACCGTGTACAGCAACAAAGCTGTCCAGTGCAAGAGGACAAAACCACATGGGTGATCTTTTCATATCCTCTACACAAAATATTATGCAGCTTCACTGTTCCCTAAAAGGATATTCTCTTTGTGCATGTATGAATACAGGAGGAGCCACTATGGGAAAGGCAGCTGTACATTCCACAACTGTCAAATGGCATCTCTTTATTATGTGTGTAGTTAAAGCTTTAGCTGTGCTTTGTGCTGGACTCCCTTAATTGGGCCAAGGTCCTGTCACAGTGAGGACAGTGTGCATTTATGTCTAAACATGGAAACCTGGCATCGGGTTGCTTTGTATACGTGTGCATACAACTGTTCGGTGTGTATTATCGGGTTCTGATAAGCATTCCACTCACATATACAAGTAAAAATCTGTGTATGAGACTAGAGAATCAATACATAAGGTTTTGGTGTCTATGCTACAACTCTCTCTGTGTCACCTATACTCTCTGTCCATGTTGGGGCTCAGCTCCTCAAACACAGAGCAGACAGCAGCTGATGGAGGGAGGCCAGGTGATACATTACTTAAGTTAACAACACAATGCTGGTTACTGTATGAACAATAAAACCTCAGTGAGTAAAAAGCAAACAAGAATAATTTATCAAAACACCTGCTAAATAAGCATAAACCTGCAGAGAAGGGATAATTTCAGCTTTATGCACTCCGTCATCCACCACCACTTTGTGTTAACCATAGCCAGCATGTTAGACTAATAGCTAACTGCTTAGATGTGAGCAGCACAGCAGCAGAGTGGAGTCAGGACCACAGCTCCCAGTGAATCCAATACAAACACCAGTCAGGTCTTACAGCAATAAGTCTGAGTTTATTTATCAGGATAATGCTGTATAGCGTCATTTTCTGCTCTGGTCTCAAACAAAATTCTAAAACACTAATTAAAGTATCCAGAGTGGCGTGCTCAGACCTTCAGAGCTCAGAGACCCAGTGACAGGAAAAAATTCAATACAATGGAAATGTTTAGTGCTGTGTTTACTGCTATATTGTCCCGTTTGAATTCTAACCTCACATTCTGTAGCCTTCTAACTTATTATAGAGAGAACAAAGTGAAAATAGAAATACAGTGCCTTGCGAAAGTATTCGGCCCCCTTGAACTTTGCGACCTTTTGCCACATTTCAGGCTTCAAACATAAAGATATAAAACTGTAATTTTTTGTGAAGAATCAACAACAAGTGGGACACAATCATGAAGTGGAACGAAATTTATTGGATATTTCAAACTTTTTTAACAAATAAAAAACTGAAAAATTGGGCGTGCAAAATTATTCAACCCCCTTAAGTTAATACGTTGTAGCGCCACCTTTTGCTGCGATTACAGCTGTAAATCGCTTGGGGTATGTCTCTATCAGTTTTGCACATCGAGAGACTGAAATTTTTGCCCATGCCTCCTTGCAAAACAGCTCGAGCTCAGTGAGGTTGGATGGAGAGCATTTGTGAACAGCAGTTTTCAGTTCTTTCCACAGATTCTCGATTGG
>NW_018127902.1:40704-43209 GCF_001952655.1 Monopterus albus
GGGGCTGAATAATTTTGCATGCCCAATTTTTCAGTTTTTTATTTGTTAAAAAAGTTTGAAATATCCAATAAATTTCGTTCCACTTCATGATTGTGTCCCACTTGTTGTTGATTCTTCACAAAAAATTACAGTTTTATATCTTTATGTTTGAAGCCTGAAATGTGGCAAAAGGTCGCAAAGTTCAAGGGGGCCGAATACTTTCGCAAGGCACTGTACATTTAATACAATGCAGACTGAACAGCAGTAAATAGCAGCTACCCTATGTATTATTGTTGAGTTTTTGTTGATACTTGTTAGGCAGTTCCAGGGCTGGTTGGGAGCCAGTGCCTTATCTTGAACCAGTTCTTTGTGTTCTGACAGCCAAAGAACTGGCTCTGGGCCAGGAAAACTGGTTCCAACTTTGCACCAACTCCCTGCTGGTGTAGGACCAGTTACATCAGGAGCTGGGGGCGGGATTATTGTGAGCAACTTTTTACACTACATGTTACTGGGGAAAGTAATATTATTACAGTAACACATTACTAGTAATGTAATAGTAATGTGTTACGGCCCAACACTTTTCAGAACTAGCAGAGTAGCTTGTGTTGGTCAAAAAGGGGTATATTCAATTCTATTTTATTTGTACAGCACCAAATCACAACAAAAGTCATCTCAAGACACTTTACAAAATAAGGCCTAGACCTTACTCTTATTATTATTATAGAGGGAAAACCCAGCAAATCCCCCTTTAGCAGCACTTGCTGACAGCGAAGAGGAAAAACTCCCTTTAGCAGAAGAAACCTCTGACAGACTCCGGCTCTTGTTGGGCGGCCTTTTGTCTCGACCGGTTGGGATGAGCGGACAGAGGAGAGAGAAAGTAGAAAAGCAACAAGACACAACAAACACAACAACAACCAATATGAGACCGGAGCTACTTTGTAGTTGTAGTTGTGGGCGCATATGAAAAGCTGTTTTACTTCACAAACTACAGCAATAAAATCATCATAGAAGCAGTTATTGAACTGTGTAGAAAATTATAAACAGTTATCATTAATATAACAAGAATTTATGTGCAGGTCTTTCTGTTTCTTACTTTCTTTTACATCATAGTTAATTTACAGTAACCTCTCTTTACTACAATAAGTCTTTCAAAGCCAGAGTCTGGCTGTACTGATGATGGGTCTCCAGATGGGTTTTGGAGCGCCAGTTCAAGTCAAAAGTATTACATTTATAAAATCCTTTTGGAGCAACGGAGGTCTATGGCACAAACGAATAAGCCGAACTAGGCCTGACACACTGATGGACATCAACTGTGAGTAGAGGCAAATCGAAGTTAGTAGAAACTGACTAGTCTGACCCTTTAAGTTAGTGATCACAAGAGACTGGGTGTGTGTTTGTGTAATCGTGCATTTACATGAACTATGCTAGTGTGTGCCAAATCTCTACAAATTATCCAACATTCTCAGATAAAAGCAGGTGTTACTGGCTCTGACAGCTGGCGGAATGAGTGTTTTGGGTGCATGTGTCTGTCTGTGTGCAAACAACAATATGATGTAAAAGATGTAATCCTGCTGTTCTCTCACAGTGCCACACCCCCTCTAAATGTTGGGGTATGTCAGAGCCAGATCAACGTGGCCTGCGTTCACATCAGTCACCGTTGGAATCAAATGCAGGATATCTGGGTGTGGCCACTAAGGGTTTATGCAATGTTCAAAATGTCTGTGTACGCATGTAGCGTTTTAAAAAAAACAACCAATTTTCTGTCTTTAATGTTAATTTCTTTTATGAAACTAAAAAAATACACACTTCAGCTAAATTAAATATACAATACCTGAAAGGTGAAACTACTGTCGCTATGTGTCTGGTAAAGAACTAAAGGCAAAAGTGAACATGGGAGCACTCAGAGAAGTGAAAGTGTGTGAGAGAGGGAGAGTGTACAAAGAGGCCTGGGGCAGGTGGAGTAAGAGTGGCCATCTGGTCTTTATTGTTCTCTCTACCACTGACCCCCACTGCATACACACACACACACACACACACAGCTACAGACTCTCCAACATGTGAGCACATGCTAGGGTCGGGTCCTGCTTCATGCATGGTGTTTGTGCTTCTCTCACTTCTCATGAAATGCTGAACAGTGAGGGAGAGCTCAGCATCCAGGAAGAGCCTGCACTTCCTCTTCCTCTTCGTTTGCAGTATTTTAACTGTCAGTGTGTTACTCTGTTCTTGACTTCAGTACACAAAGATGTTTGGGCAAATGGTCAGACAGCGTGAACCAGCCCTATCCTAATACAGATCTATGCACTCTTCACCTGTTGTAACCCTGCAGCCTGTGCATCTCCTGCCAGCCTGCTGTGTCAGAGTGAGAGAAATGCCCGAAGGTCTTTCCCAGCACCACTCAACAAAATGAGTTTGGTAACATTTGAGTCTGATGTAAAAATCAATAGATGCTAACAGGCTGGTTCACGATCCTTACTGAATGTGCTACACAGGCGTGGGGGGGGGGGGGTGGGGGGGGGGTGTGGGGGG
>NW_018127902.1:43948-62146 GCF_001952655.1 Monopterus albus
GCGGTGGGGGAGGTGGTTAGTGGTGGCTGTAGATGGGAGCATCTTATACTTGACATAAAAGATTTAAAAAATGTTCTTTTGAAAACTAAAAGAAAAGTTTAAATTGTAGACATAGTGGAAAATGGCTTTAGACATTCCACACTTAGCGAGTAGCAGTGGTAAACAACAGCAAGCGATGAAGATCGATTTTTTTTTCCAAGTAATGTTATTATTTCAAAGAAGACCAACAGGCATGTGTTGAATCACATGGGCTCAGACGAGCTGGGGATGAGGAGCACCCTTTCGCCCGCAGATGTAAACCACGACGGCATCTCATCATGCTGAGAGTTAGTTACAGGCTAATAATTTTATTTGGTTATGACGAGTTAAATGTGGTGAATGAGAACGTGGATCATAACCAGGATCACGTTTGTCGTTAATACAAATCTAACTGAATGGAGCACCCTGTACTGAAAAAAACTTCCCCGTGTACATGGTTCACTGTTACATTGCTACTGACGTCATGTAAAAATATAAAAAAAGTATTTAAATATGGAAATAAAATGTAAAAACAAAACAAAACAAAAAAGAACAGCTCTGAAATGGCTCAGGTTTTTGCTGTACTTTCAAACCATGTTGTTCAATTTTGTCCAACATGTTCAGCACAGATTGGATTCTTTACCAGCCAACGAGTCATGAATCACAGATGCTTGCATAACAGCAACAGAATGTGCACATTACAAGATCCATCTAAAATTAAATGATTAATCAAGCAATATACATTGTGTTTTAAACTACTGTGATAATGAATTCATTGTCATTTTTGAACAAAATGTCAAATAATCTCTGGTTCCAGCTCCCCAGGTCTGAAGATTTCGTGCATTTTTTGCCATGTATGATGGCAAAGTGAGTATCCTTAGGGTTTGAACTGTCAGTTCACAAAACATTTACCTGGACATTTTCACTATTTTTGGACATTCTGTACACAAAAATATTGAGAAAACATCAGTACATTAATAGGTGATAGGAAAAAAATCATGACAGCAACCAAATATCAAGTCAAATGAATGATGTTTGTCAACATCACCATGATTAAAACACCAAAAAATAAGAATATCTTCTGAAAAGCTGGGTTCATCCGCAGAGTCCAGTTCACAGTGGCCAAACAGTTTTTATGTTGGTTTCTCCTTTCACAGAGCAGCAGCACAATAAGCAGTTTAAGTCACAATCTTCATTCATATCACCCTATACATCCCCCTCCCCTATCCCATTCTTTCATGATGGTTCCATTGTGTTTGTATTAGCAGGTAGATTCTCTGCATCAAACCAAGCGCTCCCTTTTCCTCCCCGAGCCTCTTCAACAAAGAACAGGACTGGGTTACACAAACTGCTTGCACGAAGAGAGGGCAGATGTAAAACTTTGCAACTCTTTCCACAGTTTTAACACAGTACAGAAAGGTATTTGAAGGTGCTAAGAGCAGACAGGAAGTCCATCCATCCATAATCTATACCACATATTTCTAAATACAGTCGCGGGGTGGCTGAAGCCAATCCCAGCCAACACCGGGCGGGGCACACCCTGGACAGGCCACCAGCGTTTCACATGGCTGACACTTAGAGACAGACCACCACGCGCACTCCTCCAGGGAATTTAGAGTCACAAATCAACCTAAGTTGCATATCTTTGGACTGTGAGAGGAAGCCGGAGTACCCGGAGAGAACCCACACAGGCACAGGGAGAACATACACAGAAAGGACTCATGTCAGCCAGGGCTCAAACCTGGAACCTTCTTGCTGTGAGGTGACGGTGCTAACCACCACGCCAGTGTGCCGCTGCAGACACGAGGCTTAAGTTTATGTTCAGCATTTGTTGCAGGATGTTTTCTGTTATGCAAAGTAGGCAGTTCCATTTCACTAATGATCACATTGATTGTGGACTTCAGAAAGACATTTAGTGCAAATAATAATAATAAAATAGTAGTAATAACAAATGTATTATTCAAGAATCCACTGTGATCTCATTTCTGAGTGGAAAAAAGTCATTCATATTTTAGCCAGTCCTCATACTCATGGTGGTCTCTACTTCAATGCAAGTATCAAGAATCAAATTCTGGCATATTTCCTTTTGGCTATATCAAACTAAAGAGTCAATGGGGCACAGCAGGCTTCAAATGCTATTCTTTCACCTTAGATAGAAATAAAAGTGTCAAGTCAAACTGTTGTCACAGCCATAGTGGTGATGATGGTGTGGGGAGAGACACTGAGCACACACACACACACACACACACACACACATCATCCTGGGTCTCATCTGGCTCATAAGTCAGCCACAAATACATAACAAAACGTTTTGACCTCACATCTTGGTCATTTTTTATCCACATGGTAGAGAAGCAGCAGTATTTTCCTCACCCTCTCTTTCGTATCTTTCCATCCCTGTGAAACTTGACAAGTCCCAGTCTGAACCCAGCCCAAGGGAAACCAGCTAAAACCTGAGCTATTTTCCTAAGGATAACTAAATCTTCTAGCTCCACTTCTCCACTCATTGTCCTCAAACAGCCCTGAGTATAGCCAAGCAGTGGCGGGATGAGGGATACGGTACGACTGATGACATGCCAAACCCAATATTTAGTATGAGCCTGTGTGTCGAGGCTAAAAATCTAAAAATGAAATTGACACTCGTTCATAGATTATAAGAAGACAAATCTGTAGCAAATGTTCACACCAACCATGTAAAAATGAGAGCTGATACAGAGATAAACTGAAACAAAGAACAAAATCCCAAAGATGGGGGTCAGGAGGAAGAGAGTAGAAAAAAGCGATAAGAGAAGAACAGAGAAACTGTGGCCTAAGGAATGAACTCTCAAATTATCTAGAAGGTCAAGCTGATGTGGAGTCTTTCACACACTCGTTTCATTTTCCTTTTTCCTTCATAGTTAGGCCTGGCTCATGTGTCACTGAGCCTTCCCTTAGTCATGCTGCTATAGGCCTAGCCTATATGCCACCACTACACACCACTAACTGCGTGTCCTCACTCTCCCTGTACCTTTCTGCAGGTAGCCCTGGCTCTGGAGCTCTAGGTTTCTGATGAGCAGTGACCGGCCACATCAACCTGCCCAGTGTTTGACTGTTTGTTGTGTCTTGTTGCTTTTCTTTGTATCCTCTCTCCTCTATCCACTCACCCCAACCAGTCGAGGCAGAAGGGGTCTGTCGGAGGCTTCTCCTCCCCGATGTCACCAAGTGCTGCTTAAGGGGGATTTGTTGGGTTTTCCTCTATAATCCAGTAAGGTCTGGACCTTACTATGTGAAGTGCCCTGAGATGATTGCGGTTGTGGTTTGTTGCTATACAAATAAAACTGAACTGAACTAAATCCATCACTTTCCCACCTTCTGTTCTCTCATTTCCCTCTTTTGATTTGTTGATCTTGGTATGTCACCATTCTGCTGTCTGATTTCATTTCTCCCCTTTGCTTTCATTTTGTCTTCTCTTACTAACATGGCATCTATATATATATATATATCCACACATTTGTCTCTCTGCTTCCCTCTTTCATTTCTGCCCCACATAAAATCCAAATGTTGGGCCAATTTTGGAAAAAGAACATTATGGTACAAAACAACAGGCATGTTTCTATTAAAATGAAATAAAGAAAATGTTACTCTAATTGTAACTGGACTTCGTGTGTGAAATTGGTGGAGTTCCACTTTAAATCAGCACATTTCTGTAGTCATCATGAAAAAGTCTTAGTGCTCTGAGCAACACTGGCTCCCCCTGAGGCCCTCTAATCCCCATCACATGAGAGTCATCAGCCACAGGCCTTCCTGGATGTGTGTGCCTTTGGTGCTTACATGTGGTCAGTGTTTCATGGTTATGAAGCTGAGTTTTAGGCTGAAAAGCTGTGTCTAGTCTGGTTTGAGTGTGAAGTTAGAGCTAATGGAATGGTACTAGATGTAGTTGGTCAAAGTATTTGTCACTAAACTCAGGCTCAGTAACTGTGGGAATCTTTGCTCGTGACTACAGCAGGATCCACAGGGTCCATGACCCGGCAACATAGTATAATCAATAATGCCTTCATATAGGTTGGCTGGTGTGTGTAGCGGAGCAGGCACTGAGTGATGTGCCTCCCAGAGGCCTCACAGTAACAGTAACCTGAAACGCAAAGTTTCACAACACCTCACAAAAGAAAAGCTGTGACCCCCTCCAACTCTGATCTCTGTCTGGGTTTCCTTTCCCACTGTTTTTGGTGGATTATGATATGTCCACACTGAAAACAGCACAGGCTGCATGCTAACCTAAAGCCTCCTTTGTTCTACCAATCAAGCATTAGTGTGCTTTTAGTGTAATTACTGAATAGATGATGTTGAAGATGATAACAACCCTGCAGCAGACTGGACACCTGTCCAGGGTGTACCCTGCCTCTCACCCAGTGGCAGCTGGGACTGGGATTTCGGCTTTCAAAAATTTCCATTTATCAAAATGAAAGTCTTCTCAGAAGCCTTAATTCAATCATTCTCCAATTTCTCCGTTAGGTCTTGTCATCTTTTTTAACTTTTATCTGCCTTCCATCTTCCTGCCCTGTGCTCCTTTCAACATCTTGATTTTAAGGATTCCTTGGTTTTTATTCAGTCTGCCAGAAATAATATTCTCCCTTGCTGTCGCCCTCTCCACTTTTTTTAAACCATCCCATCTGACTTTGGTGCGCCACCTGCTCCTCTCATTCTGTCTCTGTCTTTGCTCTACTTTGTCTCACCTTGAAAGAGTCCCATCCCCTGAGTTTTGGGTTCAAATTTCAGCTTCAGAGAATCAGTGAGAAAAGCAGGAAAAGAGTGTGATGGAGGAGGAAAAAGAGACAGATGAGGTGGAGCAGAGGATGTCCAGGAAAAGAAAAGTGATTCCTTAAGACAAAGAAAGAAGGGGACCATATCCTTAATGAAAAAAGTCAAAGACAAAACAAAAATCCATCCAAAATTCCCTCCAGGAAGTACTGGTTTTGTAACTGCAATCAGGTATGTAGACTCAAAAACCTGTGTTGCATATGTGAAACTGGAAATGTGTATGTGTGTGTATAGGGGTCTGACGATATCTGACTATTCTACATGACCATATATTTCACATTTAACCTCCTTTTCTGTGTACAGTCCTGTGGTATTAACGCAGTCCTGTCATTGGTTGATACAGCTTATAGAGCTTGGTTTGATGCAATAGATTTCACTGCTAATGCAAACATCACTAAATATTTTGCCATGTAAGAATGAGATTGCATGGGGGTAGGAATCAATCGATCAAATGGTTTATAGCGCAGCCCTACTCTTTAAGCTCACTGCTTTGGTTTTACAACCCACAAATTATTGTATTTTATTTTATTCATCTAACCAACATTTAACAAGGGTAATCTCATTATATCAAATCCTTCCCACTGGGCTGTGTGCATGTGTGGCCCTGTCTGTGTGCTTTAGAACGTAACCACTGTGCACAATCAGAAAATATGGTGTTATTTCTCTGAACTGCTACTTTGTTTTACCAGTGCCACTCCCTCTCTTCATTCGCACACTAGCTCGCCTGTCTGCCGTTACTTGCTCTCTATGTTGATAGAGCAGATTTACAACACAGACGGTGAAATTTGGGCACAAAGATAAAAAGAACGGCTCTTAGGTACAACCAGGGGTTAAAATGGGCTGGAGCACACTGGAGCTCCGCCTCCTGACGTTCACATGGCACCAAGTCTCCTTCAGTATCATACCATATTTCACACTATAAGTAATTCATTCTCCCATTAACAGTTATATGATGGTCTAGACTGCAACAAGAGATGTTAGCTGTCATGTCCATTAACACCAAACCAAATGATATCAAATTTGGTTACCACACGTGCTCTACTCTGCAATGGTGCACATAATAGTTTTACTCTCGGTAAGTTTCCAAGAATTTGGTTAGTTAGTCAGCCAGCTAGTAGTGCATGTGTATTTACTGAGCTGTTTGCAGCCTAGTCGGGCTGGACAGCGGAAGCACTGGGTGAAATCCCCGTGGGCCACTTGAGCAACCTTTTTTGATCAGTCATTTATACAAAAACAAGAGAGATTGCCACATCCTCCTCCTCCTCCTCCTCTCCATGTTCAGTCTAAGATATAACTAAAACTGAAAATGAAGAATATCAGCTCCCAGAATTCAAGCTACTGGCTTTTTGTACAGTTCACATCAATTTCATTTGTCACTACGGGGCCTGCCCTGTCAATGCTCGGTCCACAAACGTCTCATACATATTCATGTAAGGGCAGGTTAGTGCAGTGCATGTAAAACTGTTCTGTAACACTGTCGTAACCTGGTTTGTATTCAGCCTAAATATTTGGTTCCATCATCTTCCCTTTGTCTCTAGGGAGTCCCCCATCCAACCCTCACTCCCCTCTGCCATAACCCTAATGCCCCAGGGCATTGTGGGGGTCTAGGAATGCATCCTGCTGAGGCTATAAAAGATGCCCATAGTCTTAAAAATGTGCCTCAAAAAACAATGGCATGTGGGTCTTTAAAGTAAATGGTCTTATACTTTTTACAGCACACTCAAAGCGCTTTCACACTACTTGGCCATTCACCCATTCGTACTCACAAACACTCACAAATTCACACACCGGTGTTATCACAGGGAGCAATTGAGGGTTCAGTATCTTGCTCAAGGACACTTCGACATGTTGACTGTACAAGCCGGGAATTGAACTGCTAATCCTCCGGTTAGGAAACGACCCGCTCTACCTCCTCAGCCACAGCCGCCCCCTATATTTGACAGCACTTTTTTGAATCTTCATCTGATATCAAGTCTTTTTTTAAAACTGTGTCATTTTGAATGTTTTACTGAACCTACTCTAAGCTTTTGACATGTGTAAGACTTCAGCTGTAAATGATAAAACTCAAAAATTGAGATGTATTGGCAAGAAAATGATGATACGAAACATATCACGATACAGGGGTTACAATTCAATATATTTCAATATAGTGCGATACTGTTAACAAGGTGTCATATTGTGATTTTATTCCTACTGTTCCAAATCCCACTTTTAACTGTCCAAAAGAGTCTGACATTAAGTCTCTTTTTCACATTTTACATGATAATTATAGTCTAATATCTAGCTGTTTATCTTTGTAAAAGTTCTACTAGCCATTCTCTGATCTTATGTCTGAAGAAAGGCTTGTGGCTATATCATCAGTTTTCCTTATTTATAACCTGCTTCTGTCAACCACTTGTTGAGTTTACTGTCATCTGTTTGGTCAGTAAATGCATCACAAACCTCCTGATTGATATACTGTGAAAATCTAAACTCTAGTTAAACACCATGACACCTAAAAAAAATCTATTTAATACATCTTTAAATTGGCAGATTTCTTTAACACCTTTTACTCACAACTGTATCTTAATCCTTAATCCATCAATCTCAGTTTTAAGGCAAAACAATTAAACAGCTGCTTTGTGCTTTAACAGGAACAACATGGCCTGCTTCCTCACTGTAACTTCCGTCTACAGAGCTGGACTAGCTCGAACATGATGCTGGAATAGCAGAGCCCAGCTTTGTCTTCAACCGCTCTCTCTCTCTCTCTCTCTCTGCAACAACCTGTGACCCCCAAACCCAGCCACCCCTGCCATCTGTCTCTGAGGTCTGCTCTGCTTCTCAAAGCCCTCAGACTTTCACTTCATGTGTGTATGTATGTGTGTGTGTGTCTCATAGTCGCAATCGAGTAACTCACGTCTGTTCAATAAAATCCAACAATGGTGAAAGAGAGAATCACAGAAAGTGAAGGAGAGAAAACAGACTCCCCGATGATCTCACTCCCTCTGCAACTACCGCTCCCACTTCTTCTACTCCCAGCGCACACACACTCATATCTTTCTGTCTTTCCCATGTCAAAGCCAAAACTGAAAGACCCTCGGGACACTCGCCTATTGATGGATCTAAGCCCTCATACAAAAGAGAGGGATAGGAAGGGGGAAAGGTGAAAGATCCCAGGCAGTGATGGGGAGAGAGAGCATGGACAGTTACAGAGGGAGGACAAATAAAGTGAACTCTCTGCTCATTAGGTCTTGAGATATTTAGTTTTTTTCCACAGAATCAAGGTCCTTCTGTTTCTTCTCTTCGCATGCAGCTGCTGTGTGCCTATGTGAATGTCTGTAGTGATAGTGGATAAGAGCTGAGGAATGCTGCTAATCCAGTGGTCATATACAGCTGCTCCAGATCATCAAGCTGCTGGATCTCAACACAACCACCACATCCACACTGTCTCTCTCCCTCTGTATGAGTGACAGAAACGACAGTTGTAACCTTGAAAAAGGGCCAGATTGAAACAAGATTTATACCAAGTAAATCAACAGATCAACACTTTGTCTGATGGAGACATGTAAACAGAGTATCAGAGAGTTTTTTTAAACCACACACAGAAAAGCATCTGTTTGAAGGTGTTGTAATTAAGAGTAGACAAGAGCTTTAAGTCTGTTTTGCATAGTTCAGACGGTCCCATTTCAGTAACAACAGTTTGTTCTGTCTTCATAAAGGCTTCATCTAATGCAAACATTTGTAACAAGAGAAAGAAGTGCATTGCTCAGGAATCATGAGAGAAAATCTTGATCTCAATTCTGAATGTGAAAAAGAAAATGTGATTCTTATTTTACCCAGAACTGCACCATCCTATGTGATGCTGTTGATCCTGCTTGTAGGCATGATGCCATCTCCAATCAGAGGTCTTGTAACATACAAGACATACTTTATAGTAGATGTTAGGTTGTAATCCTATTTCACTGTATGAACAGTATCAAAAAGGCTACCTACATTTGGCCCAAAGAAAAATCTGTCTCTCTTTGTTGTTGTGTACGGACGAGGAAAAGAAAGAAACTTATTCTCCATTTAAAACACCGATGGAACCAAACACACTGACTAAACTAAAACAAACATTTCCAAAGTTTTCTGATGACCTTATGGCTCTGTTTACATCCAGCACAAGGCATACACCTATGTTACACCATTGGTGGTCGGTTTTAATGGGTTAAAACAAATATGGACTGAGTCTTCAACAAGTCAACCTATGGTAATCACCACCTTTACTGACTTTGTTGACAAAAACCCTCTTGCAGTTTCTCTCTGAGTTACAGTCCTTCCTATGCTTTGAGCTCCACCTACACAAGTCAAACCTCAACACAGACATACAGTAGCTATACATACTGTATAGGAGTTGATGAGACTAATCACACTGTCTGGAAATACCAGACACGTCATTTGTAGATGAATGAGAGGTGCTATTCTATGCAAACAATGCAAATGAACAAAATCACAAATCATATTGTACATCTTACATGACGGGTCCAGGCAGAAGAGATTACATCATTACCAAGTACAGAAGTGCCCAATGCAGACAGACATTTATGTGTTTTGGAGCCATCAAGTTATTGAAAAGCCATGGCCACAGGTCGGGTGCAAGCAACACGCAGATATCAAAGAAGCAAGCTGCAATGCACGACATCAAATGATGTCGCAGTCCCGTTTAAAGTCGGTTATAGCACTCTCCTATAGTACAAAGTCACTTTTATGGCCCTGTATCCTGAATAAAACGCCCAAACGTGACATTCTTTCGCAGCCTCCATCAATCCCAGCACTCTCCCTGTCTTACCTGTGTCCTGTCGGAACTGGTGCATGGACTGGAGATCTATGATGTATGGCGAAAGCCGGCTGTCCACCTGGCCGAGGACCACGCTCCCTCCACGGGGGGCGCTGCTCCGGATGGCCGCCTCTATCTGGTGGGGGACGGCGGGGGCTGTAGGGCCGCCACCGACCATGTTCGTTCAGCCATTCCCACACCACCACAGCAGAGGCCAAGAGCATGTTGTTACTACTGGCCCTGGAGAAGAAATGAATCATGAAATAACAAGAAAACACTTATCTGTTAGCAAAAGTATCGCCAAGCCCCTCGGAGTTGAGTGAAGGATGTGTTTGCCAAAATACAGGCTGCCCGCTGGAAGCAGAGGCCAACCTCACAGCAAACACGGCAGCATCTCTCTGCACACGTCTTTTTGTTTTGTTAACAGTTCTCATCTTTCTGACCGCTTAGCGGTCCTTCTCCCCCGTGACGCATTAATACAGGCCGACTGTAATGTCACCCCAAAGCTACAACAAAGCCAGCTTCGGTCTCTTACATGGAGCCGCGCCTGAGCTAGCGCCGGGAGACGGCGACGCATTCTTCTACGAAGCACCGAGCTCCTCGCATGGCCAAGGGCAGAAGAAAACCACGGTCCTCGCTCGTCTCTCTTTGCTATGACACCGTAAAACGATGTGAAAATATCCGCGAAGTGAAGAGACAATAAAGCGACCTGAATGTTGTGGCTGCTGGAGGCTAGGTCTTGCTCCAGACACTGATTGTTTCTCCTGCGGATCGATTTTTCCTACGACGGCCTTTCCGTTCTGCGGGACTCCTGACAGTGGAGGAAATCACTCCGATGTAGGGAAGGGAAAATACGTTTAAAAACAACTTCACGGGGGTTGCTTCAGCATCGGGAGCGAGATAAAACCACGCTGGGTAGGGTGTAGAAAGCGACGGCGAGTGTACGTGTGTGTGTTTTCCGTAGTTTGGGGCGTAGCGAAGTGTAGAAAGTAGTGGCTTCCAACAGCGCAGCCTCAGCAGTAACCAGGCTCAGTCCCAGGTCACAGCAGAACGGGTTCAACCGGTCTGGATCCAGGGAAAACGACACTGCTGGTTTGTACTGAAAACAGATGTAACTATCGAACTGCCCAATGGGCCCAAGGCAACACTTGTATGTGTTTATTATTATTAACAGTTTGTAGCGACTGAACTCATTTCACGCCTGTATCATATTTCAAGTCTGTAGTGCTGCTGTTATTCTGGAAGGCTTCCTGCTGCAAGATAGTACTGACACCGTCTTTGAACACAGTTAGTTTACATGTACCGATTTCTTTAGATTTTCATTCATACATAGCCGTTTTCACCACTGCACAGAGAGGGTATGGTCCTGAATCAGACATTCACCTGTTAATATGAACTTCTAGGTCCACCCTCCTAGTCCAAGACACTTGGAGCTAAGTTAGATCCAGGACCGTCACAGACCTCTTCATGAATTAAATGTGTCGTTTCGGCTCCACCATGGCTCGTTCGTTCTCTCTCTGTACTCTTCCTGATCGCACAGAGCGAAACACTCCTTTCTCTTTATAATAAAAAGCTAAATCCAACCGAGATTAACTGCATTCCATTCAGCAGGTTATGGGTAGGAACAAGATACGTCCATGACACGTTGAAACAAACTCCATGTTTATCCTAATGCTATCTTTTCGCCCCCATGTTTACCTTGCTGTGGAAAAACCTGATCTAAACCTATAAGGGACCGAGAGGGCACCAGAGTCCCGGCCCCCGCCGCTCACCACGCCCAGAGAACCCCATGGCGATCGAGGACCGACAACCAATAGAAAGAGGGGCTCCCAAAACATTTAATGCCAGGACAGCACCATCGGCTTAGACACACGGTTAAATCTGTGTGACATAATTATATTTAAAATTTGTCTTATTTTTTTCTTGCTATTATTGTAGAATGTGTGTGAAAAATTCTAAAAGTCAAGAAGACGGCTGAGTAGTTTCCCACAGACGCTTGTCTTTTTAAAAGGTGGCCACATGCTGCCGCCTGGTGGATGAACAGGGAATCTCAACATGAAATTTTTGGGACAGCTTATAGTAGAAATCACGCCGTTCTTTCTTATAGTAGAAATCATGAAAATTAAGTGTCGACCGGGTGTTTTTTGAGAGGTATACAATATGTCTTGAATGATTATTAAGAGATGTGTCTGTAATTTTAAAACAGTATAGGTTTTCATCTCAGCAGAGGCTGTTAAGTCTCTCTCTTTATCTGCTTATTCCCATTTTTTGGCAATGGTGGTGAGCTGGCGTTTATTCCATCGTGTACTGTGGACAAGACGATATAAAACACCATAATAGAAATATAATGTAGCTGAAGCAAATATTTAGGTGTATATGTTGACAGACGGTGACATCATGGGCTCCATAGCTCAGTGGTTAGAGCACTGGTCTTGTAAACCAGGGGTCGCGAGTTCAAATCTCGCTGGGGCCTAGTTAACATAATTTATTCTTTTCTTTAAACACATTGTATAGCATACTTCATATTCTGATAAAATGCTGAAGGCTTCTGTTTTTAAACAATAATTTCGACATTAAATCTGTACAGAACACTGCTGGCTAGTGCTTCAGTTACACAAATAAATACAAGTAAATAATACCACATAAATACAGTATAATAACTACATAAAGAATTTCAAAGAGGGCATACTTCCAAAAACTGGAGAGCTGTTACCTGAATAACAAGACTCACAGCATGTGGCAGGGAATCCAGGCAGTCACAAACTACAGGAACAAATCAATGATCACAGTCTCCTATGACATCACCCTCCCGGACAGCCTTAATAAAGTCTATGCTATGTTTGACAGGCTGAATGCAGACACCTCCTCAAAATCCCCCTGCGACCCGGGGGACACTGCTTATCAGGTAACGCACACACAGGGTCTGAAGGCCCTGAAACAGGTGAACCCCCATAAGGTGGACCAGACCGTGTATCCCCTAGAGTTCTGAAAGCCTGCGGGGATCAACTAGCTAGTGTGTATGCAGACATCTTCAACCTGTCTTTAACCCAAGCAGTAGTCCCTCGCATTTTCAAAAAATTTGTCATCATACCGGTCCCTAAGACGTCAGACACATCCACTCTGAATGACTTCAGGCCAGTGGCACTCACATCAGTCGCCATGAAGTGCTTAGAGAAACTGGTCCTCACACGCATTAACCACATAGTCCCGGACACCGTAGACCCTTTCCAGTTTGCCTGCCACCCGAACAGATCAGTGGACAGTGCGGTGGCTCTGGCTTTATTCCACACCCTGAAACACCTGGACAACAGCAGTACATATGCTAGGATGCTCTTCTGGATTAGAGTTCTGCGTTCAACACCATTCGCCTGGTTAGGCTGATTGAGAAGCTGACAAACCTTGATGTCCCGACTCCCATCTGTAACTGGATTCTGGACTTCCTGACAGAAAGACCACAGGTGGTCAGACTGGGAGGGCGGGTGTCTGCTGAGCTCACAATCAGCACAGGCTCACTGCAGGGCTGCTGTGGCGCCCACCAAGGCGAACGTGTCTGCGTGTTCCACTCTCGAATGCTTTTTCTTCGTTTTCTTCTTTTTTGTGTGTTTTTTGCTTTTACTGTGGTGCACAAATGTCATGCACTGCTAACATACAACAGACAGGCATTGCTGGATATCACCAACTCACGAAGCCACTCCTAACATTATCCTAACCACAACCATTGAGGGAAGTGCTACGTGAAACTGGGTTTTGAACAGGGGAAACACATCTCGACAGGAGAACAAAAAATGCTGACAAATTTGCTATGTTTTCGGCAATGACAATACCTCAAGTCCTACCTGACATTTTCAAGCCAGAACAGCATTAACAAAATGGACCGACCCCCCCCCTGGGCTGCTACCTATTTAGAGATTGGAAGCCTTTATGGCTTTAGTGCAGTGGACTACAGTAAGTTAATGCATAAAAATGAAAACAACCAAATATTTGTCCTGGTTTGTTTATGAAGATGCACACATCTACACATTTCCCAAAACACACAAAAACCCCCTCATCTCTATTCAGTTTGCACTTTGTACATAAGCTTCCTATACATTTCTATTCATAATATACATTGATATAACTATCATAAGTACTTTACATTAAAGGGAATATAGCAACAAGTACTTTGTACAGAAAACTATGATAAATAAAATACAAGTGCAAAGAAAAGACAAATACAACAACAAAAATCCACCCTAGCAAAAAGTGAATAATCCTGCATTCACTCCACAGATATAAAATACAAGCACACACACACACATAAAGAAGTGCATTGCATTCAGTGAAGATAAAAAGGGTCTTATCTTGTATTTATCACTTACTATCTCACAATTGTGAGATCCTGTAATTAGATAAGATCTTTGTGTCGTAATTATGAGATCATGCAGGGGTTGGAATGCCTGAGCTTCCCTGAAAATATCCAGATTTTTAATGAATTCCTTCAGTGAAAGCTGTCAGTACATGTTCATCTTAGTTAGTATGCCAAATTAGATATTAACAGTTCACTTTTGCTATGCATTATTGGATGTACTGACAACTGTCACTGTATTACGTAGATTTTATTTGAATTACTCACAGGTGTGACACCTTTTGTCATAATTATGAGATCAGGATCTCTCCAATGCCCTTCTCTACACACACACTCATATACAGTATCCTTGTTTTTGTCACTTACTGGGTTGCTACATAGATTTACATTAATTTCTGGAAGACTTACCCTAACTTTTAAAAATTTAGATTGCTGGTTGCTTAAAAATTTTAACAGTCTAAATTGTTAACATTTTTTGACTTAGTGGGTCACAAGACTGCTGTGTTTATGTATAAAGCCAGGAAAGATTTATTACCTGGTGGTATTCAAAAACTATTTGATGAAAGGGAAGGGGGATACAATCTAAGGGGTCAGTTAAATTATAAAATTCATGCTATACGTACAACCAAAAAAAGATTCTGTATTTCGATAAGTGGAGTAAATCCATGGAATAATTTAAGTGTGGACATAAAAAGCAGTAAGAATATTGATGAGTTTAAACACAGATATAAAGGTATGTGTCAATCAAGATATATGCAAGAACAGGCTTAATGATTAATCAGACGGGAATGTGGAAGTAGAATATGTATCCATGTAGTAATACTGCTTGCAAACCAATGATGGTAAGATGATGTTAGGGGGTAGGACTAGATAAGTCTAACTTCTTCCTACTCCGTTCAAGCATGTACTAGGTATAAGTAAATTGAAAATATTTGTGTGGACATGTCTGGAATTATGTGTGATTACATACTGACTGTTGTTACATGTTTGAAAGAATAAATAAATCAAATCAAATCAAAACTTTAATCATAACTACTACCTGCCTGTCCCTATGCTGACTTTTGCTCTAACTTTACACTGCATCGTTTACATGACAGGCATGAAAAGCACCAAGGCTGCATTCCATTAAGTGTGACAATTTCAGGGCCTTAATAAAAGTTATTAGTTTATGTGCTTCTCCTGTTATGGCAAGTTAAAATGATTGTTACATTTTAGGTTTATTACATTAATGGCTGCTGTTTGTTTTTGTTTATTTATTGGAAAGGGTTGGTCTTTTGGGGTGCAGTTAGCAGTCGAGGTCTTGTTGGTGGTCCTTGTGTCTGACTTGGCTTTCCAGTGGGTAATGCAAACAGCCAGCACCATAATCACTAGACCGAAGCCCACAACCACGCAGTACCAGTGCAGAAACAGAAACTGAGAGGGACCTGGAGATGAAATGGAAGAAATACAACAAAAGAATATGATGTTGTAGCTAAAATTACTTGTAATTGTTTGTTTGTAAAAGCTGCATTTATTAAAATCAAACTGTCAAGTATCCTCATATGATCATATTTTTCCCATCTCTGATTATATTGTACTATATGTTGTGATATGTCTTTCATTGCGGTGGACTTTGTGTGTGTTAGGACATGACTGGGGGGGTTGATGGTGACATCACACACAAGCACTATGTCTGGTGCACACCAGGCATTGCTCATCATCTTGTACGCATGGTGGTAGCAGCAGGGACAGGGAGACTGGTCAGAACAAAGGGAAGGATGAATGCAGCCAAACACAGAGAGGTCCTGGAAGAAAAACTGAGACTGGGGCGACAGTTCACCTTTGAGTATGACAGTGACCTGAAGCATACAGCCAAGACAACACCTGAGTGGCTACGGGGGCAGCTGTGGCTCAGGAGCTAGAGCGGGTTGTTTCCTAACCGGAGGATTAGCGGTTCGATTCCCGGCTTGTCCAGTCAACGTGTCGAGGTGTCCTTGAGCAAGACGCTGAACCCCCAGTTGCTCCCGGTGTGTGAGTGCTTGGGAGTGCGAATGGGTTTTGAGTGTGCTGTAAAAGCATAGAAAGGTGCTATACAAGTATAAGACCATTTACAAGTCTCTGACCATCCCTGAGTGGCCCCACCAAAGTCCAGACTTCAACCACATTTGTTTCTCTTACTCTCTACAGTGGAAGTGGCAAGTACAAGGTCAGCTCAACCTACCACAACAGCCACATTTATAGGAAATACAATAGAACAATCCTTTCAGGAAAGCCATATACTTCCAACAGGCAAATGTGCATGAAAAAACTGATTTCCTTTTTCAAATATATCATGTAAGATGGCTTTACCTTGATAAAGATAAACCTGACAACTGTGCATATGGTCTTACTTTGAAGCATGGTTCCTCTCCCAACTGTCAGTCGTGCGTTTACATCGGCAATGCAGTAGTACAGCCCCAGATCTTTGGCTTCCACGCTACTGATTCTCAAAGCCAAAGATCGATTCCTCAACTCCACTGAAAAACGAGGGCTGATCTGAAACACTAAGAAAAATGTTGCAGTATAGTCAGTTGAAGGCATATCAAGCAATATCCAACATGCTAAATTAAGTGTTTTTACAAGCTCAACCTGACACAACATGTATGAAGTGCTCCTGAAAACTCAACTTCATCTTTAAAGAAGTCAAATATATCATTTTTTTCTGGTTTGTGACCCAGTTTTTATTGTTTGTTACCCCAGTTTCAAAACAAATTTCCCATTTAAATTGTGTAAATGAATGTGCAGATTACTTCTGCATTTCTCTCCACAGCCTCAGTTCAGGTGAGTTTTGAGCTGTTTTTCATGTTTCCATATTTGTTAAAACTAGACCAAACCAAACCAAAAACTGCAATCATGTTCTACCTGGAACTGGTTGCCCCTCTCTGAGGCTGGCACAGAGCACCACCATTGGTGTTTCAGTGAGATTCTGCTTAAGCCATGTCGTATCATAAAGGTAGGAGATGTTACAGCCCAGAGTAACTGTCGAACCAAACTGGACGTGCTGGACTTCAGCAGCTGGCACAAACAGCATCCAAAACCCAGCTGTGGTTATTAACCCTGGAGAGAATCAAATGGACATTTATTTATCACAGTTAACTGACATGAAAACAAATTTCTAAATTTCAAAGCTGACACTTTTTTTTGGGTAAACTTACAAAGCATAGATAGAGTGAGAGATATCTCTCCAGTATTGTTTTGTACTCCTGTCAATAATACGCAGTTAAATGTGCCAAAGAATGGGAGAGCATTCATATGGGAGCTCAGTATACGAGTTCAGTGATGTTTATCCATTATTTGGCCTCAAAGAGGTGGGTGTCAGGTTATGCCATCATAAATCTTCAGAGCCCCACAATAAGCAAACCTACCCTTAACACAAAGCATCCCTGAACACTATCCTCATCTGGTTGTACAACCAGTGGTGGAAGTAGTACTCCTGTCTTTTACTTAAACAAAAATAGCAATACCACAGTGTTGCAGGCAAGAGTCGTGGATTCAAAATTTTACTTACATTAATACTTGTGTAAAAGTATGAAGTACTAGCAGCTAATGTAAAAGTGCTCATTATCCAGAATGGCCCATTGCTGAATATTTTTGGATTATAATTATCACTTCAGTGATAAAGTGGGTCTAATTTAAAGATTCCCTCCAGGTGTTTTCAGAGATAAGATGATTTGGACCTCGCATTTCCATAGGAAAGTTCAACTGCCTGGTTAGAAATTCTTAAAATGACATATACACTGATCAGGCATAACATTATGACCACTGGCAGGTGAAGTGAATAACACTGACTGTTACAGTGGCACCTGTCAGTGTGTGGGGTACATTAGGCAGCAAAGTGAACATTCAGTCCTTGAAGTCGATGTGTTGGAAAACTGGACAAGCATAAGGATCTGAGTGACTTTGACAAGGGCTAAACTGTGATGTGAGATGACTGGGTCAGAGCATCTCCCACACTGCAGGTCTTGGTGGGTGTTCTTGGTCTGCAGTGGTTAGTACCTACCAACAGTGTCTAAGGAAGAACAAATGGTGAACTGGAGACAGGGTAATGAACGCCCATGGCTCACTGATGATGAGGTTGCCCTACTGTAGATTAAACCTTTAACTTCCATTTGTACTTTTCAAAAGATTAAAATGTATTTGAATTTTTGTTAAAATGGTTGAAAATGAGAAATACTGTACATTGGTCTCTATGAAGAAAAAGTCAGGGGCTGTAGTGGTGATATCA
>NW_018127902.1:62174-75697 GCF_001952655.1 Monopterus albus
CAGCCAAGTGCCACATTGACTCCTATGTAAACAGTATTAGGCAGGTGGTCATAATGTTATGGCTGATCAGTATATCTTCTCCCTCACTGAAAAATCCATAATCTGTGAATATGCAAATATTTGTCATTTCAAGATTCAAGATTCTCATTTGCCATTTATGCATAAACAGCCTAGGCATATAGGAATTCTTGTGCAGGGCTCTCCTGGAGTCAAGTAAAGAGTTTAAAGCCAAAAGAACAAACACCTAGTCTAAATATAAGATCACCCAGACTTTTACCTAATGAATACAATGAAATTATCATTAAAAAGCTAATTAAAACAGACCCATCCTGCTGGTACAACCAGAGTAAAAAAAAAATCACGGCTTGGTCATGTCATTGTAGTTATCACTCTCTGTATCACCTACCTCACTCAACCTTCATCTATATGTGAAAAGTGATATTTCCTCACCTACAAATTAAACTTACTTTCTACCTACTGTTGCAAAACTGTGGTATAAATATAGGTTCTCACCAACAAGAATCGTTGTAATCCAGTCAGACTTCATCTTCATTGTTTTTTTGACTGTGGTGACTTTACAGGCTATGAGACCACATGCTTCCGTTTTTACTGCCAATGCCACTGTTTCCTCTGAAGACCTACTTCTATATTATGGCACAGTTTCTTTATCTGTGACCTGTTTCACTTTAGCTATGAGACACGTTTTCCAGTCTTATGACTTTCCCTATGTTTTTTATCTTTAAGCAGTTGGAACATCCTGCCTGAGGATCTGAGGGTAGCTGAAAATGTTATCTCAAAACCAGCTGCTAAAGGCCAGTCAGTTATTAATGGTTGTTATTTCAACTTCCACATTTTGTTCCTATTTTTTTTTAATGTTATAGCAACATTTGCTCATTGTTTATATTCAGTCATTTTAGTCATATTTTTATTTTTTTGTATGCATTAGTCTTTATTAGTTTTTTGTTGTTGCTACCTATAAAGCACCATGAGTTGCACCTAAACATATGAGTGGTGCTACACAAACAGGTGACTGGAAAATTTGACTGAATGCTAAATGTTTGTCTATGAAAGTGTTGGCTCGTTTTAGAGGAAGTAAAAACCACAAGTGGCAAGTGGTCTAAAGCAACATTAGTATATTGAGAACAGAAGTGAAAAAGGGTCTGACTTCTGAGTTCAAACCAAAGAAATTCAGCAACCTGCTTTAATGAAAAGAAACTTTCATAAAAACAGCATGCAACACCGTAATGACTACACTATAAGGGTCTCCTTCATTTTATATTTAAAAACAGCAAGACAGTGAAATGACAGATAAGATATGAGAGTTTCTTCCCAGTTTTGCTTCCAAATCACATCAGGTATTTAATTTTTTCCATTCTTGATCATTAGTGATAGAGTTAAAGAAAAGCCTTAAGGTGCCCAAAGTGGTCATTTGGCTTGCAGACAGTAGTCAATAAAATAGAACACAAAACAAACTAACTAAAACAAAATGAGACAAACATTAAAACTGACGATATTGAATATCCATGCTAAATAAATAATAAAATAGCCCACACCACAATGTCATTTTTTACTAATCACCAATGTGCTAAATAAATAATAAAAAAGCGAACACCACAATGTCATTTTTTTTACTTATAATCAACACAAAACAATCCCAATGGCTGATGGAATTAAAGACCTTATATATTTATCTCATATAGGCCTGTGTGTTTTAGGTAATTTTTTTAAAGTAATAAACAATGTAAATGAACAAATCAGTAGGAGTATTTGTTTGTGTGTTTTTATCAAATCTGGCTTACACCTTTGGCCAATGAAGAAAGGTTGGTAAATGTAAAACTGTTATCAGACTAGTTGGTTGTATGTAACACTTTGTATTAGCTTAAAACACATCTGGTGATGTTGCATTTGGGGGCTGCATAAATGGTAGCAAATAATTATTGGGCATTGCAGATTGTTTTGAGTCACTCCCACATAAAGCCCACTATCTGACTATCTCTACTAGATGGATTCAGTCCACACAACTAAAAATAGTCCCCAACAAATGCAACTCATACTCTATAGAATATAGGCCTACTGATATTATTATAACTACACTACCACCATTATAATTATGATGGTGATTATTAGTAGTAGTAGTTCAGTATAGCATCGTCATCATTATTGCTTACTGCTTTCATTTAGACGCATTTGACTGATGACGTAGGACCTTAAAGGGCCACCCACTAACAGCAGCACGGAGCTTTCATGCCGGACGCCGGAGCATGAAGGGAACCTAAACAGCTCTGTGTGTTGTTTGCTTGTTAGTTGACGATGATCGCTGCGGCTGTTGCTAATTAAAAGTACAACTTCGTTTTAAAACTACCGGCTGCGGACTAAGATAAGAAACCACCGGATGAAACAGTGTTACCGGGTAGGCTTCCTAGCATTAGCTTGTTTGTTAGCTCGCTACCTGTCAAACGAGTCGCCTGCCTAGGCTGTCAACTTGATGGCACAAAACATTTAATATTGTTAGCCCGTTTTAAGCACAGTTTTTCAGGAATACGTAACTTGGCACCCTGATAAGCTGACATGCCAGTTGTAGGTGGAAATCAAGTCAGTGAAACCAAAACATTGCAGGCAGGTTTACTCACCTGTTGTTTTGGTTACCATCTGACTGACTAGCATGCTAACGTGAGAACAGCTTGTACCCCTCGTGAGTTAGCGTTACGTACGTACAAGCTGGGGCTGGTCAGCGCTTAAAGAATCTTGATAATGACAATGTGTAACCGCCCTTTAGTTTTCCTTGAAGCGACATTTCGGAGAGTATTTCAGAGACTGTTGTCAAGGTCTGTTTTAGCTTCAAAGACGTAGGTAGTTGTAGTTGCTCACACAACAGCTTGAGGCTGGGCTAACATTGGGCTTTATGTGGGCCAAGCTCTTTGAGTTTTGATTCACCCACACCACCCTCAGCTTCAGCTGGTTATAAAAACATTTATCCTACTCTTAGCCAGTTACAGCTGGGTGTCAACTGCAGTAAGTTAGCAGTTGTCAAATTGTGGTCCAGATCTCCTATTAAAATAGAAAAACAACAGTAAAAAATGTGAAGAGTAGCATGTTCTTCATCCAGCTATAATCATTTGGATTTCTTTATGCTCAGAAAGACCAAATACACTGATATGCAGTAACCTTGTTATTGCAGGACGACTAAGCAGCAGTGTCCAGACTGTAGACCGAGAGCAGACATACCGTATGTGCTAGTGTGATGTCTGTTTGTCCTTTTTCCACTGCTCCCTGTCCTGCTCACGAAACCAGAATATTGTGTTTCTGAGGTGTATGCCATTTCTACATTCTTCAGTGAAGTAAGAGTTAATGAGCCTCTGATTATAAGAAACACAACAGACTGTTTACTGTACTTTGTCTTTGTTTCAGGATGGCAGGAGTGTTTGACATAGACTTGGAGACTGAGGACATAAGCGATACAGAGGTTTGTACCCCACAGTCAGTGAGAAGACTACACAAATAGACCACATAAACAAAATTGAATGAAATGAGACAATCAGGAATTCCCTTTTTGAACTTTGTTTGGTTCTTGTGTTTGTCAGACCTAGTTAAACTGCTCCACAATTTGAAATTTAGATGTACCTTTCTTTCTATTGTTGAACCTCCTTGGCTTATTGTTTATCCTCTGTAGGATGATGATTGTGACTTCACTGTGACACAACCAGAGAAGTAAGTTGAATTTAATATTATAGAATTTTACACATGCGTGCTGATTTTTTTCTTCAGTATACTGTACAAACGTATACCTGAACTTTTATGTTTCTGTGTCCCAGTATTCAGACAGAGGAGGTGGAGTTGACCAGTGAGAGTGTCAACAGAGACAGTGAGAGAGTTGGACCTGACTGCTTTGAGCTTTTGACTGTGCTGGGAAAAGGAGCCTATGGCAAGGTGTGTGTGTGCATTGGTGGTGTTTACATCCACATATGATATTGTTTTAAAAGTGACATTTTTCTCCTCCTATCCATGGATGTTTCCTTTTATGATTGATTTTCTTTTATAGCTACTAGGGTTGCAACAGTATGAGATTTTGCTTACAATATGCTGTATTACAATATATGACACCATACAGTTACTATTATTATGAGCTACAACAACCCTTAAAGGTTAAAGGACGTAAAACAAAAGAGTCTTTTTTTATTGCAAGTGGCTGTGCCAGTTGACTGAGCTGGAATGCAGCGCTGGAGTGACACTATAAAGAATAAACAGAATTATAAACATGATAAAGAAAAATAGCATGGAAGTATAACATGTTATGTAACTAAAGCATGTTAGTTTACATGTTAGGAAGTATTCACGTACATTTATTTAAGTAAAAGTACTACTATCACACTGTAAAAGTAGCCTACTCTGTTACAAGTAAAAGACCTGCACTGAAAATTGTAAGTAAAATATTATCACAAAAATGTGCTTAAAGTATTAAAAGTCAAAGTTGGCTACTCAGTACAGCGCTCACACATTTTATTGTTTGGGATTAAAGTAATGAACAGAACTTGTACTTTGTTCTGAGAGGAGGGATCATGTTCCTGAAGGTTTTTGTTTTTGACATATCCACATTAATCCCATGCTGCTGAGTTAAATTTCATGTTTGCTGGATGGAGACTGGTAAATTTCAGCCTCCTTCTCTGACCTTTGTCTGCTTCATGTGTGCATGTGGCAACTGGAGCAGAAGGAACGTTGCCTTTTTTTCCTTCAGTACCCGTCATAAGCAACTGTGCATGGTATAATAACCGTCAATTTTCACACCATGGTATACCATGAAACTGGTGTATCACTGCAACTCTAATAACTACTCAGAAAAGTAATCCCAGAGTACTGTAATGTTTTCATTGTAAATGTGCATTAATAGGGTAGGTATTAATTAATATTAATAGGTATTGAAGATAAATGTCAGCTAATCAGAGGGAAAATAATTTTTATCAAGATGAAGTTGCTTAATTCTAGAGCAGCCAATACCAACTCTTCACTGGGCAGCACTGTCGTTGAAGATACGCCGTCTACTACACTTTAATACTACCAAAGAGAGTCCAAACATTATAACTGTTCTTCAGATAATGTCTGACAAAAATTCTGAAATCCTGAGATCTACTCAGTTCATAAAACAGAAAGCAGCATCTCATCACATTAGAGAAGCTGGAATTAGCAAATGGATGGCATCTTTGATTGATACATGACTCAGTTACGATTCATTTTTGATCTACAACTACATAATATATCCCTTTCAGCACAGTCTTATTCTTAGTTGCTTTTTTTTTGCAACACACCTGCTGTCTTTCTTTTGTATGATTTCTTTTAAAACTGAATGTCTTCTTTAAGGTTTTCCAGGTGAGGAAGGTTCAAGGTGCCCAGATGGGGAAAATATTTGCCATGAAGGTCCTGAAAAAGGCATGTTGACGCAGCCCACAGCCTCCTCTAGAGACACAAGTTGTAGGATAGAAAGTGCATGTAGTTCTTCTGTTGCCTTTTATTCTTCATGCCCTTCCCTGTTGTCTCCATCCCCCTTTACCTGCCATGTCTTCTCTTCTTGCTGTCTGTCCTCCTTTCTTTCCTGCCACCCCTCTGCATTTTTCCTCTCTCACCACTCCACTCTGCTAACTTCTATTACACCTTTGTCTTTAGGCTAAGATAGTGTGTAACGCTAAGGACACGGCCCATACAAGAGCAGAGCGTGAGATCCTGGAGACAGTGAGACACCCGTTCATTGTGGATCTGCTCTACGCCTTCCAGACTGGGGGGAAGCTCTACCTCATACTGGAGTGTTTGAGTGGTAAGACAGAGACACTGAGGGGCGGGTAGAATAAAAACATAGCTCATAGCAGGAGAGGCTGATGACATGGAGCAACTTTTTATTGCATGTGTTCACACCTTAAAAGAGCCCTTCATTTCTAGCAGTTGTTTAAACGGATAGCAGGAAGAGTTGGACAGAGAAAAAGAGAGATGACTAGAGAAATGGATGAGTAGATGGGATTCTCTTGTTCCATTTGTTTAAAGGGATAGCAGGAAGAGTTGGACACAGAAAAAGAGAGATGACTAGAGAAATAGATGAGTAGATGGGATTCTCTTGTTCCAGTAACCCGTCTGTACTTCTATTTGTCTCTAGGAGGGGAGCTGTTCATGCAGCTGGAGAAGGAGGGTATCTTCATGGAAGACACTGCTTGGTAAGGATGCCTTCTCCTAGGCTGAATGTTTACACATAAGTTGTAAATTCAAGTGTGTATGGCTTTAGCGTGGTTATGATATTGAATTGTTTCTTTGGAAATGTGTGTAGTTTCTATTTAGGAGAGATCACATTGGCCCTAGGTCATCTCCATTCTAATGGAATTATTTACAGAGACCTCAAACCTGAAAACATCATGCTTAATCGCCAAGGTAATGCACCATGTGTTTGTCTAAGAACATGTGTAAATAAAGGCAATACATGCAGGATAACAAGAAAGCCTTTTATTGCTATAAAATGCAGAATGATCATAAGTACACCTCAGTGGGGCTGCTGAGATGTTTCAGAATAATTTTTAATCATGAGCAAAAACAGAATCACCACTGAAATCTTATAGCTGATTTGTGCTTTTAATGATAGTTAATGAAGTTTAAAAAAAATAAAAATAAAAGTTTGTCTTTTAATGACACCTCCCCTAAAATATTCCACTCTGTTTCGATTTAACCAAATATGACTGTAAGTGCCCTTATGAATGCGAGCTTGGTGTGGTTTGCTGCTGCCTTCTCCTGTTCTCTGCTTGGCTTTGTGGTTGGTTCCTCTTGTTCTATAATATAAATGTAGCCTTCATACAGTAGTTACAGATGATACTTCAGTATGCTTTTCTCTGTTTAAAGGACACATCAAGCTGACTGACTTTGGACTGTGTAAGGAATCTATTCACGATGGCACGGTCACACACACCTTCTGTGGCACCATAGAATACATGTGGGTAACTACTTTCGTTCTCACACACCCACCGCTCCAGTTCATACACACACCGCCTGACTCTCTAGTTTTACAACCCATTTGAGCCCACATATGAAACAGTATGCTACCAGTTTATTCAGCGTCCTCTGTTCTATGGGGATCAAAAAGTATTGTACCTTTTATGGATGTTGTTATTCTTAGAGGAACCTTGTTTCATGTATACAGTACATAACCTTGGTTATATTCTTAGATCAACAAGGGTGTAGCAACATTTACAAACTTTTCCACATAAATGCAAACTTGTAAAATGCAGTTTGTAAACTGTTAACTAGTACATGTACTAAACAAATACATTAAAGTTTATAAGTGTTTGTATTTTTTAATTCTCCTCACTATTTTTACCCTAAAACTTCCTCTCTTTCTGTGTTTGTCTTTTTTCCTCTACATGTCTTCCTCTCCTCCAGGGCTCCAGAGATCCTGACCAGGTCTGGTCACAACAGAGCGGTAGACTGGTGGAGCCTGGGGGCCCTGATGTACGATATGATGACCGGATCAGTAAGTTATAACTTTGTGAGAGAACAGCTGTTGCTGAGGACAGCCTGAGTGATGTTGTGCCTCCCCTCCAGGATTTTTCACTAGTATTCCAGAATTTTTTGGAAGTGCTCCAGTAATGTCTAATGACCTACAACTTTATGACAATGCATGTTGGACTGTTTTCAGCGCATGTCACTGCCAAATGAGCAGTTTATGGCCTAGATATTTCACTGAGTGGGAACAATAGTGAGACAAGAAGTGCTTGGGCTAGGGGAGATTAGATGTAACTTTCATGACTTTTCAACCGTCATCAGTTTACTGAGCAGCTACACATTAAGACATCAACAAAAGGCACGGCATTGCATTGTTTACACCTCACATGCACTAGTAAATCAGATGTTCTTTCCGCAATGTAATCACAGTGGGAGCAGGAAGGCATTGGACTGTGAACACTGAAATGATTTTTTTCTGTCTTTCTGTAAAGAATACCAGCCAGTCAGACATTTTAGCAGTTAGTCAAACATTATCTACTTATTTTTCAGTCTGAAAAACTATGTTGAAAACTACTGTCCTTTTTTGAGTCCAGCCCACCCAGAAGGAAAATGGATCAAAAAAAATAACCGCATCTCTCCTCCTTTGACCCAAAAGTCCCAGAAGGGGTTTGGTTTAGTACTGGTAAAATGAAATGTCACTCACATTGTAGCCAATCCCTGTCTCAGCATCACCCTGAGTGTTCGCCATCCAAATATCATATTTTTGCTATATGAATTCAGCTCTAAATACCTTACTGAAGTGGCTGCTCCCCTAGATCCACCGCTAACAAGGTGATTTTTATATGGATAAATTCAGCAAAGCCTCATCTACTAATGTGTAACGCTGTGTGGTCGGATTTTGTTTTCCATTTGGGACTTTTTAGAGCTTTGTATGGAAACAGGGAGAGTGCCCTCTAGAAGTGAGACCAGAAGAGGGAGAGAATCCACAGGCAGTGGATGTGAGAGCTGCCACCTGGAGGTTCAGCTTCGCACTGGTTTTAAATTTTATAAATCAAACATGATTCATGTCACTGTACAGGAATGGCGATCGACATTTAACCAAACCTTCTGTGAATGTCACTAGAGCCATTTTACATTATAAAATATGGCTAATCAGTGTTTCTCTAAGTACTTTGTATTGATAAACCAGTGGCCAACATGGACATTTTTAGACTTAATGACAATGGCTATGTCTATAACAGTTTTAAAGGCCCTTTTTAGTTTTTAGTTTAGTCTGGAAGCTGCACACAATGACAAATTTACAGTCCAATTCAACCCCCCACTCTCTGAGAGCGCACAAGGGCCAGCATCCTGCCAGACATAGTGGAAGGGTTCAGTGAGCGGAGTTGGGAAGAGTTTTTGTAGTTTGCATCTTACTGATGGCATGGCTCACCAAACTCACAGTACCTTGTCCGAATAGAAAAGGTTAGTGTTTGGCACAACAGGGGAGGCAGCAAGAGGGACACACTGTCTGTCACTTGCGAGGGTGGAGATGACAGCAGTGAAGAAGACAGTGATTAGATATGAGAGTGGCACAGGTCGACTTCTTAGAACAGTATGCAAACTTGTGCAGGAACGTGGATGTGAGAAGAGTGGGAAGCTTGTCCGGTTCAGAACCTGTCTTTATTTTGTGTAACTTTTAGTCTTGATATAATTTAAACAGGTGAGTTGTGTAAAAATTAACCCACCTTACAGTTGTCATGGAAGGGAAAATTAGCTAAAGAGACCAAAACTGTTTTTTTGTGCCAGAATATAAACATGTTTGTTTCTGCTGTAAAATTGTGTAATTTAACATGGGAGTCTATGGGGACTGACTCACTTTTGGAGCCAGCCTCAAGTGGCTATTCAAGGAACTGCAAGTTTAAATACTTGTGTAATATGTCTGTGCAGATTCTCAGTCATCCAGGTCATGATAAACTGAAAAAAACCTTAGAAAAAATCAACTGGACCAGAACTGATGAAGCCTCTTGGATGAGAGGTGAAATGTCTTCGATCTAGAAATCTAAGTCCAGTTGATTTTTTTCTAAGGTTTTTTCACTTGTGTAATATGCTCAGCCTCAGAGGTCGCCATTTGGTGGACATCTGTTGATTTGATTGGCATGAAACTCTCCCAGTTGAATCATCAGTATAAAAGTTGGACAACTGCATTAAAAAGCATCTGGTTATTTGATCAGAAAGTCAAAGGTGTAAACACTGGTATGTAAAAAGTTTAGGGTGGATGTTAACTACAACCCCCAAAATGTATTTTGGCAAGAATCATGCAATCAAAGAGCCCAAATTTCTATTATATGCACTACTAACAGCTGCTTGGAGCTAAAGATGGCGTGCTGAAAAACATTTTGCAATCTGCAGCTTATTATTATTTCTAGGTCACTTTTGTATGAGTTCATCAATGATGGTGCTGTGTTTTGTTCCCAGCTGCACTGCAGGAGTGTTCTGAATTTGATATCACTCTAGTTTGTGCCATGAATTGGCTTTTTTCTCCATGGCAACGCCAACTGAAGCTGGGTGTTGTAGTATTTGGAGACATCTACCATGCCGAAATGATGGTCAAGACGTAATTAAAATACACAAAGCTAAAATAAAATAGGTGGTTATAGCATATACCTATGGTGTTGTTACATTATCCAGGAGAGACCCACGTTTCTATGTCAAATTAAGGCTCTAACTGGGAGTGGGGATATAGACTGGAGGAAAAACGCCTCTGGAACTTGGCCCCTTCACTGTGAGAACTCTGTTATGCACTGTTTTTATATTTTACATTTATAACCAAATGAAATAGTTTATAGCATTTAGCCTTAAAACTATTTAGTTAAAGCTATTAATAAGCTAAAGATACAACATGGGCTTCAGAATTGTTTTATGTGACTTGTAGACAGAATGAAAATCAGAAAATGTCAGATTAGACCCGATGAATCATATATTGCTGGCACTAGTGATGGGTAGATGAGGCGTCATGAAGCGTTTCAACACATTGCCAAACTGTATTGATACTGTGTCGATACTGTGTCACTGAATACTGACACCTGCTGGACCTTAAAAATCCCTACAGGCAACCTAGTTGACAGACTCAACTGACACTGATTTGATGACCTAGTATATACAATAATATAATTTAAGTCATTGTATTTTATATTGTATTATTTCATATCTTCATTTAAAACTGGGATTTTTTTAAACAAATTTTTATTAAAAAAAATACGTTTTTCCAACGTTTTGAAATTGAGTCTGTTACGCTTTTTTGATACAACTTCTCCAGCTGTAGAAAACACCCACTCACACGCACAGATGAGGCTGGAGTGCAGAGAAATTGTAAGGCAAGTCGGAAGAGGTTTGGATAGATTGCCTTTTGGTTGTCCCAGTATCTCATAGGATCCTGGGACCTGGCAATACCTTATTTTCCGATACGAGATCAAAATGGTCCCACACGGCGGAAACCTTTCTTTTGGCTTGAGGCTGCTCCATAATTCTTGATGAATGTGACGATAAACCGCAAAAGATCAGAGATTCGTTTTGGCAGATGCATCCTGTTGACATATGCACTTCCTTATAAACACAGTTTGGTGCGGCAGTGTCAGTTCAAAACAGTTTAAAAAAAAATATAAATAAAAAAATAAATAAAGATCGAAACAGTTCTTGTATCGGTCACGTGACTTTCTTAAAGCGATACGCGCACCAACACGGGGTTTTGCTCTACGAGCTCGACGCATGTGGCGACGCATCTGTGTTGCCGGACCCATCACTAGCTGGCACTTATTGATGGAGTAAGCCTATGTGAATTTCTATCCTTCAGCCAGATTCAGAACAATGTCTTTGTGAAGCAGCTCTCACCACAGATATGTGCAAGTCCTGTGGAACAAATAACTGCCACAGTTTGTGAACTTCACTTTAACTGATAACTGTATAATTGTTTTTTGTTAAATGGTGGTAAATTTTACTGTGGCTCAGGGTTAGGATTGCCGCCAAATTTAGGTAATGCATTACCACCTTCTTAATCTCCAGTGCAGTGACTTTAGATCTGGTCTTACAGAACAGGGGAGTGAGACATTTTGACTTCCGCAGTAACTGCTGACTGTCTCCTGTGATTTCCCATCAGCCTCCTTTCACTGCTGAAAACCGGAAGAAGACCATTGATAAGATCTTGAAGTGTAAACTCAATTTGCCCCCATACCTGACCATTGATGCCAGGGACCTCATCAAGAAGGTGCAGAAACACACACTCACAAAATCACAGGCACCAATGAAGATTGAATTCAGACCATTTATTCTTTAAATTTCCAAATGATTAGCAGTTGTTTTTATCACCTACAGGCAGTAACACTCTCTCAGAAATGTGCACAATCACATTGGTTACATTCATCAGTAATGTAAAGCACTGCATCTGTTTGCATTCAGGTATCGTTTATCATTGCCTGTGAGGCCTCTGCCCCTCCATCAAACCACAGAATGCTTTTTCTGGCCTGGCTTCTTCATAGCTGCCATTAATTAGTTTCTCCTCTGTGGGGCTCCACATCTGCCCTTTTTCCTTGTATTTGCCATGATTTGACCACAGAACAAAATAAAAGCAATATGAGAGTAAAATTATGAACATGTAGCTTTTGTCAGTTTTGGTATGTGAACCTGCAAGAGGTCAGCTTACCATGTGTGCTATAATGAATGTGATTCCCTTTTAATTATGGAAAAAAGCTTTGTTTTCTAAATTCACAGTTGACGGCTTATTTCAAAACATTGATGCATGCAGGCATCGGTAACATGTGCCAGTCTCCCTTTTTTTTTAGCTGCTGAAGAAGAATCCAGCCCAGAGACTTGGCTCCAGTAAAGCACACTGTGCTGATATACAGGTAACTTTTTAATTTAAGCCTCTTTCAGACATGCACTCCTTTCCAGTCTGACAGCATCTGAATGTGTCAGTTTCCTGTCTGAACAAGCACTCTGGTCACTTTTGGTAAAGGTCGTGACAGCAGTCTTGCTAGTTTGGACCTAGTAACATTTACATGTCACTTTCAACATGGCATAAGTCTGAACTCCATACTCATACATTTTACACCACTTGATGTACTGTCTAATTTCACACACCTGACAAATGTCACATGGATATCATGGCTCTCTCTGTCATGGTCGTGGCTACGCCTCAGTGAAGCTGCGAGGAACATTAACATAAAAGTGACCCTTGTCTGATTGACAGCACGATAAAGCCAGCGATGTTATGTACCTCATGTCTGAAAGGCTTTTACACACACTGTCTAAACAATGGCGGTTGCTGTTGTTTCTTTTTTTGGACACACTAGTGTTGACATACAGCAGCAGCCGAGGTAGTTGCAGTATAATGGGATGAGCTAAATGAATAAAATTCTTGTTTTTACACGCCCAAGACATTGAGCACGTGGCAATACAAAATGGTCTCTGCAGGTCATCAGACACGCTTTTGACCAGATTATCAGCTCTAAAATATGGAATATAAAATATTTTATATTCAGTAATAGGAGCTGTAGAAACACATAAAGCAGGATGGCCAGACAGTAACTGTCCCGATGCAGCCATACGTAGTATTGCCTTTAAACAGTCATTGGGTAGTTCGGATCACATGATTACATACCGAAATCAATCAGTTATAGCCACAGGCAAAGTCTGTTTGGTTGTTTGAACTCTAAAGCGCTGTTGCATTCTTCTCTCCTCCTTTGTGAATTTCTGTGGATCCAGCTTGGTGATATATGGGGAAATGCATTTTCTGTGATTTGTTGTAGACCTAACTTTTTATGTCAAAACCACCTCCTCACTTTCAAAGTGTCGCCATTTTTGCTTTAGCTTTTAGCCCTGCTTGTTGCTTATGTAAATACATTAATACATCACAATACTGTGATATGACATTCATATCACATAAGAACTTTTACTGATATTACCTTGAACCATATGATATGGCACACCTGTATCCTGCTGATATTAGAAGTTGGAGCAAGACGGGTAAGGTTCCTTTTGTTTTGTTGGCTTTCTAAGCACACTGAGCTGCTGGTACCATC
>NW_018127902.1:75707-103244 GCF_001952655.1 Monopterus albus
AGTAATGCCTCAATCATTCCCTGTAGTAAATGCTCTTACCTAATAACACTGCAGTTCCCTTGGATGTAAAGCATTTTCTTTTGTGAGCTCCTCTGGTTCTTTCATGCCACCAGCGTTTCACTGCCATTGTTCTTATCTGGACAAACTAATTAAAGCAGTTAAGTGTGCCAGAGAATGTGAGTGCAGGATCCATGTTCATGCCAGACGTAAAGGAGCTATAGAGAATATATTGTGTAAACTGGCAGTCCTTTTGTTCCTCTGCAGAAACACCCGTTTTTCAAACACATTAACTGGGATGACCTGTTGAACAAGAGAGTGGAGCCGCCCTACAAGCCACAGCTGGTACGTGTTCAGTCGTCAGACCATGTCCATTATGTTATCAGATAGCTTGTTAATTTGATATTATGCTGGTTAATCTGTGATAACTAAGTCAACTCAGCTATTTTTTCCCATGATTTTTTTCCCCTTACATCTTGCTATACATCTGTTTCATCTTCCTGTCTCTCACCGTCTTTGTTACATTTTTACACACCTTCATATCAGGTAATACATATTTAGTTTTCCCCTCAGTCACGCTTTTTACTCTACATCTTTGTGACTGTCTCCATGTTCCCCTGCCTGTCTGTACAGCAGTCAGAGGAGGACGTTAGCCAGTTTGACACCAGGTTCACCAGACAGACACCAGTGGACAGCCCAGACGATACCTCACTCAGCCACAGTGCCGAGCTCGCCTTTGCTGTGAGATACTGTCCTTTATCCATCTGTTTTTAAGTTTACGTTTTAGTTCACTGGAAATTTTTTTCCCAGTAATTAGACAATGCCTCCTTTCCCACCATAGTTTAAAAGGAAACCAGCAACAACAACAACAGTAGTTTTAAAAAGAAGCCTGAATAATATTACGTGTCCATGATTGACTGTGAAATAAAGATCATTTCCCATCAGGGTTTCACCTACGTGGCTCCATCGGTCCTTGAGAGCCTGAAGGAAGGATTCTCATTTGAACCCCGAACAAGAGCTGTACGCCGACACAACAGCAGCCCACGCACACCCATCAGGTAGCACACACACATAAAGATTTGGTTTAACCGTCAGAGTAGGTACCGACAAGCTGAGGTTCAGCTTCTCCCGTGTTTCAAGACGTTTAGTAGCTTTATCTGTTTGCAGTAACAGTAGTTTTAACCATTTTTTCTCTGACTGATTAATTGTGCAAAACTTTAACATTTTCCTAGTAGCCAAAAATTCTAAATGACATTTAACTGAAAAAGATAACATAAATGATATAAACTATCGATTTACATATTAACCCAAAAATTTTATCTGAGGGCATTAAATCTATCCGCCTATTTCTAATAAGTGAAATATGCAGTCTTTGTTAAAGATGATGACGATAAATAAAAATGTATAATATTTATCTTCTGTTTTCTATTTGATATTACTCAGAACTACTTCTTTTTTTTTTTTTTTTTTTTTTTTTTTTTTTTTTTTTTTTTTTTTTTTTTTTGTTTCTTTCAGTCCCCTGAAATTTTCCCCTGCAGGACCCTTCAAGTCGAGCATTTACAATGAGCCCGAACTTTCCTCTCCCACCTCTCCAATGGGAGCAGCTCCAGTTCCTGTGCCGCAGGAAAACGGAGCTGCCAGTCAGCCAATCAGGACCCCTGCCAGGAACAAGAAGCAGAGGGGACATCGGAGATGAGGAGGAAATATTCACAGAGCCAGCCTGCACCGCAGGACTTTGGCCAGATTGACATTTTCCATAGTGAGTGCTGAGGCACAGAGCTGCAGTGCTTTGTTTTTGCTTATATCATGCTTGAGTGGTTTAACTTAGAAGTCTCTGAAAAGCCAAAATCACAGGTGGAAAGCTGTCGGTCTGGTTTTCCTTTCTCTCATATTATACGATATTCATCTTTCTAAACTAATACAGTACTACTTGGGCCTTATTGTCTAGCACTTCCTGTTCATCATTATGACAAGATCACCTCACACACAGTCTGAATTTTCATGTTTTCTTTTCTCAAGCCCAGTACAAGTACCTCAGTTTGAACATTTGTCTTAGATGGTCAGTTTATTGCATAACGCTTGAGTTTACAGCTTCTTTTTGCCTGCACTTCAAGTGCTGTAAAACTGTGGCGCTATATATATATATATATAATATATGTGAATGCAATAACATATATCAAACATTTTATACAAATGGCACTAGAAAGAAGCAGCACAACCATAGATTTTTCTTCAGCCACTTCCCTAAATGTGCCACTAGCTGTTAAGGTCAGAAAAATAATGGATTCATTGGTGTTTCTTTTTGTATGTACATGCTAGTATAATTACTACAAAGGGAAGCTGAGACTTAGTTTTTTTCAGTTAAATTATTTCTTCAGCTTTTAATTAGTTCATGACAGTTTGCGCAATGAGGTCAGCTATCACGGGTTGACGTTTTAATTAGAGAACTGATAAAGGATCTGTTGATTGAATTCCTGATTCTGTTCCATTAAGGCTTTAATGTTAAACTGACCTTGGGCTGTCAGATTATCAACTAACATTTGGCTGCACAACCAGAATAGGAAGATTAGGTCATGTGTTGGGGTGTCGCTGTATCATATAGAAGTCTACTGAATGAAATGCTGCATCACACATAAGATAATGTATTCCTGATTCTGTACTGAACATTTCTGTCAGAACCTAGGGTGACATTCATCAGTGTTTCCCACAGTGAACCTTCATGTCTGCAGCTGAAGCTTTTCACACCTTATCCTCATATTGTACAAACGGACCAGTCACAGTATAGCAGAGTACACTTAAGAGAGAAACGCTGTATTTATTAATGTGGCTCAGCCTTTATTAATTTGGGCCACCCATCCTCAAACTTGTATAGTAATCACAATATCACCATGTGTTCACAAAAACATTGAGCCATGTGATGAATATGTTCTACAGTCAGAGTTGGCTGGTAAAAGTGGTGCTCTCAGAACACAAAATGTTGTATAAAAACTTTATTTTGGGCTATTGAACAAACCTATTTTTACACATGAAACCTAGGTCAAATAGTATTAGGAATTAAAATCCTAGAGCTTGTTGTGGCCTGACATACCTGTAAGTGTTGATACTGGGTCAGCCAAACGCTCATTTGGTATTTGGATGCATCACAGACAGGTTATGAGGTTTATTTGATGATAGCTGTTTTGTTGTTATTTTAAAATAGATTACTCATAGATTGAGGTAAATTGTTCCCAATTCTCACCCATGGTACTATGGTTTGTATTAATAAAATCCATAAATATCAGTCAACTTTGCATGAGCCTTTAGAGACATAAACAGCCGAGATGAATTATCTTGAGCAGGGGTTGTAAGTGCAAAGTTTGCAAATGAATTATGGTGACAAAGTTTAACAAAATAATTTAGTTCTTATTAATATTCGAAGAAGTATACTTAAAATCTTTAAGTCACTGCCTTTAATTCAGTAGGTATTTATAATTCGAGGCAATGGTGATGGGCACGTATTAGATTGGGGTAAAGATGGGGCAAAATGGAAATTTGATGGGGTGGAAATGCCCTACAAACGTACATGAATAATATGGCTGAAGAGGTTAACCTGTCCTTACATTCAACACGTTACCTGTCTGTCATGGACTTCACTGTGGAATAATGAATGTAGTTTAACTTTAATGGTCATTAACACTGTATAGAGACCCAAGGTGTTTGATATCACATAAAGGAATAATGCGTAAATAAATAATCATCTGAAGAAATGCAGTTAAAATTTGTGACAAAAGCATGAAAATGTTAACAACAAATCCAGTAAATCTATCTGCTAAAGCATTTAGCTCAAAGCATCACAGTGTGCAACTTCACAGACATGCTAGTAAAACTGTAGACCGGTAGTCTTGTTAACTCGTCAGTATTAATTGGCTGGCTGCTCATTCACACTGAAAATAGACTTGTGCAATAAACAGGCCATGAAAAATTGATATTTTGAAATGAAAGCTGTTGGACAAAAACCAGCAAAAATGTTACTGTGTAAAGAAGGAGGATGAAATAACATTTCATAATAAGCTGAGATTTAAAAATGGATTATTACAGTGTCCTGATTATATATTCTAGGTAGATTTTGTTAGGCCTTATTTATTTGATACTGAACCCTGTGGGTCTCTGTAGCATTAGGCTGACTTTTTCCTTTTTTCACTTAAAAAAAAGATCCTCTTATTCTGCCCCTGCTTGTCGGTTTGTCCTGCTCACAGCAGTGGCCAACAGGTCCCAAACATAATGTCCTCCTACCCTCTCCACCAGCCTTCTTTCATTAACAACTGGCACAGTTTGTCCACGTCTGATCCTGAGCTGTGATCAAGCAGCCTGTGCCACTGCTGTTTTGCTCTGAGAAATGGGCAACTTCACACTGCAATTTGTTTCTGTAATGACACTGGAAACGTCCAGAATGAGCCGTGGTGCATCATGAATTGCAAACAAGGTATTTGTAATGCAGGGTGAGCTGACACAGGGCTTTGTTGTTTTTTACTCCCCTTTTGTATCAACTAACCATTTGCTACAACTCCCTTTATGAGGTTGGACAATAGGAACAACTGGTCATTGTGATCAGTTTTGTATATTTATGTACATATAATATAATAATAGCACTGTAAAAGGAATTCTACACCTCTGGAATGTATATTCTAAAAATTGAATTGAGAAAATAAGATTGAGTGAGATTTATTTTCTGTGACCATTGCATGATTTATCTTTTGGTTGTATTATTATCTCTGATAACTAATGAATTTGTTAATTATTTGTTGAGTTATTGTATTGAGAACTTCATTTATGCACATTAAAATGTAAGGTGGATACATTTCTGATGCATGTACTACTTTTAAGTCCAAGACGCACATGATGATGTCTCATAAGGAATCATGATATTTTTCTTTTTGTTTACAGTATATGCTTCAGTGCATAATAAGCATGGAAAAGATATGTACTCATAGAGATTGTTTTTTTTTTTTTTAAATGAGAAGTTCAGGAAAGCACATGTTTTCAAGTATTCTCCCTATTATAGGTCTAAAACCACAGTAGTATACCAAAATGTTCCATTAATATAGCTTAGTTCCCAAAGCTGTGAAGAGGTTTTGTAAACATTCAACACATTGGTAACATCTGCCTTGATCAGTTCTTTAATACTTTTCCTCAACTTTTGATTATGATTACAAGTTGACCACATTTATAAGCTGGTAGAAATCACAGATAGTCTTTTTTGTCTCCTTTCTTCCCTCCCTCTGTAACAGGCCATGCAGTGTAGCATAGGTGTGGCTCGGGAGAGCATTAATAAAGTCATCCAGGTTGGTCAATCCAAAGAAAGTTAGCACTTAAAGCAGAATGTAATGAGGAAGCTTCCTTAACAAAAATGGTTGGTTTTCCACATGCCTCTTCCACATGGTAGAAATATTGGTGATCTGTTCTCCAACACCCATAAAATACTAGTGGTATCCACAGTAAATACCATCGGGTCCACCTTCAAGAATGCCTTGACTTCAGATGTGACCTTCACTAACTGATTAGCAGCTTATTTAGATCATTTCCCGGCAAGTAAAGCCAGCAGGTGCTGCTTTAGGTTGTTATCGCTGTCTTTGGCACTTACCTGTTAATTGCTCATTCTCTCAAACATACTATACACGGAACCTAAATCACAGGACACAGTATTTGAGTTTAGGTTAGCTCTCGATCTGTCTATCTTCCTGGGAAATATGACACAGCAACACAGATCAAACACTCAACACTCAAATTTCCCACACTCTCTAGAAACTGCCTGAACAAACACTGATAAACTGAGCTGACATGCTGATTAGTTTATCACATACATGTTAAACACACATAAGATTGAATTGTGCGAGCATTTGATCTGGGACTATAAAGCCTAGAGCAGGTCAAGATCTCCCAGTAACAGACAATTGCTCATTCACCAGATCCAGGTAAGCCTTGTTCCTACCTTCTTCACAGCATTAGAACAGTGTGATAAGGCCTGAAATATCTTTACTGATGAAAGTTTTCTTCTATGACAGGAACATTCATTCATCACAATGAAGTCATCGCTTGTCCTCTGTGTTCTTCTTGCTGTTGTCCTCTCTGTCAACACTGCATCAGGTACAGTATGTTGCTCACATGGACTGACAATCTCTTTAACAGTTGTGTCTTTGAAGAAAATTCATCTTAAGGCAACTTAAGTCTTAAATCTAGCAAGAAAGTTTGAATGAACATGTATTCTCTGCAGATATGCAGCAACACATGCAGTACAAATTTAAAGCTCCATTAACCAGTGTTCACTATGACTACTGGTAATGTGAAAGGTGAACCCACAGAGAACCCAGCTCTGCAGGTCTCCCAACCCTACATACGTTTTTTTTTTTAGCTCATTGTTGCGGTTTTCTGTTTTGTAACAAATTTGCACTCATCAGCCTTGTTTTCAGACACATCAGGCAACAAGCTTGTCAACTCAAACAGAGACAATATGCTAATTTTGATTGTTTACTGGGTGAATAATAAGGACACTGTTTGCTAACATGCTAGCTACAGCGTATTGTGGGCATTATTGTTATTCTGTTGTTGCTGCCAATTTGCTCCAAAATTTTCTTTGCTGTTGTTGACGAAAAGTGTCAGAATGGCAGCAGATTAATATTGCATCAGAAACAGACATAGTTCGGACTGAGACATTAGATGTGATGCCTAACAGTTCTGTGTGGTCTCAGGTCTTAACATTTATTTTCCTCACTGTACCTAGAAACAGTTCCAGCACAGTGCAAATTCAAATTGAATGCTATCAAGTTAATGCAAATGAGGTTTAATGAGCAGTGAGAGTTATTAAATGTGCGTCTTGGTCTGACTTCTTTAGTAAATGATTACTTACCTTTCATTTCTTATGCTCAATCATTTTAATAGACCATCAAACACTGTGGGTGAGCCAGTAAGTTATTGAGATTCTTTTCATATCAAATGAGTGCAGAAAATACTTTAAAGTGCCCATGGCATGCTCATTTTGCTCATTTCCAGCCATTTAATGTTTAATCTCAGGTACTTCTAAATTAGCCTGGCACCCATCATAACTTGAGATAGTCTGTAATTATTTCAGAACAGTAAAACTCAAGAGCCTCCTACTGAAAACAAGAAGATAGTTCATGAATGTGCTCAACTACTGATGCCGGCATTGTGTCAAAATCTGTTTCTTCATCACGATGTGTTTCCCCTATCCTGAATCCTAACATTACCGTAACCACAACCACTAAGGGGGTCGCTACATGAAACTGAATTTTGCATGAAGAGCAGCAACAGCATTAATTAATTTGAATTTCTCCTCCATAGATAGGTAAACAACTGTATATGTACCGATGAAAAGAGATGTTCAACACACAACAAAGTGGGTAATTGAGAAACCCCAAATTTTAACTGGCATAATGGAGACATAGTGACTTCTCCAGCCTTACAACAATTGTCTCTTACGTTACAGAAACAAGGCATTCATAGACATGCAGCATGTTTTTTTAAACTTACCGTTAAGTACCACCGAGTAGCGGAAACATCACTCCCTTTCAAATAGCTCCAAGGTCGGTAAATCCAACCGGTGGTCACTGCGTCTTCCCCTGCACGACCACAAACAATCCCAAAGTAGTGAAATTAATTCCAACAGGTAGCATAGTGCCAACAACTATTAACTGAGTTGCTTTTGCATAAAAGTACAACAACACAGTTACACTTCGTTTTTTTGACCTTTCAGCCACATTTATGATTTTAATTCACCATTGTAACATTGTAAATAAGTCAGAAAACAGAAAGGCACGCCATGGGCTCTTTAAATTTGGCACGTAAGCAAGAGGGAATTTACTGTAATAAGAGTCCTCACATACTGCACTTAAGGATATCAAAAATAGTGTTTAAACATTGACAACGTATTACAGGATTCACTTGGGAGAAGAGGAAGTTCTCTACTGTACATGTGAAAAGGGTTTAACATCACTGTTAGGTATGGTTACAGGTACAACAGTTTAGAAACTAGAAGTTAGAACTAGAAGTGATCAATGAAATAATGCTTTTTTAGCTTTTGGTGTAATTTTAATGAGGTCATGGATCTGCAACCTTTGCTAGACCAATTTTTCCCATCAGGTTAGCTTGATGTTAGCAAATACTACATACATACATTTATGTTTTTTAACACTTTTATTCTTTTCTTCATAGTGTATTTCACTACCAATGCCCCTGGTACACAACAAACTGGAATGATGACAGATTATGTACAAACCTCATCCATGGCCTCTACTGCAGGTACTTGTTGTATAACTACACTTCATTCAGCATCAACAGAAAGAATGTTTCTGTTTTTATTTTTTCTTTAGCCTTTAGTATAAAGTTATTCTAATTTTTATGAGGTCATAGCTCTGCGTCCTCTACTAAACCAAATTTTTCCCATCAGGTTTGCTTCATGTTACATACTAATGTTGATCACATTTATGTTTTATCACTTTTATTCTTCTCTTCACACTGTATTCCACTCCCACTGTTCCTGTTACAGCGACAGACTCTTTCACTGGAATGATGACGGATAATTATATACAAACCTCTGAAACTACACCTAAGACCTTTACTGCAGGTACTTGTTGTATAACTACACTTCATTCAGCATCAACAGAAAGAATGTTTCTGTTTTTATTTTTTTTTAGCCTTTAGTGTAAAGTTATTCTAATTTTTGAGGTCATAGCTCTGCAACCTCTACTAAACCAAATTTTTCCCATCAGGTTAGCTTGATGTTAGCAAATACTGTATACTAATGTTGATCACATTTATGTTTTAACACTTTTATTCTTCTCTTCACAGTGGCTCCCACTGTCACTCCTGCCTTTTTCACTGAAACAACGATGAGTAATTCTACAACCCCCACTATTCCAACACCCCCCCCTACTACCGGTGCAGTTAATTGTTGTATGACTACATTGCATTCAACATTAGCAGAACCTTCCCCCTCATCTTTACAGAGCATGTGTCCTAATGGATGGGAGGAGTACCAGGGACGTTGCTACTACTTTGTGAATGAGGACTTGACCTGGCCTCAGGCTCAGGTAAAACAACAAGTTCCAAACACACACTGTGAAGAAAACACAAAGTTCCTCTGCAGATGATATTTAAGCATCATTAACAATTTATTAATGGATTATCTACATGAATTTCTGCCAAACTATACATATCGTACATTGCAGTGTTACATTGGAGCCTTATTTATGTGGTTTGTATAATGCCATCGTACAGACAGGCTGATTGGTTTCCCTTTTTTTTTCACTTAGTGTAAAAAAAATGTCTGGATGCCAATTGCTGCCAGGAAAAGAAAATAAAACATTATAAAAAGAGAGAATTTATATTTAAATGTTTTTGACAAAATTAAAATTCACTTTCTATGTACAACTTCTATACTAAGTCATAATATTTAGACAAATTGATATGTGAAAACTTACTCTCTCATAGTTGTGATCATAATTTTGAAGTATTAAGTTATTCATTAAAAATAATAAGATAATAAAAATATTAAGATGATTTTGGCTTGCTATGTTATTATTTTAAAATTAGTAGTCAAAATGATTACAATCTAATAAGTGTTAATTAATAAGACAAAATTCTTACTTTATCTGTAATTTTGGCTGCATAGTGGAGGGAAGTGATTATACATTGTTCATCTTTATATACAGTCTATGGTCAGAACTGTTACATTAGCAATAATACATTTGACCTGATATTTCATAACATTGACTTAAAGAGTGAGAATTCTGTATGTCAGGGTTTTTAAATGTTTACATTTTTTATTTCCTGGCAGAAATGAGTTTCCAAAGCTATACCCATACTAGAAAAAAAAAGTTCCAATCTGATGACATAATCAGGTCAAGAAGGACGAAGATCTTTATTGTATTAAAGCATTCTTGATGTTTCAGGACCCACAGTATTAGACTGATCTGTTTCACTTTAAGACTTGTTATTCTTAGTCTATTCTATTTTATTTTCTGATTTAAATAACAGAAGACACCAAGAGAAATGCTTCCATTTCAGATTAAACAGAAAAAGAAAACATTTTTCCTATGCTTTTTTGTTTTCAACAGATACATTAATACAGTGTACCAAAGAGTACCAAATTCATATATTATATTGCAAGACTTTAATGTGTCTCTCCTCATCTCTCTGCCCTGTTGTGTTTCACCAGTCAAACTGCGCCTTGCTTGAGTCCATGTTGGTCTCTGTCCACAGCATCCAGGAGTATGGTTTCCTCCAGCAGCTCACTAATAGTAATGGAAATCAGGAAGCTTGGCTTGGTGGTTTCTACCTACAGGTGCAAACCATGATATAATGGAATATTATTAACCATGGTGGTATTTGTCTGCAGCAGCACAGAGAATATTGGAGATAAATAAGAGGAAAATAAATGAATTGCTAATGAAATTAGTGGAATATCCTCAAATTAAGTGAGTTTTCCAGACTGAGGTAGTGACATTTGATATCTGAGGATGGTGGAGAAAATCAGACACTTAAATAAACACACTAACTACAGAACAGTATAATAGAAATCTTGAACACATTTCTTAGATTTTCTGAGAGTTTGAAAACCCTTGTGGCAAAAATATACAGCAACAATTTAAAATAGCATTTAAAAGTATTGCACCTCCTTTATGCTTAAAGATTTTTCATGTGGAGACATTTGTAAATCACTACTTGACTTAAATGTTAACTGTCCATAGTGATGCTGAAAGTCATGGAGCACTACATTAGTAACACATTGCAAACCCTGAATAACAGGCATAGTAACTTCTCCAGCCTTATAACAGTTCTCTTTAATGTTACAGAAACAAGGCATTAGCAGACATGCAACATGTGTTTTTTTTAAACTTAAGTCCCACTGAGTAGTGGAAACATCACTCTCTTTTAAGTAGCTCCAAGGTCGGTAAATCCAGCCGGTGGTCACTGTGTCTTCCCCCACACGACCACATACAGTCTCAAAGTAGTGAAATTACATAGCATAACAATAACATCATGGATTGTTAAAATCCTCTCATTAATCTCATTCACCGCCACGGGGGCTTCACTGGCCGGCTGCTTGTAGGTTAGACCTGGTCAGTTGAAACAGTGAGTCCCTGTACCTGAACATTCCCAGACGTGCAGTAACCTGAGGGTCTGTATTTTTCTCCACATCCTCTGGTCACAGTGCAGCAGCAGGAGGGAAAGTAGAGTTTGTGAGATGTGTATAAACCGAGTTGCTTTTGCATAGAAGTACTAGAGCATATGTAGACCTAATTTATTGAGCTTTAGGTCACATCTAAGATGATAATTCACCATTGTAACATTGCGAATAAGTCAAAAACGGGGAAAAGCGCCATGGGCTCTTTAAAGACAGTGTCATGTATTGTCGAACTGATTCAGAACTCCCTCTGTGCTTCAGCCAAAACAGAATCAGCCCAAAATAAAGAGTCATGTTAAACCCCCTACAATGAAACATCCTCATTTTAGTTGGTCAGCTTTGCTGGCTCCATTCGGCTCACTCTGTTGTGATTATGCATACTGTATTTAGATGTGTCCTCTGAGGAGGAGGTAAAAACCAGGAAGTAGCCTAATAATTGCAGTTTTCCAAACTGACTGCTAATGGAGTGTTAGCCCTTTGTATTTTTGCTCAAAATGCTCCTCATTTAATTAGCCCTTCAACTGAGCTCATCATATCTTGCTCTTTTATTTGTATTCATATTTTTTTTTGTCTCACTAAAGCAGTGGTGGTGATTTTGTGCTTCTTATCCAGGATCAGTGGTTATGGCTTGATGGTTCTTGGTTCTACAACAACAGCTGGGGTGTACAGAACATAGACAGCAGCAACCCTTGCTTATTGCTCAATCCCTATGGTAAGAAAACACACATGAGGGTCCCAGAACACTGACTAATAGATTGTATATTAAGACTAAAGCAGCAAGTTGCCCAATGGCCGGTGGCCAGCAGAAAGAAGAAAACAATAGTGACTCTGTATGAATGATTTAGATTTAGCTCGTCACACACATGGACTTCATTTTCAGAATGAACAATCAAAGCTTTCACACACTTTGTGAGTTTCAGGCATTTATTAGTGAGTTACATAACTCTCTGCTCCATTGTTCTCACAGCCTTTTTCTACTCCTATTTTTTTCACAGCGGCATGGATCAATTCCCAGTGCAACATTGAAGGCTATCCCTCAATCTGTGTGAAGAACTCTAATGTCCGTAAGTCCTTTTTTAATGAGACACGACAAGGCAGGCTCATTGTAAATTTACAAGATTAAAAAAATCCATTCACTTTGAGACAGAGGCTTATCATATTCTTCCTCTTTCTCTTTTACATACTACTGTGTTATTAAACACAAACTCATTGTCCCAGTTTGCCAAGGCATTTATCTTCAAGCATGACAGTTTGATGATGGGAGGCTAAAAGTTCTGTTAGCTAAGTGATAGAACAGTCAGTGAAACAGTGCCAATAAACTTCAAGCATGTTTAAAGTAAATGCACACCTATCACAAGTCAAATTCAGATCTGTGAAGAAATGAACTTGTCTTTATCAAACCTGAAACATGTGACTCTGGTTTCTGGCTTTAAGGAACGATTGTTCTTATTTACAAAAATTGAAGTATGTGAGTTCTGGGTGGATGCTTGTGTAACTGTTGTGTAACAAATCTATCTAGAAGAAGTCAGCAGCAGCAGGAAAGGAAAAGGAAGGCAGGCTATCATAAGTCATATGTTCATGATGTAGATTTGGACCCACATCATTGTTTTAAATTGTATGGCATGCATGATTTTTCTCTTTTCTCTCTCTTTTTGTGACATTCACAGAAAATAGGATGATGTGTCCTCAAGGCTGGTCCTTGTTCCAGGGCCGCTGTTACTACTACAACTCTGCCCCTCTGACCTGGCCTGAAGCTGATGTAAATACACTTTGTAACTGGCATTAGAGTGTGTTTCATATCCAGATTGTTTAGGAATGCAGTAACTGGACAAACATGCAGCTACATAATAGAAAAATATTTTAGAGGAATTTTTGACAAATACACAGAAATTTAAAGCGACTGCAAACAATATGTTTTTAATAAAATTTAATCATGGTAGTTAGTGATTAGCTAAACATAATGAAGCACTGAGCAGCTAAAGAGCCAGAGATTACCCTCAGGAGGTGGAGGGGACCAAATGGAGAAGCAAATGGAGAGTGAATATTAGAATTATATTCATCAGGTGGCACAGACATGACTTAAATGAATGCTAATGTTACACTGTATCTGCTTAATATGTAAATAAGCAACTCTTTGTGAAATCATTTAACATATCAGATTAAAAGGTGAGAACATTTCAGGTTAGGGGTGGGACAGTATATTGAAATTCAATATAACGCAATACAAAAATGTCACAATATGTATCATTTGTCTAGCAATATATATCAAGTGGTCTCAAAACACCAGCAACTTCATATTTGATAGCCTAACAGTCAAAATATCTGGTTGTTCTTTACATAATTAAACCTGTGCTAGGGGGTAAAGTGCACATATTTTGCAACTAGTCATATATTGTTGTCACCAAACTTTTAATTGTATTGTGATTGAATCGAATCGTATCAAGAAAAAGTCATCGTCCCATCCCAATTTCAGTGTGTTCAGCGGTTGCAAGTTTACAATCATCACACAGTGGAAAAGGGGGGTCTTCAAGGCTAATGAAATGGATTTCTTGCTTACCTACACCTTTCATGGACAAACTGAGTTACTGCCCCTTTATCTTTCACTTTCTTTCCTTCTCTTCGTTCATCCCTGTATTTCTCAGTCTCTCTCCTTCTTTACTGTTACTCTCTCTTTACCTTGGTGTTATCCTTCTTTTCTTTGTCTCCTACTTTATTCCATATTTCATCTTCTCCTGTCTTCTTTCTCTCCACCAGACTAACTGTGCTGGTCTCGAGGCCAGCCTGGTCTCCGTCCACAGCCCTGAGGAGTATTACTTCCTCTATCAGCACTCTGAATATTCTTCGGCCTGGCTGGGTGGATTCTACCTTGAGGTGAGTTGACTAGACAAAAGCTTACTATAGCAATATGCTCAGGAAAAGTGAGCCCCTGATACTTCTCTCTGTGAGTGGGTTTGATTTTAGTTTAGTTCATTTTCTGAATACATTTAGTGCCCATGACCTGCTCATTTTGCTTGTTTCCAGCCATTTAATGTTTAATCTTGGATACCTCTAGATTAGCTTGGCGCCCCTCATAACTCCAAATAGTCTGTAATTATTTCAGAATGATGAAACTCGAATGCCTCTTCCTAAAAACGAGAGGATAGTTTGTGAATGCGTACAACTCCTGTTGTCGGTGTTATGTCGAAGTCTGTTTCCCAACCATGATGCGTTTCCCCTATCCTCAATCCTAACATTATCCTAACCAAAACCACTGAGGGGGCGCTACATGAAACTGAGTATTGAACAGAGGAAACATCTCGACAGGGGAACAAAAAACACTGACAAATACGTTATGTCATACGTTATGACAGTATCTCAAATCCTAATTGACATGTTCGAGCCAGAATATGTCAGTGGACAGAATGACAAACCACAGCAGCATTAATTAACTTGAATTTTTCCATAGATAGTTAAACCATTGTATATGCACCGATGAAAAGAGATGTGTAACACTCTAACCAAAGCGGGTAATTGAGAAACTCCATATTTTAACTGGCATAATGCAGACATAGTGACTTCTCCAGCCTTATAACAATTCTCTCTTATGTTACAGAAACAAGGCATCAACAGACATGAAATGTGTGTTTTTTTAAACTTACCATTAAGTCCCACTGAGTAGTGGAAACATCACTCCCTTTCAAGTAGCTCCAAGGTTGATAAATCCAACCGGTGGTCACTGCGTCTTCCCCACACGACCACATACAGTCCCAAAGTAGAGAAATTAAATCCAACAGGTAGCATAGCACCGACAATAACATCATGAATCGTTAATCCGCTCATTAACCAGCAATACATCACATGCAGCAGACACACTGGCCTCAAGCAGTTAAAACAAGCAGATACTGTTTTCTGGGGGAATCCAGCATTGATCAGCTGATCATTCACTGCTACAGGGGCTTCACTGGCTGGCTGTTTATAGGTTAGACCCAGTCAGGTAAAACGACGAGTCCTTATACAGGAACATTCCCAGACATCAGTAACCTCAGGCCCTGTATTTTCCTTCACATCCTCTGGTCACAGTGCAGCAGCAGGAGGGAGAATGTATCCACAAAACAATAGCACTGGTGGATGTCAGGCAAGCTCACATGAATGCGCAATAGCTTGGAGATCATGACCATTCAAGGAAATCAATAAACTGTCAAGTAATGCTTAGTTTTGTTAGACAAAAAGTCTTGCGAGTGAGTTTGTGAGACATGTATAAATCAAGTTGCTTCTGCATAGAAGTACTAGAAAATACGAAACACCTATTTTTTTGAGCTTTAGGTCACGTCTAAGATGATAATTCACCATTATAACATTCTAGATAAGTCAGAAAACAAGGAAAAGCATGCCATGGGCTCTTTAAATGAAAAAGAACCATTGTTAAATCACACGAAGGTGTCTCTGTATAAATGAGCAAGACATAAATAGTAAGTTAGGAAGACACATTGCTTAATGCAACATCTGTTGATGTTGCATTAAGCAATGTGGGATCTTTTATTTCATTTAATTATCAAGTGAAAACCAAGCAGTGATGTGCAGGTTCTGCACGTGCATCAGTTTTCTAAAATGTGGCCCATTTGTCTTCTACTGGAGGAAAGTTAAGCTTGGTGCTGTTCATTTTTGGCCCAGTGTTCCTCATTTTGTTGAAGAATGGCCTGTAAAAAAACATTTTCTCAGAAATGCAGAAAAACTATAAAGCAACAACAGTCAGGGCAAACCAAACCTGACTATAAAAACAGCAGAATCCATCCATCTGGTGTTGTTCACCAAAAACCAGTCCAGCACATAACTCCTAATAAAACCACTAATGAAAACAAAATGTGTTCTGTTCCTAATGCCTCCTCTGCTATTCCTAAATATTCCTTGAAGTATTATGTGAAAATGATTTGAACTAAACCTATATGTCTACAAGTGTTTGATTTTTAGTCTCAGAGATGCATGGTGAAAATGCAAGGAGAGAGGAACTGAGGAAACATGTTTCAAGAGTCATGATTCATCCGTTCCTCTAATCCTTCATTTGAAGCATCTAATCAGCAACCAATTTCCAACAAAAAGGTGTGTGGTTCCATAAAAGACTTCCACAAAGGATGGTCTCATGTATCTTTGCTCATGGCTCCTCCAGCAGCTTCCGCGCTCTTATATCAGACTAGATATAAGAGTTTTGGGACGTCCTCTGTCCTTGCCGGACCAGAACGACTTCTGGGTTGAGCGAGGACCAGTGAAATGAAACTTATCCTACATCCTGTCTCATTTTCGCTTGATTTATCAGTGTGTAAAATCTTAATACACTAAAAAAATATATTTTTCAGAAAAATTCTACGCTCATTGGCTTTAGATACTACTAAAAGATGTTCTGTCACCCAAAATATTTGGATATAATATAAATCATTAAGATGCTTCATTAAATGATAATATATGATTGTCATACACTTCAGAATGAGTGGGTGTGGCTCGATGGTTCCTGGTTTTATCAGGGATTTTTTGGTGAGGAGTCTTCAGACAACACCAACCAATGCCTGGCAACATACAGCTCTGGTAAGACTACACACTTACTGTACTCCTTGTGTATTCTTTGCAAAGAAAAGACATATTCCTGGTCAATTTTAAAGTCAAACTCGAGCTTATTCAGCAGATTTAGTGAATATTCAGTTCTTTCTTTTGAACCAATAAAGTATGCCATTTCTGCATAACCATAAAAACCCTTATAGCTGCACTGTTTTCTGTATAGAACATGAGAGCATGTACATTTTGGCAGATATCTAACTTGTTTTATTTTTGTGTTTTTACAGATGGTTGGGGGAGTTACGGCTGTAATGACATGTATCGCCTCCCCTCATTTTGTGTGAAGGATGCACTTCTCCACACAGGACAAACAGAGCAATGAAATATTTCAGTCAAGCACAAATTAATGGATTGTTCCCAAAATGTGTCTTGAGCAATATTTCCAAACAAATTAAAGAGCCATTTATCACCCCAGCATTTCAAGATGGTCATGTTTATCATTGTGTCATGTACTTGAATGTGTTGCTTTTTTCTCCAGTATAAACAACTCTAACATCCGCATCCCTCCTCAAAATGATTTGCTGTGAGAGCAGCAGAATCAGTGCTTAATAACACTTTGTTATCAACTTCAAAGCCTGCTTAATTTCTCAGCTCCACACAGCTGGACAGTCAAAGTGTCAAGTGGGTGTGAAGGTTACAGAAAGTTCCAGGAAAGGTCAGATACAGCTCTAATGTCAGAACGGTGGAGGTGGAGGGGGGGTTTCAGCTCATCCACCAACCAGGTCTGATGAAGAGCCTGACACTTCAGGTCAGTTCTGACCTGCATGCAGAAACAGTGTGCACCAAATAAGCCCCATGGCCTTGGTTCATATCAGGAAATAGTCAGTCCCATTCTTGTCATATATAGTGTTAAATTGATTTCTGTTTTCTGACATCAGCAAGTGATGTGATAACATGAGCAGTGTAAAATGTCAGCTTCCTAATGTTAGAACAGGCTGTGGTGGTTGTAAGATGTTCACTGGGAAGCTAGGTACAGTTGGTGAGCTGTTGCTGTTAGTTAGAAGTTCATTAGCTGACATTAGGTACCGGTTTTATGTTTTGTTTTGTTTGTTTTTTACAGCATTGTCCCCGCAGTTATCACTTTTGGCAGTCCATGAAGAATACAGGAATTGTTCAAGGAATTTATAGTTTAGCTTTTTTTTTGTTTATCAGTGTTTGCTTGCTCTTAGTTCTGTCCTTCGCTGTTTTCTATATTCTGTATATAGAGTCACTAGACTTGACCGTAGGATAAACTTATGCACAGATTAAAGGGCTGATAAAGAGCTTGTATGCAAATAGGAGCTGTTGGTGTATCTGATCTAACCAGATGCCAGGTGAAGGAACTGCTTGTTGAGATAAGATGACATAACCAGTATTTAGCCACAGCATATAAGAGTCTTACTTGGCTGCATTACTTGTGGCATTACAATTTTTCATATTGACAGTCAACCTTTAGGTTATGAATCATAATAGAAGGAAAGAAACCTGATCGTATTTGTTGTGAGCTGTTCCAGTCTGGTTCACACAACAATCTATGTTGGATGTGGCAGCCAGAGCAGCACAGTGTCATCTGATTTTGGCTTATTTTAAAGATTTCTGTCTGACTCTTATTGTCTTCTGTTGCCATGGAAACAATTTTTCATGTATATTTGAAGATTTAGGTTGTATGGTTTTAATTATATGGTGATACTTTCTTGTTTTTATTAGTACATTTTAATTTTTTATAGTGGGTTTGAGCTACACTTTGTGTGATTTTCTGATTCATCTTCATATGCATCTTTATTTTTTTTTTTTACATTTGTTGCCCTCTGCATGAGTTAACCATTTTAAGATGGGGCAAAAATAATGTGTAGTAGCCCCTTTCATCCAGCTGGGGACACTATACAGCCACTGCAGTTACAGTTAGTAAGCTACAACACAGCAGGAAAGAATACTGAATTTGCTCTCAGGCAGGAGTACATACCAGTAGCCCAATGTGAATAGGTTTGAAGTAATTTTATTCTGAAGTAAACAAAGTGCTCCAGCCTTTCTCCTGCCTGTCTGTTTTTAGTCACATTCAGTGTGACAGCGGTTGTCTTTATTGCCTGTCTTCAATGCTGCAGTGAATCTTTAGTTGACATATACTGTAGGATTCATTGCTTTATAAATGCTTATCCAAGAAAAAACAAAACCATAGCTAACATGTGGTTTATTAGAAATGCAGTTTCTGGCCCAGCAGAAAAAAAAAAAGTCAATTCAAGTGATTTTCACATAGCACATGACAGTATAGTGGAGATAAGATCCTTTCATCAGCATGGTCTGTTTTCCAGTGTTCCTCTTCCAGAATGCCACTAAAGACATGCCTGCACCCTCAAGCTGAAACTCTTAATTTTTTGTTACCATAAAACACTATTAATTTCCCCATTATTAATGGTGCCATCAATGCATTTTCTTTTACTGAGAAATAAGTAAGATGAATAAATACATTGTAATATGCTGAAGAAGAAGAAGCTTTATTTTATTGTAACACGTACAATGAAATTTTGTTCTGAGCTGAGGTCCCTGGGCTGCCATCATAGGCAACTTGGGGGTTCAGTGTCTTGCCCAAGGATGCTTTGATATGTGAACTGCCGGCACTGATATTCGAACTTTCAGTCTTCCGGTTGAGAGACGACTGCTCTATCCACCGCAGTAGGTTTAGGCCAATTAGTTCAAAGGGATTTGAACCACATAAAATTTACTAAATAAAAGTAAACATTAATTTATACTTAGTCATAAGTCTTTCATTGGTGTTACCATCACATTGAACAATTTACCTGTATCCCATAGAGGTTTTTGGGTAAATTGGATAAGTTGAAGGGGTTAATTAATCCCCAAATTTTAATAGTTCTTCATCTTTGCAGATACACTTATTTTGCTTTCTTGTTGAAAGTTACATTAAAACTACTGGAATGGACTGGAAACAGCTAGCCAGTTAAAAATAATAATTTTAACTCCATATAGCCTTAAGATCTACGCAGAATTGAAAGGTTTTATAAAGAGGGAAAGACTGGGGTACGGGAGATACTTAGGAGATCTAGCAACCCTCAATTGTTGTGTCACAGTTAGTACTGGGGAAACAGGAAACAGGAAAATGGGACCCAAGTAAAGGAAAGCCAGGCAGACAGATGCAGTGCGCATATTTTATTCAATACGTTCTCATTGCAGGGCATCAAATACTGTCAAGAACCTTTTGTGTCTCATACTGAGGCTAAACGATAACTTTGGAGGCTGTATTAGATGCCAAAGGTAGTAAACACCTTGGTTTTATACACAAAAACTATGTGTTTTCCACTAAAACGGTGTCATTAGGTTTTTGCACAAAAAGTACATGCTTAGGTTTGGGGGAAAAGTGTGTGTGTTGGCATAAAGTATAGTGTTGTCTCTCGAGGCTTGAGTTCGACTCCACCTTGAACTAGGAGACGGCTGTGGCTCAGGAGGCAGGACATTCATCCCCCAGCAGAAGGTCAACGATTCGATTCCCACGTCCACATGCCGAAGTGTCCTTGGGCAACACACTGAACCCCAAGTTGCTCCTGATGGCCAGAGCAGTGCCTTGCAGGGACCATGCCACCACTGATGCACTGGTGTGTGTATAAGTTACCACCGCAGATGGCTGCCTTGGTTCTGTACCTGGAAACAAATTCCTTAAGTAACATACTTGGCCAATAAAAGTGATTATCAAAAATAAGATAGCTTCATCTAGTTAACTTAGGAAATGGTTGGTAATTCTACCTGGTAATCATTTTTATGGCAATAAAGGAACATATGTACTTACCTAACTAACTGGTTAAACCTTAACTGAATTAAATAACCATGTTTTAAGGTGGAATATCACAAGATAAGGTGATATGATATGGTAAGCTCATCTCAGTCCTCCTTAACATCCATGTGCCTGCAGCACTTGAGCTGCACAACCTATTCTTATTCACTTCAGCTTCTTTTTTCAGCCCTGGCCTTAATCTCACAGTTTGTCTCGGGTTGTGTTGACAGAGAAAAGTGCCTCAAATAGCACATTAGCATGCGAGCTTAGTGTACACCATTTTATAGTTAGGCGTGTGCCCCTGAGGTCAGCTCTCAGTGGAGCTGTGTCCACGTTAACAGTTTCAGTGAAGAAAGACTGAGGAGGGGCCGTGTTGTTCCAAACATAAAGACCAAGGCTAATGCAAATTTAGGTCGTTTATTTTCATTATACTGAGATAAAAACATTTAATGAGGATAAACTGCCATATTTAACATTATATTACTATTGCATTAATGACTGGGCCACATTTTTACATTTTATAATTCACAGTGGAGCGAGAATTATGACAGACATAACCTGGAAAAATAAACTAATGTCATGAACCCTCTGGAGTCCTCATTTCATACTCAAACTTCAAACTTAGCAATATAGCAGGTGATGGCTGCTTTCTATGAAAAAGAATGGTCTCTTTGACAATGCAGTGTTGAAACTCAGCTTCCAAGCCAGTTCAAGAAAAAAAAAAGTTACTGGATCACATTTTCCTTTACTGGAACCATAACGGCATAGTGTTACACGGCTAAAATGCTGAAACTATGATGTTAAGGATGTGTGTACATTCACTGGGGTATGGGCTTCCTATTGAGCCAGACGGCTACAGTTCTTGTTAGGCTGTTTTGTCAGAGAAAAATGACTCAGTTTCCCCAGTGTACAGTCCAGTTATGGCTGGAATTCATGACTGTAACAACTGTTGTTCTCAGCTGCTGTGCTTATTCCTGCAAGATTATGACTATATGATGGTCATGTGTGGGGGTCACTTCTCAAAACAGATCAGTTAATGTCTTTTTGCGGGTGAAGTTCAGTGGCAAAACATTTTCCGAGAACTGACAGTGACTGAAACAAATTGCATATGGTATTCATGGTATGTTCAGCTTTACCAAACAAAATCATTTTATAATATAAAAGAAACAACCAAACCCAGAAACCTGGCTATTATGCATTGCCAGATTTTTAGGAAATCAGAAATGGTGTAAAAAGTGATCACTTTTTTGAGAAACATTTTCATCTCTGTTGTAATTGACCTCCTGATATACATAGACATACAGTATACACACACATTAAAAATCATACGGTCAGAAAGGGGGTTGTTGACGAGGAGCTCCTTGTACGGTGAGGATGGGGAGCTGGGTATGTGTAGGGTGTTTCCACAGACCACAAAGTGGACAGCTTCACAGGGACATTTTCTTCAGAATGAAGTACTTCCAATGAAAACTGTCAACACTGTGGAGGTGGTTTGCTAAGATTAACAATGACACATCACTTTCTGGAAAGAGATGCTGCTGTTTTTTTAATGCCTCCTCCAGCATTGTATTGGTGAATTTTCAGAGAAATTGAATCTATTTAATTGCCAGATACCACAAGACAGAAACATGAATATGTTCATGTTTATTTTTTGTCAGATTTATTTATATTGGTAATTTGGGCGAAGTGATCCTTTAAATCCAAATGAATCCTTAAGAAAAGTTCAGTTCCTTGATTTCCCAAAAAACAATGATAACATACCCCAGATATATAAACCCCGTGTGCTCAAATGCACAGCCAGGGGCAGATGATTTTTTAATGGTTTGCGAAGCACTGAAAATACAATAGACCAAATTGTTTTGTCATTATTAGGCCTACAATCTGTTGCCTAACTCTTTATTCACTTAAAGAGCTCATGGCACAAATTTGTTGTGAGTTAAAACAAAACGATGTGCCTGCAGGGGATACATACTCTATGTAATCACTAACAAATACTAACAAATAAGTTTAAAAAAGAGCAGTAGATTACATATGTTTTCAACAATGCTGTATTTTATTTTGAGTAAACAATGCAAATAAATAATGCAACAGTGATATACAATATTAAAACAGCCTTTTGTCTTTGGCTTATGGGTTCTGAGTATATTTAACCTAGTATTGTGTTGGTGCTACTTTGACTATTCTGTCTATTCATACAGATACAGTAGATGCAGTATACTATATACTGTATATATTTATTTTTAGAAAATAACGATAGTTTTACTGATACTGTCAGAATCAAACACGCTGTTTGTCATCATATATTTGTCCACCACCAGTTTTACCTGTTTTAGGATCCTAATTAATGTCTTTACACAGAACTGGCACCAGGCTACTGTTTTCATTCCACTGAATTCTTTGTTCCCTTTTTCACATTTAATTAAGTAAGTTGGGCAGTGATTGTCTCTTTTTGCCCCTTAAATTCATTCATCAATTAATTGTTTGTTTTTGTTTTATATTTGGTTTTCTTGCTTTTTAAATTTTGGCTTTTTATATTATTTATATTTTACATTAAGGCGCTTCCATTTAGATTTTCTACAGCTGCATGTTCATTTATTGCACAACAGGCGTAACTAATTTAAAAAGTCAGCCGAGTGACTTTCACTGACAGTAACAGCAGAAGCTAGATAGCAAGTTCCTAGAAGGTGACTAAAATTAATTTACTGTAAATGCTCTCAGCCACCATCTCACTTCCTCTGAACAATGTCAGACTGTGAGTTTGTTGGCAGGCTGCACAGTGGTCTTAATTAGTCATGAGCTTACTTTAATAGATCCTTCAGTAAGACCAACATACTCTGAGGGCTGGTGGTTGGGGTCCCAGTAATGAGATCTGACACACTGCTGCAGAGATCATTCTATCAATAAGTATTTCCACATGTTTTATGACAGGTGGTTGCTCTGTGTTGTTCACAGCAGCACCTGTGAAGACAAAGCATGTCATCCCATTCAGTGAGTAAACATTATGTCCACCATAACACACAACTGGTTAGGCTAGGCTACCAAAAAGGAACTAAGGGACTTTTTGCAAGTTAATATAGTCAGTGAGAGCAGTCAGTGACACTCATGCATGCAAGTAATAATAAATAATTATATTTAAAAAATAAAACTTTCATTTAAACATTTCGGTATAATTAGCACAGTGTCTTCTACAGTGAAGAAGGCTCCTTTTAAACATTTCAAATGAATTACTGCCAACTTATTGCTGGTGTGAATCTATGATGTTATAAAAGTGTCTTGTGAAGTCTCCTTTAAGACAAAGTGATGTTTACAATCAGTGTCAGAATGCACTGCGTATCCTTGAGATATAAAGATACTTGCTCATAAAACATTCACAGAGATTTTTTTTTTTAAATATTAGCTTAGTTTTCAACCTGTATTCTAGTGAACAGAAGCCTACAGTACATACCTTCCATAGGATGATAAAGGATGCAGCCTCATATATGATAGGCTATGTTAGGCCAATGGCCCAAAGGTCTTCGGTGTGCATGTGGTGCTGAGATCACTTGATAACTGATGCTTGGAATTACAGCCAAAAACTACAATATGAGTTCACAAGCCACACACACTCACTCACAAGGCCCTGCCATCAGTGTTTTCATAGAGCACAGTTTGCCTGGTGTTATTCCAACCACAAACTTATAGCAGCCTTTCAGCTGTAAAAGCTGCAGCCAGTAGGTTATGTAGCAGTGAACAATGTGTCCTACAGTGTGGTGTGTCAGGTGTTCAGTGCAGTGTCCCTTTCTATAACTTTATGAGGGGTGCAATGAACACCAGTGACACATTTTTAAAAGTAACTGAAGGAACTGTAATATGAAATAAATAATTTCACAAATGATCGCTTCCTTCTCTTTGGCACCTCCCCAGCTGGTGGCATCCTAACACTTCATATTAAAAGAAACAAATGGCCTTTCTTTTAGCTTTTGGGGGCATTTGATGAGTGACCATTTGGAAATACTGGGGGAGCCACATTCCCTTATTTCATATATTTTGGCTGATGTGGGGCATGATTCTCTGTCCACTGCATACCTGGTCCATTACATGTCTGATGTAATCAGTGTTTTGTTTTTATTATTATATTTGCCCTGCGAGACCTGGCAGAATGGCCCAACTAAATACAGACTTTTATATTAATTAAGAAGCACCTGCAAGTACTGGTTTACAACCAAGGTTAAACTCAGAAGACCCATTCATACACATCATGCTGGAGCGGTCATGCTGAGATTAACCTGAACAGTATAACACTGATAATAACTGTAAATGTACTGTGACTGTCATAGTGTGATTGCCAGCAAACATGTTTGGTGTCACACCTAAACCTTTCCTGGATTTCATCTATGATTATAGTACATGTCTAGACCAGAGCCTGGCAGTTTTCAGCTTCCAATATTCTCTCTGTGTTCAATTCATCTTTATTGTCTTTATGTTCAGTTCCTCTTTATTGTCTTTAAGTCCAATTTGCTTTAATTCTTTTATGTTCAATTCTTCTTTTTTGTCAGCTATAAGTACCATTCTCAGACTGAAGGAGGGTGTGCTCAATTGTACAAGACATAAAAGTAGACAAGCAAGAGTACTTGCAAGAAGGAGTACACAGCATCGACTTTATAGCTGATGTTTCAGCACTTCTGTAGAACTGTCAGCTGTGCTCCTGCTTTTTGCAAGTATTCTTGCTTGCCTATTTTTATGAGTCTTCTTTATTGTCTTTGTGCTCAGTTCTTCTACATTGTTTTCATGTTTGATTCAGTTTGATTTTCTTTGTGTCCAGTGAGATGAATTCTCTTGGCATTATTATCTCAGCACTGAGATCTTGCTGCATTTTCAGAGACAAGGACATTTTTATTTCATTACTTTCTTCAGCTGTTTCACATTTAAAGCCACACTTCATTGTGTTTACACATCACACAGGTTTTAGGGATATTATAACCAAACTTTGAATCCACAGTAAACACAGTGCAGTACAGTAAATCTGTTTTATATCATTCTTCTAACATTACATATATCTGCAGCTTACAATAGCTTGGTGCTTTTCTAATGTCATGAGTTTTGGAGAACAGATATCTGCACCTCTCTGTGGATTCAATTAAAAATAAATCTATTGCTGTCAAAGGACACATTGCTGAAGCAGCACTTTACTGTAAATGTTGTGCACTAGTGAGTATAGATAAGAACTTGTGACTCGTAAGTCTTTTCCTATCTGCATACCACTGACATACTAATGATACATGAGTCAAGTTATTCCTTTGGAATATCATGATGTGTCTTCAGGTTTGTTTATGACAGTCTTTCTGAGGAATGCATCATGTTCATGTACGGTCGGCTCCATGCAGCACTGCACAATGACAGAGCAATTTAGGTTCCATTACAGTTAAGACTCGCAGCCTTGTTCTGTGGAAATGTCTCCAGGGATGCTGCTCTGCTCACACTCCCTCCCTCACCACAGTTGCTGGACACAGCTCGGCTTATTCCTGCCAAGACCCAGCTGGAGACAATTTCCATGAAGTCACAAAGCTTCAGGAAAAAAGAAACTAAAAGTCAGTGGTTGAATATTAAAGATAATTAAGGACAGCAGTGTTATGAGTCAAAGAGGATATTTACATGCCAAGGAACAAAGTAATTGCTGAAGCTCAAGTAATTTCAGCTTTTTCTTAGACTAGTCTTATTTAAAATGGACAAGTCAGTTTTGAAGTTAAGATTTAAAATGAATGACATTACTCCAAACTACTGGATAAAAATAAAATACACACATTGTAATATTTATTATGGCATCTAAAAGTCATGTAACAATGGTGAACTATTCATTTCACTTTAAATAGTGGAATCATTCATTGTGACATGACTGTTTTTGTTTGTTTCTTTGTTTTTCAATTAAATGAAATAGTGGGATAACAAAAAACTGTCCTCTAAAACTTTTGTGTTTCTTTTAACTATGACAATGATTATATAGATCAAAAGGAAGCACATACTGTACGTATTTGTGGAAATAGGCCCCTGGGCAATAATGCTGCAGAGTACTGTACTGTGGGAGGCAGGGAGTATGTCCCAGAGAGGAGGGGGTGGCCAAGGGGTCCTCTGCCTCCATTTAGTTTTTGAGTTTGCATCTTCTGTTTGTTCAAAAACAGAGATGACATCTATTTGTAACTCACAACCAATCCTTCATTTTACTTCTTCTGGGGGCCCCCTGGTGGCTGAGGGGCCCTACGCAGCTCACTGAAGCCTTAGGCAGTCTCTGTTCACTTCTTTGTTCAGCCCATGGTATTTTTCCCTTTTTGTCTTTTGTTTCATGTGTTGTACTCATTTAACATTTCAAAGGGAATGCATATCACTTTTACAAACTGGCTGTACTCAATTGCTTCTTCTACATAAATGAATCATGCAAAATGCAGCATGCTGCAGGGATAAGTCAGTCGAGAAGGTTATCTGTTCACCCTTAATCCCGCAGGGACTGTGCAACCAACCAGTCCAGTAGGTTTTGGATAAAACACTGTGATGTGTCACAGTGTGATGGCTTGGTTGAGATAAATGATTCATTAGCTAGGCCAACTGGAATCCAAGGTGCACAGGTCCTTGAGGAATTTAAAAGCATGGATGGAGCCACAGGTGTAACTGTGGGGCTTGCACGTACCATCCAGTGGCGGCGACCTCTGAGGGGCCCGTGGAGAGGATAAGCAGCTGGCTGGGAGAGCTCATACTTCTCCATGGCATGGGAGGAACAGTCCAGGTCTCTGTCCTCAGTGTCACTGTCCTGCAGGTCATTAATGGTAGGTAGGCTGTCCACAGTGGAGAGGAGGCATCTGGGCTTCATCCTGCAAAGGTAGGTGTGCCCTTTAATAATACCACTGTGTTAGTGGCATGAACATTAAAGGTGATTCCCTCCAATTAGCAAAAGAGTATCCTGTGCTCCTGTGAGCCATTTCCTCATTAAGAAATAATGACACTAGTCTGAACATTTGCAGATTTTGAATTCACTTCTGAAGTGTGTAGT
>NW_018127902.1:103259-105593 GCF_001952655.1 Monopterus albus
TCCCTACATGTATCATAAAGCTGTACAAGGTGGCATCTTTAAAAACAAAACTTTTTTTTTAACAGATGAACCTCTCCATCAAATGAAAAAAATACTAGATGTCTTGTGTCACATTTCACCAAATTTATGAAGTATAGTGTACAGTTTTTCCAAAGGACACAACATTAAATAAACATGGCATTATGAAATAACAAATTATTTGAATAAAAACAAACCATTTTGTTATATGACAAAATACTGTAAGTGCCTTTCCCCCATAGTCTTTTTTATTTCATAATGCTGTTTTTCAGCAGAATGACAGTATATAGAGTAATGAAATTACAAACATTTCACATTCACAACTTAATAAACCCAATCCTTATATCTTTCAGTCCTTTAAAAGTAGTAATAAGAATATTTAATAGGAATTCTTAAATGTAAAAAAGAAAATGGTTTGCCAGGGCCCACCTGAGCTGTAGTGTTTCAACTGATGAAAAATAACACAATAAGTGAGAGTTTTTGATAATTTATATCAGTTCTTCCCAAGAAAATTTCATGTATATATATATTAGGAAATTGCACACCTGCAAAATAAAGCTTCTTATTTCCCAGCATGAGGGTCTATGTGCAGTTCTAAAGGTCTAACCGCAATCTGCCTAAAAAAAGTGTCTAACTTTACAACATGCACTCCCCCAGGTGCAAATTACCTGAGAAAAGACAAAGGATGTGACTGCAGTGTTCTCAGCTATGTCTGTATGTCCCTGTTCAGGAATATTGAAATGAGGAGCCTTTTTCTATGAAGTTTTGTCCAAACACAGACTCACCTGCAATGTCTCTCTGATTCTTCCTGCTTCTCTTTCCTCGCTCTGTGACTTTCTGCCTTCCTATCTGCCAGGGACCCCTTGTTCTCCTTTATATTTTCACCTGGGATGCCAGCATTCTGTGGGTGTCAACTGTGCTTTTGCGAAGGCTCTCAGCATGTACAGAACATGTTGCAGCGACATGGAGGTGTGAATCTGTAAGCGCTGTCAGAGGATAAGCCAGGCCAGGGGAGCTTGTATAATGTATTAGCCAGACATGGCTAACAGAGCCATTTATAGCCGTCAGAGCGCAGAAAGAAAGTCAGGCAGTGATGGTGGATGTGGGCTGGGATGAACTGTGCAGCAGGATGGAAACAGGGTGGTCAGGAGGTGACAAGGTGATCAGTGAGTGGCTTATTGATGAGATCACAGCCAGACAGCTAGTGGCCTCACAATTTACTCAACAGAACTTCTACTGATTGATTGAGATTGTGGTTAAATTCATCAGTGCATGAATTTCCTCTGGTGAGTGAAACACACTATTCTGCCTCTTCTAACCAAATATCATTAACTGCACCATGTTTTAAAGTTAAGAAATCCCTGTGACATTTAGTGTCATCCAACACATATAGAAATACGGCATAAATGTAAAGACATGTAATATTTAGAGAAGAGTGGAAGACTTGCTCCGGGAGATGAGATTAAACTGCTTACTGGTTAGGAAACATTGCTCCTGATCAGCTTAATGGAGTGTGTCTGTGGCAATATTTGTTATTTGTGGAATTACTGTGATGGGCAGACCAAGTACTCAGTCAGTTACATGTTCCAGTTTTACATTCCAGGGAACCTTAAGGTGCTGTAAAATAAAAAGAAATGGTCATCGGGGAAAGGGAAAAGCTTTTATTTAATCATCCCCTCCTGTATGTCATTACGGTCATTGCACGACACTTGGTCTCTTTCCAGATCCTCCACTTGGCTTCAAATGATTCAAATGCATCTGTCTCCAGGAGAATGGATGGATGCATTCATTAAAATGGAGATAAACATGATGGATGTGTGAGTAAAGGGTGCAACGGCTGGATGGATGGGTGGATGGATGGATGCATGAAAGGGTGGATGAAACAAAGAGGAGGGGTTAACTTTTCATGAAAAGCACTGGTCTTGGCCTTATCAATTGAAATAATCCCTGTATTCATCAGCAGGCAGATTGACAAGCCTTTATTCACTTTTGATGTCACTGCTCAGTTTCCCTGCCATTTTTACTGTAGGTTAAAATGTTATGCTACTAGTTATACATTTAATACTTATCAACATTTTCTTACTTTGTTTATCTCTAAAGACATCACACAACTGTACACAATCACTTACAATTATCATTTTTTATTTGAGTTACAACATTCAAGACAGAGTTTTAGAGTGACCAGTTACTGTCGGACTGTCACTCTGAATGTGCTTTTTGGGCAAAATGTTTGAAGGAGCTTGTTCAGGGCACGACGGATGCTGGTCAGAAAAATACTGTTTTCTTCCTCAGTGAAGTGCACTCCATCCAGCAGGA
>NW_018127902.1:105608-139676 GCF_001952655.1 Monopterus albus
TATAACTCCACCACCAAAACAGCCAACAGCCTTTCTCATCAGTGCATTGACCAGCTTCCTGTCGTTGTTGATCTTCTGTGGAAGCACATAACTCCACTTTTGCCTCTCATTGATGCAGGAAAACAAAACTGTCATTGCAGGAAACTTTGTGAAGCTGCACCAGTTCTTTTTGCATCTGAGATGAAAGTTTGCTGGGGGGAGTCAGGCCCAGATCGTTGCCACCGACATGGATGACCAAAATATCAGGGGAACTCTGTTTGGCAAGCTCTCCGTACAAACGGGGAAGAACCCCACTCCAGCGCATGCCTCCTTTGCCAAACCACTGAACTGTGGCATTAAGTCCAAAGTTTTGTCCATACAGCTCATGTGCAGCTTTCTCCCCACAATGAATATAACTGGACCCAATGATCCATATCTTTTTGGCTGCCGCCATCGTGTCCACCTCCCTCATCTTCTTTCTGAACATGCCCTCTGAGATTGTGGTGTCACTCTGCGACCTTAAAGGGTTCAAAGATTCAAAGATTTTTTTATTGTCAATTCACTATATGTGCAGGACATACAGAAAATCGAAATACCATTTCTTACTCACCTAGTATTGGGTGAGACCTCCTTTTGTGGGACTTGGACCACAGCAGCTAGATTCTTTTTAAAAGTGCTTTTTAGCGCTTTGTCTTTCTCCTCAGCATTTGTGTCCATCCTCATCCTTTTCCTTTCTGGGGAGGAAAACTCTTCAAGTCTCTCATTGTCCCGTGCCACTTCACTGTAAGGCCTTTTCAGCGGCGGTCTTCTGCTACTGATCTTCCTCTTTCTTTCTGGAGAGGCACATCCCAGACTTTTGCTGTATGGCCGAAAGATTTCAGCATAGGCCCTCCTCCTGTTCTCCCGAGGCCAGAAGTGGGCAGATCTCGATTTATGTGTTGTCTTCACAACCACCATAGCATTGATGGCTGACTGATCACATTTGGTGGCTTTTGCAAAACCATCTTCTCCAACCAGGTCCTGAACTGAGTAATCTGTTGGCATGGAGGAGAGCAGACTTTCTCCCATGACCTTGTCCATTTTGTTGGTGGAAACCTGATTAGATTAGATTAGATTCAACTTTATTGTCATTACACATGTACAAGTATAAGGCAACAACATACAGTTTAGCATCTAACCAGAAGTGCAATAACAGCAGTGTAGAGCGTACAGTATGTACAGTCAGGCCTAATTTACCAATAGATATGGATTTAGATTACAAGTAATGGACAAGGTACATTAAGCGCATAGAACACTAGTGCAATGGGATTAAATTAAATGACATGAAATAGTGCAGAATAAGAATATAACATTAAGTTACATGAGTTCAATGGTTACTTACTGAAAGTCAGCAAAGCTTTCCAATCCTTTTCAAAAAAGCACAAGTTCTAACAAATAGAACTTAGGTCTTGGGTTTTCACTCAGTAGCAAAAATCGACTGACTGATAATGTAGAATTTGTCCTTTCACAAGTAAACTTGTTTCAGGTCTGTACTCAGGAGCAGAAGTTTAAGTAAATGATACTGTAAACCCAGTTCCTGTTGGCTCAGGTAGGCTAACTGTTGGTCCTTTGTCTGTCGGTTTGTGACCCCAGAGGTCAGCATGGTGATGGAACCTTTGGAATGATAATTTAAATAATAACAAATTTTAAACTGTGTTTTGGTAGTTTGTGTCTTTTGGCAACATTGTTTATTTAAACTTTGATACAAATAAAGTAATTTGGATTGAATTGCTTTATATTTCACTTTTTGTTTGTAAAGACAAGACAATTAGGCATACAGAGGATGGACAAAATAACAGAAACACATGAAAATATCACAATATAACAGCACAATATAAAGAATACCTGTTTCACTTAAGCCATTTTGACATTTCTGAGTGGGAGTAGAGAAACACAGGTGTTACTGATGACATAAAATAATGACTGTATTTACAGGTAGTTCCAGGGTCCTGGTATTGTGACTGTTACCTCTTACTGGGATGCTTACTGGAAATATTGAGCCACTTTTTGAATTTAATTGAAAATGCACCCAGCTTTGGGAACATCAACTGTACTGACATGACAAAAACTATACAAATACTAGGATTTTCCTGTAGTTCTTGCAGTGTAGCCATCAGAAAAAACGGCAAAAACAGTAAAAGTTACTCAAACTCCACTGTAACATTAACTTGAACGTTGGTGTAAGGGACTGAGCTGTTAAACAAAAAGAGCTACAGGTAGATTCTCCAGAAAGCAGGTTTCATTTATCCAAAATGGGGGTAAAAAAGAGATCAACTAAACAGAACTACACTCAGGCATCACTAACTAAAGCTAAATAGACTAATGACTACACCAAAAGTGTGTGCAGTGCATAGTTTTTTCATGTGAACCTTGCCCTAGACTTACTGGAATAGATGTTTGTGTCTCTACCTGTTTAAAAAAATGTACAGTGGTTAGCTTTTTGTCGAAGGCACTATAGAATTCTCTCCACCATTTCAGTAGCCCACAACATGCACTCACACACACCCTTCCCTACCTCTGCTCCTTCTCTGCATCACCTCTGTCATGCAGACAGCTAATGTCAATTGTGATTATAAATAATACAGGAAATTTTATGAAGGCTACATGTGACAGTCTTAAATTCATTTTACAAATACCTCATCAATGTGATCAGTTTGAATATAGTTAATAAATCCCAGAATTACTACAGTCTCTCCTTTGTGTTCAGGTTTACAAGCTCAGACTCTGATGACTTTACAGACAGAGAACAGCTCTTCACAGTCGTCTCTTCCCACAGGGAGATTGTGATGTTTTCAGTACACACATAAAATTGAAATGCGATCATCTGAGGTATTGCTGGCCTGTAATGTGCTGGTTAATCATATTGGCTTTGAAATAAAGTTGTTAATTAAAAAAAGAGGCCTCAAATAAATTACAGTATGACTTTCATTGTGCTTGAGCATCAACTGCAGCAGCAATAAATAAAGTGAATTATATAATTAAAGCAGAGACCCAGTAGAAACACATAACGCGGAGGTAATCTGTCACAGTAGCATCGTCATTTGTTTTTGTGCCGCAATCACATTCTCAGCTGGACTGCAGGACACAGCTGTGAAGATTCAATAACCCTCCTGTCTTTTTCTGAATGGTTGTGACTTCAGCTCAGTCGGTACAGAAGAGGGTCTGCCAGGGAGCCCTTTTTTCATCACCATTGTCCTAAATGGCTCAAAATATTGTTATGAAACACTCTGGTGTTTTCTATCCTCAGCTCTGAAAGCCAACAGTTTGTTGACCCAGTTCTTTTTGTTTACAGGTGCAAACCAGACCTCAGGTTTGTATCAGTCCCAAACACACACTGCTGGCCCTGCTGCATTATAAGCGAAGTGGAAAAATTAGTGGTGTGCAGACATGGTGCAAACAGTGCGGTGGCCAACTGACAGCAGATAGTGGAGCTCATTTGTTTGTTTTGTTTGGTGTAACATTATGAAAAAGTCCCATAACAATGCACAGTTAGTGTAAGAGACAGTTGATACTATATATTATGACATACGCATCGTAGGCTGCACGACATGGGTCAGCTTACTGTTTGGGTGCAAGGGCAGTCAGCACGCTTGCTGTGCAGAAGGTGAGCAGTCTAAACATTTTGACAGAGAACAGGAAATCATGAACTGGTCTCCTGTCATTTCTCAAACATTTTAGATATAATCTCAGCTATCTAAAAATATCTGTACTATTCAGCCCTCCCTGCTCTGCGGTTACAGTACAGCCATTTCAGAGATGACCATGTTTGGTCAGCATGCTAAAATCAGAATGATTAAATAAACAATATCTTCAGAGCTAATGTTTTTGCACAGACAGTATGAAGTGAACCCCAAAGGATATTGTTGAGCAGAGTTATGTTCCAGGACTAGATTTGCACTAGTTTGTGTTATTGTAGAAGATAATCTGATTTTGAATTGCAGTCTCTTTGCCATGAGTGTAAATGTTAGCCTCTACACCAGGCTAACATTAGCTGCACCCTGCACATGTCAGTGTACAGAGGTAGTGATAAGTTTTCACCTCTGTGTTGTCACTTACATTCCACTGTCTGGTTTGCTGGTTTCCTTTCACACATGAACAAACATAAAAAAGATTGAAAAAGCAATATGTCTCATTTAATATCTCTGAATGTTTTTAAGTGTGTTGCTCTCCCCAAAAGGTGTCTCCTATCGCCTCGGTTGTGTTAACTGATCAATAAAGTGTGTCAAACACCTTTTTCATGTAGCACTTTTCCTAACCTGAAATGTGTTTGGGCTACAAAATGCTGAGATATCAGCTCTTGGCATAGCACTGACTGAATGAGTGACAGACGATTATCTCTTTTGAAATGTGTTTACAGTGTAGGTTATCGGTCTGTGGGAAACTGAGCTCTTCACACACACTGCGATGTTTAGTCATGAACGGGATGATGACTTGCCACAACATGTATACAGCTCGCAAACTGTTTTCACATGTAATTGACTGCCAATAACTGCTAACAGGATGAGGTATGTTAAGGAATGCAGGAGACAAAAAGAGAAAGTTGCTCTTTTATAAGTTTTGATTTGGCAAACTTTGCCCTTTTTTGGTGAAGTTCTAGCTAATGAATTCATAAGAACTGCTCATTATTCAGAACAACAAGTCTAATCACAATACCAGACATGATTTTTCATCTGCACAGAGTAAATAAATGCTTCAACCTCTTTTTATACAGAAAGCTCTCAGTCCTTAATTGCCGTTGCACAATGCAGTGCACTGTTGCAACACCGAACTGAAATTCTGGTTCAAAGCAAGTGTCCACCTCATCTCACTTGATAACATTTACATTTGGCATGATGACATCCAGGCAGGAAATCAGTTATCAAAGTTATGGTGCTCTTGGTGCAACTGTAATCACTCCAAACAAACAACATAAATTCTTTTTATGGCTTGTTTTGCCTGGACATGCCTGAGAAAAGTGTGCTGGATGTACTAAACATCTCAGTGTGTAGTCCAGTGTCTCTGTTTATGATTTACTCCCTGTAACTAATCAAGTCAGGAATTCATTTACTGAGCCTATCGTTTAAACCTCCCTTCCTCAACTTTCTCTCTGTGAATCGAACACTGAGCACATTCCAGTATGTCTCCAGAGTGAGTGTGGAAATTCCAAAGCGTGGCTTGACGGGAACTCTGGGAAAACCCACTTTGCATTCACATAAAAGGGAAGGAGGTCTTTGCATTCACTATAAAAGGGAAGGAGGTGGGCCACAGCGCTTCATCCTTCTCCCCTCACTTCAAGTGCAATTTGGAACTCTCACTTTCTCCTCTAAGGCATCTCTGGACTTGCTTATCTCTCAACAAAGAAATGGCCTTGTCACAGAAAAGCTTTGCTTTCTTGATGGTTGGTGTGGCTGCAGTTTGTATACAGCTGTATCAAGGTGAGTTAAAGTACTGATCACAGAAGTTAAAGTGGAATATGACAGCATTGCAGAATGTGTGATACAGCAACAATGAGAAACACTGCGAAAGAAGAACTTGTAATGCATTGTTCCCATACTATAACTATAGTTTAGCAGGTGTTTCAGTTTTAAAACTCTCTGTGATTTGCTCTGTTGCTGCAGATCTAACAGTTTTTTTTTCTGCAGCTCATGACGTTCCTGGACGTTGCTCCTGTCCCAACACGATCAAGTTCATCAAAGGCAATATGTCAGATTTTCAAGTCCTGGAGTCGCGAAATGGATGTGATAAAACGGAATTAATGTAAGCCTATGAAAGACTGCTTTAAATATTTGCATTTTCCTAACATTTAAATCATATTTGTCTTTGTGACTTTTTCTTGCTTGTGATTTTTCAGTGTAACCATGAACTGGTCAGACAACTCCACTGAGAGAATCTGTTTGAACACTGAGGGAAAGATGGCTAAGGCTTTTTTGAAATGCTGGGAAAGGTAAGTTAGACAAACATTACCTCTCAGCTGTCACACACCACCTTAAAGTCCTACCTTTGGGATGACATTTTTTCCCCTCTCGGACGACACACTTGGCGTTGACTGCTTTGTTAGTCTCATGCTACAGAACTGGTAAAGCGAAGTACCATTTTCAAAAGCTGTGTGTCAGCTCCAGCTTCTCATGTCCTGTTGTACAAAGGCATTTGAGAAACATTAACTCACTGATTCCTCCAGCAGCTGTAGGATTTTTCACTTCTTTTATGTAGAGTCAGGGCAGAAAATCACACCACTTAAAAATGTTTGATTAAGCCCCAAGACATAGCACCACAATGGATTTTATTGAGCCAGTACCCTGTCTGGCAAACTTCCTAGTTTACTCTGCAAAAACATTAGGCAGACGAGAGAGAAATGCTTCTGTACATAAAAAGGGTTTTATTACAAAGTGTTGGCTCAACAAACCTCATCACACATTAACATGTGACTCTTTGGATAAACCTCCAGATGTTTTGTATTAGTCCTCTGGCCTAATCCCAGTTTTTCTTCCTCACTCTCCCAAGGATAAACAAAGACGACAGCCGTAAGATGGAGTGCCTCGACAGAAAAAGAAAGGCAGAGTGAAAGTACGTGGGGAGGCCTGGCGGGGGAAGAAAGACATCCGGATCAGAGTCCCTGAGGTCAGATGAAAACTGAAGCACTCTGGCCCAAGAATGCTGAGAGCAGAGCTTTCACTGAACTCCTGCACTGGAGAGGGAGATGAAAGTGACAGGGGAAGAGTCATGGGGGTGGGGGGATTACAGCTAGAAGGCTAGAAGGGAAGAAGATGGAGTTACAAGAATGTTATAAAGTTAGGACGTGTAAATGTAAATATATATATATATATATATTCATCCAGTATATGCTGCTATACATGCTATTTTATACTGCATATATAAGTTATTGATTTATTTATTTATACAATTATATACAATTAGCTGAGTTTCTGTCTAAACCTACATGGTCATTAAAGTACTTTGACATAATTTATTGTCAAGTTTTGTGTCTTTAATTTTTTACAAGTGTCCACACAAATAAAACAAATTTTGATACAACTCTTCTTCCAGTTTTCTGGCAAAAACATCAAATTGAAATTCTTTGGGAAGGACATAACTTGTTGGAATCCAGCGAAGCATCTGTTTCCCACTGCCATTTCTTAACTCTACTAATGAAACCTGTGGCTCACCGCCAGCATTTCTGCAGCTGAGCAGTCACACGGCATTGAATACAAACAAAGAGCGGAGACGCAGCTGGCACTTGAGGACACTGAAGTGACTTTGTTGAAGGGAGCAACAAATTAATTGTTATCATAGAAAACCGCTATCTAGGCAGGGGGAAGAGGGCATCGCATGATAACAATTAAATGATTGCCCATGAGAAAATCTGACCACAGCTGTTTGCAGCAGCTGCAGCCTCCACGGCAGTCGGAGGTGGATTTCTGAAGCATCTCATGACTCTGTCAACCAAGATGAAAAGCGATGAGTTACAACTTCTACAGTTTTAATACTTGAGTCAATAGAGCAGCAAGGATATAAGCTTGAAGTCAAACTGAAATTTGTATTCTTGTACTTTTTATGCAAAATAATAAATAAATATTATTGCAGCTTTTTAACATATATACTGTATATAACAGGACAAAACCCCTTTTTGGAAATATTTGCATAAACAGCATCTAAGCAGTAAGGTACTGGGAGGGCTTCATCCATGGTAGCAACTTACCTGTACTACACCATGTCATAATCCTGTGTAGTCTATGAACAGGATGTCCATGAAGACATTTTCTTAATAGTTTTTAACAAGCAGTAAGCTACGCTACCTAGCTAGCTTTTGCTACATTCACTCAATGTTGGCAGAATAGTAAGATCTGATTTTGGAGCATCTAACACGGTTACACTTCATATGGAAAGAAAAGTAGCCTAAATTAGCTACTTTTGTGCATTTGTTGTGTGCCAGTTAGTTTACAAGCAAAAGTCGATACAAAGAAAAACTGTTTGGCTCCTTCAGATTAACTAAACCGATTCTATTAGCTACCAGCAATCAGATGCTTGCAAGTGAGATGGATGCTTTCAGTGACTGGGGATTATGGTCATGGTCAGCAATTCTGAGTATCTCTGATTAAGGATGACAGAGGTTTTCCCCACCTGTTTCCAATAATTATGGTCTGAATTATATAATGTAAACCTCACTGGGAAGCTTCACTTGAAAATTGGATGCTAGCTGGCCTAGCTTGTAAATTCCCTTTTCCATTATATCAGCACCTGCAGAGTGCCATGGGTCCAGTAGTGGAGATGAAAAATGAGCAGGCTGTTGAAATTCAGAGCAAGGGGTTATTCCTGTAACCTCTGCACTCCGTACATTACACCATTATTCTAAATTTGACATAGAATAATATACAGAATCACAGAGTAACAGAGAGAGTGCTGAAAGCACAGACAGGACTAAGCAGTGGCCTGTGACATAGTAAACAGGCCTGTAGGACTAGCCCTGCACTGTTATAGATGAATAGTGCTGTTGTTTTATTTCCATTTCCCCTACATGGACCATCAGCAGGTGAGGATGCTGACTATTTTTCTGAGACATGCAGCTGAAAGCAGGATTTATGCTTATCTGAAGAAACATAAATGTGTATGCAGTGAAAGGTGTTATGTGTAATCGCAGAGGCTTGCAGACGAGCTGACGTATACACTTCTCAAACCTCAACAACACCTTGCACCAACCTGGACATCTAGTAAGCTGATTGGTTGATCCAATTTCATGTCAGGAGGTGGGTTTGAAACAGAAAGGAAGATGAAGAAGTGATATAACAAACTATTTTGTGGCCAACCTTACAGATGTCGCACTCATCAGATGACAAGTGCTGACAATGCACGCCTGCTACTCATTCCCTCACTTGTTTCCCAGTATATGTACCAGCTGTTTTCCACCTGCTCCCTGCCAGATTGTCACAATGTAACTCTTCTGCTCCCTGTGGACTATTATTTAGCCTTCACCTACCGGTATACCTGTCTTTTCTGTGTCTTTGGACCAGCGTAATTTCTGTGGCACCTCATTCGCAGTCATTATTCAGTTTTCTTTGGGCACATGTCTACTTTTGGCTGAGCGATGGTGTGTTTGGTATTTTCTTGCCATGAATGAATTTGCTTACACTGAGGTGAGAGGAGAGGTGCAGTTGGGACCGTGTGTATGCTAATTAGGCAGCACAGTGTAATTGTGGTGTTTATTTTGATCCCAAGTAGTGATAACAGTAACACCTGCTCAGACCACCTCTTACTGCATTCGCAGGTACATTTGTTGTACTGGACTACACTATATTTAGAGGTGTTTCTATATTTTTGTCCTTCCCAGCTATACACATGAGAAGGTCAGTATATTAGGAACACCTCTAAATATAATGTAGCCCAGTACAACACCACCTTTAACTGTGACCTCAATAATAAACATACAGTAGAATTGAATTTATACACTGATGACAATTTCACAAAAACTGAAACATTTTAAGCTTCATAAACACAGATGTTAAGGTAGAAGTGTTGCATACAATTGTACAGGTGTACCTAATAAAGTGTCTGGTGATTGTATTTGCTTGTCTTTACATCAGTGACATCAGTCAGTCAGGTTTCCACCCTGCTGTTTAAAGGGGATGAGAGGAGCTGATTTGATGCGACAGAACTAAAGCCAGCCCCGACTCCATCTGCTCGCGATATATTCCTAATGATGCATTCTGCCTCTCCTCTACGATGCACTCAGTACCTTCTGGCTGTGCATGAAAGCACGTTGCATGTGTAGTCACCAAAATTACACAACACCTTTGAACACACCAATATTCAACGTGTGCCTGCACTTTACACTCGAGTTTAACACTGCACCCTCTTGCGAGAAAATAAATCCCTGGATGTATGTCACTGTTTGGCTTACTGAATGAAGCTTATGAAACACTCAGTCAGCTTGAAGCAGTTGTGTTGAAAACAATTCACTGTTTCAAATCATTTGACACAGTCAAAAATGGCAACATCTGTGGGCCAGATCCTCTTCCTAAAGTCCACTGTCATCTGCGTTCAGCTCCAGGTTGTTTCAGCTGCACCACAGGACCAGCAGTTCAACTTCCTGTCTGTATGCTGATTCGTCCCAGTCGCAGATGAGACCAATGACCACTGTGTGATCTGCAGGCTTCAAGAGTCTAACAAAAGGGGTCCTCTAAGGTGCAGTCATTTGTGTATAGGGAGAACAGCAGCGGGGAGAGCACACAGCCCAGGGGCAGGGGCGTCTATGCTGATTGTCTGGGTGTTGGATGTGGTTTTCCCCAGCCTCACCTGCTGCCTCCTGTGTGTCAGAAAGCTAGAGATGCCTCTTTGATAGAAGTGTGATGCTGATATTGTGTCCTCTGCTTTGAGTGTAACATCATTAGTTTTGCACTTGTCTGCTGTCACTGCAAAAATATATACATTAACTTCTTAACTTGTAATTACAAATATGACCAATTAAGTTGTCAATACAAACACCAAGGATATACATCCTGGTTTCTTTGCAAATATTAATTTGAATTTAAACAGATTTTATTAAATTATATTCTTTGTATATGAACATTAAAGTGACATATCATTTCTCAGGCTGATCAGTGGGTGAAACATTGATTATCAGATAATGAACAAAAGACTACAACAATTTGTGCGCATCCTAAATAAAGGCAGCTCATTTATCCCAACCTGTCTGTTGATGAATGTTAACATGATAATGCTGAGTGGGCTATCGATTGGCCTCTGCCTCTCAGCCAGGCCAGCTTCCTCTGAGTGATTGAGCTGAACACATCCTGATTTTTGACCATTAAGTTGGCTGGGGAGATAAAGTTGCTGGAGAATATCAGAGCTGCTATGTCTTCACTCCAGGGAAATCAGACCAGGCCCGGTCTGGGTCAGAGCACAAGAGTGTGGGAAAGAATAAATCCTTGATAAGTCCACTCCTTCTCTGGGTGCCAAGGCTGTGCTCACCCCTTCTGGTGATTTATATGCATGTCTGTCTGTCTGTCTGTCTGTCTATCTATCTATCAGAGTTGCACCAATTTTCTTCGCTGATTCCACTTTCTCATTTTTTTTTTTTGTCTGACCTGCTGATTCTGATTTTCTTTTTTTCTAAGAATTGTAATTGACAGCATACACAGACATCTTTGTAACTTTTCTTTAATGAAAAATTAAATTGCAATAAAAATAAAACATAGTATTAAAGTGTTACATGCTCCATCTTTCTCTTACTTTATTTTCTTTACAAACCTCCAACTAAAAATGAAGTGCAATATTTGTACATCTCCAAATATAACCAGGTGCAACAAGTAATAGAAACAAGAAACAACAGAATGTCTGTTGCATCAGTCCTACTGAGTACAGTTCTTTCTGAAGTCTGTGCAGTTCGTATTTGCTGTTTTACCACGGGGTGGATACACTGTACATACAGTCAGGGACAAAAAATATTGGCACCCCTGCATTTCCATTTAATAAATCACCACTTCTCCCAGAAAACTGTTGCAATCACAAATTCCTTGGTATTCTCATGTTTATTTCTTTGGTTTGCATTGGAACAACACAAGCAAAGGAAAAAGCCAAAAATGGACTGGACAGAATTATTGACACCTTTTCAAATAATCAGAAACAGTTGTATTTCCAGCATGTGATGTGCCTTTAATTTGTAATGAAACTACCCTGTAGCAACCAACAGGTACTGGCAACATAGAAATCACACTGGCAACCAGTTAAAATGGAGAAGCTGACTCAACCTTTGTGTCATGTGGACCACACTGAGCACGGAGAAAAGAAACAAGAACAAAGAATTTTCTGAGGATTTGAAAATCACAGTAGTGGAAAAACATGGACAGTCTCAAGGTTCCAAGTCCATCTCCAGAGATCTGGCTGTTCCTGTGTCCACTGTGCACAACCTTGTCAAGAGGTTTACAGCCCATGACACTGCATCTAATCTCCCTGGACGTGAACAAAAGAGAAAAATGGATGACAGATTGCAATGAAGGATTGTGTTATGGTTTAGTCCCCCTCACCAGGAGGGTGAGGGAGAACTGGGGTTGGACTCAAGATGGCTGACACGGGTGCTAGTACAAAAAAGGAGGTTTAATGGAATAAAAACATGACAACATAACAGGGTCCATAATACATACAACAAGGGAAGGGCAGTGATGACTAAGGAGACCAGGACGAACAGGTACACATACACACTAATGGCAATGGCAGGAATCTGGAGAGCAGGAGGATGAGAACGGACAGATGAACAAAAAGAACCAACGTACACAATGTAATCCACAGCACAGAGACTGTCAGCGTAGCATCTTACACACGTCTAAAAATGCGGGTCAAACAACATTTATCTTACTTTGGGTAATTATTGTCTGTTACACGTCGCAATGATCCGGCCCAGGCGGAGCGTCTGCCAGAGGTATAAATAAGGAGGAAAACTAATCAGCGGGATGCACCCCAGCTGTGTGCACCGACAAACGAGTCACCAATTACCGAGTGCAACACAGCTGAGGTGCAGAATCCCGCAGATCAAGAAAATAGAGGAGAGAAAGGTGGAGGAGAGGCAGGAGCCGCCGAGCGGCCCTGACAGATTGTTTGAATAGTGGATAAAGAACCTCAATCAACTTCCAGACAAATTCAAGCTGACCTGCAGGCACAGGGTGCAACAGTGTCAGCTTGCACTATCTAACACTATCTGAATGACAAGGGATGCTGTGGTAGGAGACCCAGGGAGACCCACTGGTGACACAGGAACATGAAAAAGCCAGATTGGAGTTTGCCAGAACTTACCTGAGGAAGCCAAAGTCCTCCTGGGAGAATGTCCTGTGGACACATGAGACTAAAACAGAGCTTTTTGGTCGAGCACATCATTCTACTGTTTTCAGAAAATGAAATGAGGCCTTCAAAGAAAAGAACATGGTCCCTACAGTCAAACATGGTGAAGGTTCACTGATGTTTTCTGGTTGCTTTGTTGCTTTACTTGATGTCTTGACTGTGTGTATGGCATTATGAAATCTGAAGGATACCAGTGAATTCTGGGGCCCAATGTAGGACCAGTGTCAGAAAGCTGGGTCTCCATCAAAGGTCATGGGTCTTACAGCAGGACAATGAGCCAAAGCAGACTTCAAAAAGCACCAGAAATGGTTTCAGACAATGAGCTGGAGAGTTCTGAAGTGGCCAGCAATGAGTCCAGATCTAAACTCCATAGAGAACCTGTGGAGAGATCTCAGAACAGCAGCTGGGAGAAGGAATCCTTCAGATCTCAGAGACCCGGCAACTGAGATCAGTTGGCAAAAGAAGAGTGGTCCAAAACTCCAGTAGAGAAACTCACTGATTGTTACAGAAAGCGATTGATTTAAGTTATTTTGTCCAGAGGGTGTGCTACCAAATATAAAGTTGAGGTGAAGGTATCAGACTGTCCAGTCCATTTGTGAAGTTCTGTGTTGAAGGTATCAGATTTGGCTTTTTCCTCTGCTTGTGTTGTTCCAATGCAAACAAAAGAAATAAACATGAGAATGCCAAAGAATTTGTGATTGCAACAGTTTTCTGGGAGAAGTGGTGATTTAGGGGTGCCAATATTTTTGGCTATAACCATATACATGCATTTAATGTGTAGCCAGTAATTCCTTCACTGTGTATTTTCCCATTGTCGACAGCAGACCATTAGGAATGTACAGGCAATCAGTTTTTACAAAGCGGCATTTTCCACCTAACCTTTTATTAAGTGTATTATTATTTTTACTACCATTACTAGGTTACATGAAAAACAAACTGTAACAGAGTAAATATGTGTAGGCTAATTGCGTACTGTCAGTAATATGCACAAGCATGCACGCACTCACAAAGTAGAGTATAACGGCCAACATAACCATATACATGAACTAAGATGCATAGGAGGAGATCAGTTAAATGTTGTCCATGTAATACCCTACTGCAAAAAGCAATACTATGTATCACATGTAAAACAAGCCAAATCTGGACCACCAAATGCACAGGCTACTGCACACCAAGCACCGGTATGCATAACCATACAGCCATATACAGTATGCGCTCTGAGCCAGAATTAGAAAAGTAATGCCCTTAAATTGCAAATGTACAAAGCAGGAGACAAGGCACATGCATGTAAGTGGATTTATGAACTCACTATTAGAAGAGCTGGAGTCAGTGGCAGCAGATGTGAAGTCTTTCAATTCATTTCGAAATTCTCAAGTGAGATCATATTCAAAAGCTAGCTGCACAAGCTGAGCCAATTGCACGTCTGTGATCAGTTAAGATGTTCCTCAACATAGAGAATAAGATTTCACAAGACTGGTCAGCCATCAAGGCCGATCACGCTGAAAACCAGCTGTTTCTGATCTCAGACAACTGACTTGTGCATCTCTACTATCTACCAATACTGAAACACACCATAAGGTCCAGGCATAACAGGCAATGTGTGTTTTGACAAGACAGTTACAAAAGACTATGTAAGCAAACCCCTGCCACAACATTTGAGGGCGCTTTAACCACATTTCAAGTGCTGCTCACTTCATAACTTGGCATTTGAGAGTGCACCGGCACAGTTTTGTAAGCGCAGAATCAGGTTTGAGAGTTCAATGCCAGCCATGCGTGTGCTTGTTTCTGAACCTACACTCTCAGATTTCTATACTGGGGTTTGTGTGAAAGCATTGCTGTGCCAGAAGTTTTGAAAATGCACAAAACAAGTTGTTTGCTAATCATAATTTGAGAGTGCCCTGAATGGATTTTAAGAGTAGAATCAACTTTAGGAGCAAGGGAGGATCCTTGCTGCTCACTCAAATCACCTGTTACGCTCATGATTCTGAGAGCGCAGACTCAGAAATGAGTGCATGCTTTGCCAACACTAAGCTCTCAAATCTGATTCTGCTCTTACAAAACTCTTCCTGTGTGCTCTCAAATGCTGAGTTGCAAAGTGAAAAATGCTCAAAATATGGTTAGAGCTCCCTCAAACATTTTGGCGGGGATCTGCTTCCATAAAAGACACCTGTCAAAGGAAACGAGCTGAAACTGAGCTCATCCTCTGGCCTGAAAAACACCCCACCTCATATGTTCATCAATAACAGCACAAACACACAGTTTTGTAGCCTGTTTGACATGTTCACCAGTGATGTTATGATTTGGACAGGGTGTTTGACCCAGTAGTAGTCCTGTGAATGAGCATGGCACACAGAGAATCCAGTTTTGGAGTCACTGATTACTGAGCGGAGATATTTAGCTTTCATTAAGGGTTTGGAGGCTTGTGGAGACTGGTACAAACACTACAGAGACACATTTCCATCTTTCATACACTGGGGTGGATGCGACCCCCTTGACCTCAGTAATGGCGAGTGTCGACCTCGCCTATTGCTCTTTGTCACCAGGTGGAATTTGAACAGTTGTAATAGTGATGGTGACCAAAGTATGGTCTTGTGTTACCATAAGTAACTTCAACCCAGTGACCCATGAACTTAACGGTCTCCGTGACAACAAAGCAAACACACACATTAAGAGATTCTACTAGCTAGAAAAAAAATAGTAATTACAACTTTGTATTGTTACAATTTTATTAACTACTTTACCAAGGTCAAGAGTGAACAAAATGGAGCCAGCTGGGATGGCATCATGTAATCTAAATGTGACAAATGGTTGTATGCTTTTTCTTCATATACAGTACGTGTCACAAATGATATCACATCATTTTATTTATCATTTTCATAATCATACAGATTCATAAATCATCAGGATAACAACACTGTTAGTGAGAAACAGTTAAACTGCTTTGTTTTCTGTCAAACTCTGATACAGAAATGTGCAGCAGAGGAGCGTGGGGTGTCAGTGCCAGTGTTTTGGTTCAGGAGATGAGAAGCCAAGCAGTTACCTGTCGCCACCATTTGGAGGCACCAAATGGCAACACTTACCCAGGCAATTAAATGTTGCATTTACTAAGTGTACAATGCTAAAACCCAAGGTCCTTCTTCAGCATACACACATAAACACTCCGTCTGCACTGCAGTTCACTAAATACATTTAGTTTTTTAAACAGTGTCTTACAACAACAACCACAGTGGCCGGTAGCACTAAAGTCTTCACTGCTAGGACACATGGGTGATGTGAAACAGTACCAGTAACCTTCAGTAGCCATTGCTGTGATGTAGTGGGGTTTTTCCCATTTTGTAGACATCCTGCTCTACTGTGGATTGCTTAATGAAAACAGGGCAGTGTAGGATATTCTCAGCCAGTTTTGTGTGCATCAGCATTGTTTCACTTGTTCATTGATTGTTACTGATATTGAATGAAGGGTTTAACATCATTCCTCCTCAAGCCCACCGTCTCTACCACATACACGAACAATCACACTTAACTAATTAAAACTTTTTACTTTCTTTACATGTGGGACATGTTTGTGTTTTCATTGCATTTTACTGACATTTGTATCTGTTGTGTATCTACTGTGTGTGTTGTAGAACCAAAGGAAGGCACTTTTGTTCACCTTTACACAGTACTAAATGCTGTCTTGTATGTGGAGATTCAGAATAAATCTTTGAATTTTATTTGGATGAAACCCAACATAATCTATTGTAGATATCTAATAGCTCAGCAATCCAAATTTGTTATTGAATAATATACAGATTCTTTTCTTGATTAACTGTTTGGTCAATAAACTGTCAGAAAATAATGAAGACTGCCCATCACCGCATCTCAGAGCCTAACTTGACATACTCAGATAACTTGAGGTGCTCAAACCAACAGTCCAGACCAAAATGTATTCGGTTTAGTCTAGTGTCAATGAAAACCAGTTAATATTCAAATGTGAGAAGTGTGACTTTTATTTGCTTAAAGAATTACAGGAGTGAGTAATCCACTTAAAATTCTTCCAAATTTGTTTTTTTTAAAATGACTAATCATTTCAGTTCTAGTCTGGTCTGTGGTTTGGTGCATAAACCGGGTTAGAGTAGCACAACCGACAGTGTGGCAAATTATGTTTTTTTCAAGATGCACAACTTCATAAAAAAAAAGGTTTATTAAAAATATATTCCCGTGACCCCGTTCAGGGACTAAGCGGTAGAAGATAAAAATATATTGTAGCATGCTGGGGCATGGAGAGCGCCAGCGGAGCTCCCGCCTAGCCCTACAGACAGAGACTGTGCTGTTCCCATGTTACTGATATGTGCATGTTCTGTTATGGGGCAGGACCAGGCCAGCTGGTCCAAGACACCATGACTGGTGGGATTAATGGGCTTTGGCCACTCTGTAACTAGTTGTGTGCATATTTAAAAATAATAAAGGAGCCTGTGTAAAAGACTGTTCTGATTCACTCTGATTTTCTAGTCTTTATTACACTGTTGTCAGAAGCAGGATCAGATAATGATGTGGATTTGGGAGTTTGAAGAGGTTGTTGTACAGCAGAAGCGATCGTCACATGTGTCACCAGAGCCAGCCAACCAGGGGCTCATCCACACCTACGTCGCCTTCTTGGGTGGTGTCCACCGAGATCAGATGAGCCAGCGATGGTTCATATGAAAGGAGCTGCAGGAGGAAGAAGCATGCAGAGGACTGGGTCACTGCCACATGACAGGCAGCAGCCCTGCAGGCTGTTTCCCCTGCCAGCAGAGGTGGGGACTCCCATGCAGCCTGGAGGGGGCTGACCCAGCGCTCACATGCTCCCCTAAAGCAGGACCAGGTGGGGCCATGGACAGATGTGGGGCTTCGACAAACACGGGCCTGAGATGCTCGCAGCAAAAGAGAGAACTTTATCCCTGGCGCATTGATGTGGGTGTACAGCCCTGGACCGAAGAAAGGCGTCTCCCCTAACCTAGCAAGCCAGTGAAGCAGACCAAGTACTGTGCTGAAAAGACTGCTGGATGTGGTGCACAGGGTGAGGCTGAGCCAGCAGAGCAGAAGGGTGAAGCTTCACAGAAACAGTCTTGCACCTTATCACACCCATATATGAGATTTTGGACCCCAGACAAGAAGAATGAAGTCCATGTTATCACTTATGCACATAAAAACTACCGCTCATACACCAGCATAAAGACTTCCCATCAACTTGAGACTGAGTCATGTTGAAACACACCTCGTGCATACATCACTGTAATTGCCATGCAAGCTTGGGCTCGCTCTCCGTCTCTCTCTCCAGCTCAGAGGCTGTGCTCAGTGTCTCTACAGTAAAACCCAAATCACACTACAAGACACAAAGCAGCAGATGAAAGGAGGGTTCAATCTACTGCATGCTAAAAAAAATCATGTTTGCTCCAGGCGAAGACGGGCCTCGTGCGTCTGTGAATCAAATTGCTCCCAAAGACACTGATCCTTAGCGTGTTGCAGGCCCAGGTGAACTGCTGATCGGGTTCTGGCTTTGGCCTCAAAAGAATAGTGCTTTTAATCCTATTGTTGAACCCCCGAGCTGCTCACTCTAACCCTCACTGTTTCTCAGGCTCCATTCAAAGTCCGAGGACAAGTGGTGCTCTTAAGGTGTCGCTTTCTTCCTTTATCGACCTGAGAACATGATGTATAAAAGCGCTGTCATCCTGCTGCTTGGTGTTTCAGCTGTTACGGCACTTATTACACAGCTCTCCCCGGCTGTCAGACCTGTGGAAGCTCTGTGAAGTGATCTCTCGCCAACAAAGCAAACACTTCACCAATGTACCATCTCCACACGATGAAAAGCATTCGATCTGCGGAGCCATTTCATGTTCTCACAGTTGTTGCTAATAATTTGTCAGGCACTTTGTAAAAGCTCCGACAAGCATGTTTAAATTTTAAACATTCTGCAGCGAGCACTAGTCCTGAAAGGAGCCTCTGCATTTTATTTCCATGATATTACGTGTCGTTCTCGATTGCTTTGAAGTTCATATATAGCTTTGTGAAAAAGGACCAGTGCTGCTGCCTCCCATGGAATAAACTCAACTTTTGTATACAAGCACAGATCAAATCAAAGTTATACGAAAGCTGTCACTAGCTTCTCTGTAGCTTCCATCTGATGCACACATCTAAACACAAATTCCACAGAAACACACACAAAAACACATTGTTCCTCCTGATATTTTATTTACATGAATGGAAACCACCCAGTTACTTGTTGATGGAGCTGTCAGACAAAGGAAAAAGTGCAAATTGGCCAAACATGTGTGGTGCAATATTTATGGAGCACTGCTGGAGCAAAGCCTTTCATGTCCTCTTTCTTTGCTTCAGCAGCACGGACACCAGTTCAACAGAAAACATTTTTCAAAGCAAAGCAATGCGTGATAGAGCAGGACAAGAACAATATGCTGAAAACAGCAGTGCAGAATAAGACTTCTCTGTAGACAAAAGCATGTCAGGATTGACTTAAGAACTATGTGACTCTGCTCATATGCCTGTCACTTTCAGATCTAGTTCTCTCTTGTTTGGGGTGTGTGCACATCAGTGAACATGGTGGTTCTTCTCCACACTCAGGTCAGCACATCACAGTTGTCATATCATAACCATGTATCTCCAAATATGTTGAGTTGTAGCTTTATTGGTTTTAAAGCTTGCCTACTTGTCTGCAGGGTGGCAAAGTACTGCCCTTCTTTAGTAAACTGAAAGGTTGTCAAGCACAGAGCAGCCCTGACAAGGTGACATTCTGGAGTTAGGAGGTTTTCACCCGACAGCACTGATGTTTGTGTGGGGGTGTGTTTGTGACAGCGCCCTGGGTGTGAGACAGCCTGAGGCTTTTTTGGGGGTGGGGGTTGAGGGAGATGGACCTCTCTGCTATCCCAGGTTGTCATTCATGGCTGCTTCCTCCAGCTCCATAAATAAAGAAGGGTGCATCATCCACCCCAATTGCTCTGTCACTCCCTCCCCCTCTCTCAGTGTTGACTGGATGCCTTCCTGCCTCAGAGTTGCAGGGGAGTATATGCACAGCTTGTCATTTTAAGTGCAGAAGGCGATAACTGCATGGGGAGTAGAAAAACACAGAGGCTGCCCTTGCATCGATTCCATAGTTCATAACTACTGAGTAAACACAAAGCTGCTGGCCTGTGACTCTGCATGCTGAACCATAAGCCACACCACAAAATGAATGATACAGCCCCATGCTATGCAAAGATACATCTCCAAAGGATTTTTCAATGTTTTTCAGTGTCACACATGGCTGAAGTTATCAGCAGCCAATCACAGTAGTAATGTTGTTTCTGCGCTGCTGTCTTTCTGTACAAGCGGATTTGGAGTGATTGTTTTAATCATGGTCATAATAGCTATTGTGTACACTATGTAAATAATATCGCCATCAAATAGACTTGGTTTTCTGCCAGCTGATGTACCACTAGGTGACTCTGGAGTTGCATACTGTGCTGCGGGTGGCTTTGGCTTGTAAGGGAGGAAGGGAGGAGGCATGGATGGAGGGATGTGAGGAGGGAAAAAGAAATACACAGCCTGCCTGGGGATTGTTTCTGGTCACTGGTTCAGGTCCCTTGCTGCTGACGCCCTCTGTCAACTTGTTGAGATGCAGTGTGAGATGCAGCTCAGATACTGAGACAGAGGAATACACAGACACACACAAATCCTCGCTGCCTCTTTCTCTCTGTCCCTACATATCTCTTTCACACACACACATTTGTGCATACAGAAACACAGTGGCACATTTAAACAGTTTCTCTCTCTCTCTCTCTCTAAGCCTCTCCTTTTCTCTTTATCTTTTTTCTGCTTGTTGTTGAATTTGCATGTGCAACTGTTTACTGACAAGATTACTAGGCAGAGGGTGGAGTATGATCTTACAATGCAGCAGTGTTCACTCGACCTGTTTTCTAATCCTGCCTGAATCCTACCACAGTGCAAGGCTGCAAATGAAGCTGCAGTTACAGTTATGATGCCAAAATAATGGAAAGAAGATTGATTAGTGTTTATCTGATGTTTCTGGAGGCGAAGGTGATGTTTTGAAATGACTTGTTTTGGTTTACCCACAGTCCAAAAACCAAAAACTATTCAATTATTCTAATCTGGCATGGAGAAAAGCATCTAAGTCATACATTTGAGAAGCTTGAACCAACGCATATCGTGTTATAAACATAAAGCATAAAAAATTGTCATTGATCAAATTTTTGTTGAGCGATGAAATCATGACCTTTCAGCACTGTTTTATAACAAGAAATGGAAAACCATTTTAAAAAAGCTGCAGTTAGGCTGATTTAAATGCACAAATAATTATAAACTGTGATACTTCTCCAAGGAAGCAATGGAAAATCTATTTCTCATCTATAAAATGGAAAAGCTATCACAGTTAGAAATGCTAGAGTCATTTAAAAAAAGTTAAAGACATTGTGTTAAATGAAATCTGACATTTCCCTATCCTGCCTTTCATCAGCCCCTCACACAAGTTTTGCACCTGCTGATCTCCACCTTCAGGGGGCAGCGACACTCTCCTCCACTGCTGCACCTTCATCAGCATGCTGCTACAGCGCTGTGTACCCTCCACCTCTGACTGTGCCCACTGTAAGGGGAGTCATGGCTTACAGTGTTGAATTCATTAACCTTTTCGCCACTCCCATTGAACACGCAAGGCAGCGATCGGATACAACCCCTTAGCGCTTTAAACTGTTTAGTGAGAGGGCCATGGATGGAAGGAAAGGGGACAAGCCCCCATTTGTTCTTATCTTAAAACATGCCACCTCACATCAGATGGTTAGTTATTCAGCAACGCAAGGCGTGTTTATGAGTGTGATGCACAGTCATCGACTAGCCAAGGGTTGACAGGGTACACTGTTGGACAGGCGGGCACATTTTAGATAGAACTTATAATTGTCTCACTTGACACTGTCTGATAGGCTTTCTGGATTTGTGAGGGAGCTTTCAGTAGTTGTTTGTGTCAGTGTGACCAGTGTAGTATGGTATCAGATAGAAGATTCAAGCACGTAGAGAGTGATAGTGGCTCATATTCACAGGACTATTCTGGTAAAAATAAAAACCACCCTTTATTACAGTAAAATCCTTTTTTTCCACAAATTAATTTTCCCACACTGCACTGTAACATGGAGAAAAATCTATTTATACTGTATGCCCAGGAATATGCGTGTGCATAGATACACGTTATATTCTTCTCCACTTTGTTATTGAACCTAGCTCTGGAACAAAATGTTTTTCTCTGTATACTACACTGAATCTTTAACTGTGCAATGCAGTTGTAAGCGGTAAAAAAACCACCAAGCACATCCATCCATCCTCTGTTCATTCTTTGCACTCACTTCAAAATCCTTTGCTTGAACTTGGCCTCATAAACATCATACTTTCATACTTTGTCAGAAGGTAAATCTCATTCCTGATGTTATGTATAAATCAGCGTATGAAGAACTCACAAATTTGCTTGACTGCACATCAAAAGCTGTAAAATGAGTGGTATTCATTTCAATAACATGCAACAACAATAAATCACAATGTTGTGTGACAATGCATTGTCATATCCAATTTTTATATTGCTGACTACATTTCTGACTACATCTCTAGTTTCCCAGAGGACAATGGGGAGAACAAAAGTTTTCATAAAAAAGGAAGATGTCCTGCAGCACAAATATTACATTACAAGATCCACAAAGCTGACAGAACTCAGCTTCAGTGCGAAACGGCGTCCGTGTGAATCTGTCCTGCAGGCACTGAAAGCTGCCAGAGAATTAGAGGGAGACAGCCATGAGATCAAGAAGAATTAAAACTGGTACAGGAGGATGTGCAAGTCTCCTGTGAAAAGAAGGGTAATACAGGAGAAAGGGAGAAATGAGGATCAAAAAAATGAAGTGACAAGGGGGAAAAAGAAAGAACTTTGAGTTTGAGTTGAGAAAGTTCCAGAGGCCAGTGTGAGAATTAATGGGGAAGAACAAGTGCAATGGGGAAAGATTTAATGAGCAAGAATAAAAAGAGGACGAGATGGTGAAATCAAGGGTGGAAAGGGTAAACGGTCACCCTCTGTACATGGACGGTATTTAAAGTGTTTCAAGAAGCAACTGTTGTGCCATATTCAGACCAACTCTTGTCAAATAGCTGCTGCATCACTGGTGAGTTAACTAGATTAATAGGTTATAGAAATGTCCGAAAATGAACAATTATCCCAGCTGCTTGGAAAAAACAAAACAACAAAACACAACATAGCCTTCCTCTTCACTTCCAAGCTGCTCTCTCTCTCTCTCTCTCACCTTCTACCTTCCTTTGCTGCTGTAACAGTGTGAATTTCTCCATCGTGGGACTAATCAAGGTTTATCTTATCTTACCTTGTGCCTTCAGTTGTCCTGGGCAAAACTAATGGTTTCTGTTTCCAGTTTTTGTGCTAAGCTAACTGACTGCTGTATTGAGCCACATGATTAGTAATTAGAGATGTGAGAGTGGCATCAATGTTTTCATCCAACTCTTGGCAAGAAATGAAATAAGTGTATTTCCTAAAAGGTCAGACTATTATTTTAAATATGTCTGAAGCTACATCCAGCACCCAGTTACAGCAGATGAGCTCAGCATAAACATAGCTGTGTTCGCTTAACAGTCCAGGATGTCACTGGTCCCAGACAAGAAATAGCCAAGTAAACACCAAAATAAAACAAAATTGCAACTTGTGCACTTAAGGTTTTGTGATTAAAGAAACAACATACAGCATGATAATTCATGTGCTTTAGAGGTGCTAGTAGGTGGATTTTTAGCCTTTGGACACAGCTAAGTGAGTTGGTACCTCCGTGTGCAGTCTTCCTGCTAATAAGCTAAGCTATTTGGCTGCAAGCTATAACTTCACACATTCAGGCAAATGTAAGGGTGGCTTCAGTTTTTGGACAAGAACTGGTCTGCTGAGGCAGCTGAGTAGGATTTGAGCATGTATGGAAGTAGAAGATGAAGGAGTGTGACTCCAGTATAACTTTGGAGAAAAACCTCCGGTTACTGTGTGATTACTAGAGGAAGTTGACATACAGTGGGTACGGAAAGTATTCAGACCCTCTTAAATTTTTCACTTTTTGTTATATTGCAGCCATATGCTAAAATCATTTAAGTTCATTTTTTCCCTCATTAATGTACACACAGCACCCCATATTGACAGAAAAACATTTTTGCAGATTTATTAAAAAAGAAAAACTGAATATAACAAAGAGTGAAAAATTTAAGGGGGTCTGAATACTTTCCATACCCACTGTAAAAGTAAAGAGAATGTAATGCTGTCGAAAACACTGAAGGAAAAGGCTGTGGGGTCTGGGCAGTTGCTTAATCAATACAACAGGCCAGCGGAAGCAGTAGTGACACAAATAAACCTAACAGCTGAGGAGGATAAGAGGGTCCACACAGCCAGTTGGAGTTATCAAAGCTGAACGCTCCATAATAAGAGAAGAGATAGCGGCTGCTTTTTATAGACTTCAGCTGCAACTTGATGTTCTGAAGGTGGAACTGAACTCCTGTGGTCAGAAGCTTGGGAAGAATGGATGGTCATGTTGTTGCATTTGAAACAACAAATTATATGTTAATGAAGGAAAATAAACAACTTAAAGGCAAAAGTGAAAGGGTGGAAATGCACAGTACCAAGTTTACTGTTCATATGTGTGAAAGTAAAAGTGACATTGAGAAGGGCAAATAATTACAACTACACCTTTTATGGCCATTGTTTTCAATGAGATGTCCTCAGAGAAGCTCCCCTGTGAGCCAGCAGTTAAAACTGCACACAGGATTGGTGCAGTTCTAAAGTCAGAACCCAGGCCTATGATCCTTGTTGCAGAGATTGTTAAGATAAAGAGGCACTCTCAAGGCTGGTGAGAAGCAGGTGTGAGGTGATTCTTTGGGACATGCAAGTGAAGCTACTTCCTGATGTGACACCTGAAATTACCAGGAGGCGGGTCCAATTCTACAACATCAGAATGAAGTTGAAAAAGACTGCAGTGAGACACATTAGATTACTGTTCCCCATCATGCTAATTGTCACCCAAAATGGACAAATGATGTTGTTTAGGGATTGTATTGAAGCTAAGACTTATTACAGAGAAACAATTAGTCCTGAAATGCAAACTGGAATGGAAGGGTGAAAGACAGATGAGAAGTTAACTTTAAGAAAAATAACTTGCAAACTGAACCAGATGAAACTGATTTAAAGAAAAGTAACTTGAGTATATGGGAGTCACTGTTACACTCACTTTATTAAGTGCAGTGAACAGTGGATGTGTATCCTCTGTGGGTTTGAAAGTGGAGCTGTGTGTGTTTACTCAACTCATGTTTACAAAATTATAGGGAAGGAAAAGCAGGATAATACGAATATGTCACCATTGTAATTTCACTGATGTCACAGAGGAAATGGTTAAAATTGACTCATATAAATAGTTGTAAGAAATAAAGCGAACCATGTAGCAGAAATATTAGCATGTGGTATTCATTTGTTGCCAATATTTGAGACACAATTCGATGACTTATTTAATGATGCATTTGAGGGTGATCGTGGGTATAACATGCTGTATATAGGAGATCCAGGAATGTGTATAGGGGTCGGTCCAGTAATATATATTCCAAATCCAAGGCCAGTTAAAGTTAGATATGATTTAATGCCTGCTGATATTGAATCACTGTGGGTACAGATTAGTTTTCCTCATTTGAAGCCTTTGTTGGTAGGATTTTTCAACAGACCTCCAAATGCAAAGTTAATCTGTTTGGAGAAATTATATGTTAGATAAAGTGTGGGATCCTGATAATGAGATTTACTTTTTAGGAGATCTAAACATAGATTGGAATATGATGAATGGCCCTTTTAAAGAAAAGTTGCAGGCTATAACAAATCAATGCAACTTTGAACAAATGGTAGATATACCTTCAACAATGTACATAAAGAATGGTAGATGTAAAAGTGCAAAGTGTATGGATTATATATTGTCAGATCCTAGGCATTCATGGTTAATGTTTTTCCCAGTTGTGCATAGTGATCATAATTTAGTGGTGCTGGTTAGAAAAAACAAAGGTTTAAAGCCAGACTGAGAATAATGTTTAGGAGATCAGTGAGAGGAGTTATTTATTTATGAAGTTCAAAATATATGTTGGGACCATGTTGGAGAAGGGTAACCCTTAATATCTCAATTACACAAGTGACTGAGAAACATTAACCAATTATAAAGTACAGAGACAGGAATGTAAGATCACCACAGATGGATGATGAGTTGGGGAAACCGATGAAACAAAGCGATGATGCAAAACAATTGTAGCTTACAGAGCTGTGTAAGAGAAATAAATATTATACAAAAATTAGTAGTGTACAGAGTTATAGTCAAGAAAATACTAAAAGTCAGTTCCAAATGTTGTTAAAACAGTATTTTTATAGATTAGTTGAAATGGTCACGGTCCACTCCCGTCTTCCTGTCAGAGACCTTTATTTTGTAAGGGACTTCCTGGTTTCCATCACCTCACCCTCTCCAGCTTTGCTACTGCCAATCAGTGGCTAATTCAGATCGCCTGTCACTTGTTATCTTTTATATGCTGCTTTTCTTCTCTATGAATTTGTTTATTGGTTGATGGGTTATGTAGTATATATGAGACTGTAATGTGCATATGGAGTCCAGGAAGAATAGGTGATAATTTAATTAGTGTTAATGTGGATGCAAATGGAAAAAGGTGCCTTTTAAAAATGTTAAACTACTCCTATAAATTTGACCAGCACCATAACCAAGTTTAATATATAGACTTTATCACAAATTTGTCTTAAAGGGCATTATAGTGAGAGCAACATCATACAGATCATGCCTTCTAGCCTTAGTTTCTTGACACGTAATGAAAATTCCCCAAACCATCACCAGCTAGTATTACATGGACATAAGTTGTTAAGCAACATGATGTACAATGTAGCAATGATTCTATTGCTCAGTGTGGAACGGATAGGAAGCCAAAGCACGAGAGAAAACTCTTTTGATTTAACAACTCGGGAAACTAAAACTTATCTAAATTAAACCCTTTTAAAAAAAAATCAAGTTCTTGGACTACAGTAGCTATTTAAAGCATGCTTATCGACTGATAGGTCAACTACACTCTTAATTGGTGGAGAACTCCCTGATGCCCAATTTGTATCCTGCTCTTTGCACTGTCCACCACCAAAGTAGCTCAGGTGAGAGTATAGCTGAAGAGCTACTGAAGCTTCTTCAGCACTCTCCTCTCAATCACCATACACAGACATCTACTGTTGTAACATACTAATGCTGTAAAAGAAAAACCACTAGATCACTTTTTATTTTGGTTCAGTGGTGTTGGGCAGCAGTAGCCACTAGAATCTGGAAAGGTGTTCTCAACTGTCTTTCACTCCAACAGTTTCATCAACAGGAAGTTTGGTGAACTAAAGTGCAAAGCCACAACAAGCATCACCATGGTCCTGTGCAATTACAACATGAGAAACGTTAACAAGATGGCCGTCAACAATGAACACAGGATTAATGCTGTGCCTTCAGGGCTATGTACCCAGCAGCAGATGTGGACTGTGCTAAAACTCGTTGTGAGGCACCTAATGTAGTTACTAATCACTCCCAGAGCTGTAGCATGTGTGCACATGTGTGTGTGAGAGCGTACTCGTATGTGCAGTGATGAGCACACCAGGATGTGGCAGGCAACAAGCAGACATTCCATATTACTAGTGTTCCTTGGAAGAAGTGTTTGCTCAGCCGCAGACTGGTAGACTTAAAGCACAATTAATGTGATCCGCAATAGCAGGTCCTGGCCCACGTTCCGTTTTCTCTCAATCAGCCTACCAACACTTTATCTGTCCCTTGTCCACTAATCTAATCAGCTGGGTGATTGCTCTTGCTCTCTGTTCGGCTCCACTGAGTGATATTTTTAAAAAAAGACTCAGCTACAGCAGCCAGCTCCGAGACAAATCGTGCTCTGGGTCCCCAAAGAAGTTCTACCATTGTCTTGATATGCAGGATGTGTTCTGAGGATGTGCTACTCAGTAGTGTGGCACATGACATGTTAAGTATATGACAGTATATACTGTCAGAGGATGCTGTTATCATGGAGTATAAGGGTGTGTGCTTAACACTACAGAAATGTATTGGTTCTTAATGCCTCATTGGTTTCAGTGCTATTCCGTGACCTCGTGGCTCTGGAAATGCAGCTGATGAAAAAGGAGAAATATCATTTGGCTTGAAAGAGGCAGGCTGTATTTCACAGACAATTAGCTGTGCAACCACCAAACTGGACTTTCTCCATCTCACACTGCAAATCAAAGACTCATACAGACCATGTTTGGCCTGAACAAATTAAATCCTCTTGTAGCTATGCAACTGTGAAATTAACACTAAAAAGACTCTCTTGAAAAGTCTAATAAAGTGTCTACAGCCATACCTTCGGTTCACCCATTCAAAGAGCTGGGATGATGAGACTTATGTTTTGCTGCTAGTTGAACTATTTAGTACCTTCTAATCAAAATATCATGGATGTTTTTGTGTCCACAAAACATAGATTTGTGTGATTGTATTCACTTAGCCTTATATTTGAAACTCAAAAGAAATCTCAATAAAACCTCAGTAATGAAGTTCAACTGAAATTCAAGGGCATCATTTTTTTTCTGTGAATTGGACATCTTGCTGTTTAAATGGAAAAAAATGTGACCAAATAGGAGAAATTCACATTTATGTTAAACACATTTGCTGTCTTTTTATGTACGTAAATGTAAATTATCTTTTCATTAAAAAACAAGTTTTTATATAACTTGCTATTTATATAATTGTATTTGCAGAAAAAGTAACCATCCTTACTAATGGCATGAGTGACACTAAGAGCCTATTATCAGGCACAAAAGACCCATTAACTGAAAAGTGCGGACACATTAGCTTTCTAGTTAATGCCATGTTATTTACAGGCATTGTAAATAACTGTTAGTCAGCTATAGCATACAAAACTTAAATACTTATCTGCAAATACCAACATTGGGTTGAGATGTTAAAAGGTGTGACTTATAATCAATAGCACTGCTTGCAAAATGCTGCTTGTCCTTGGCTTTTAAGCTACATGCACACACACGGACACACTCGTACTTCTATCTTTATGAGGACACTCGCTGACATAATGCATTCCCCAGGCTTTGCTACACAGGCTTTTTAGGTTGCTGTTGCAGTTATATTTATCTATGCACCCAGATGAATTTGATCAGTTGGTCAAACTTCAAGCATGTCTTAAAGACATAAAGGCCTGGATGATACTTCTAAATTCTGACAAAAAGGAAGTTATTGTACTTGGGCCTGAAAACATTAGAACTATCTAACCATATAGTTACTCTAGATGACATAAACCTGGTTTCCAATGCTGTTGTGAGGAACCTTGGAGTCATCTTTGACCAGGACATGTCCTTTAAATCATACAAAAATCAAGTCTCTAGAACTGCCTTCTTTCACCTGCGCAATATTGCAAAATGAGGAGCATCCTGTCTCAAAGTGATGCTGAAATCTGGTCCATGCATTTGTTACTTCCAGGTTGGACTACTGTAACTCTTTATTATCAGGATGTCCCAGTAAGTCCCCAAAATGCTGCAGCCAGAGTACTGCCAAGAATTAACACGAGAGATCATATCTCTCCCATATTAGCTTCTTTCCACTGGTTTCCTGTAAAATCCAGAAGAGGATTTAAAATCCTTCTCCTAACATACAAAGCCCTTAATGATAAGGCTCCATTGTATCTTAAAGACCTCATAGAGCCTTATCATTCCAGCAGAACTGCTCTCAGAGTGCAGGTCTACTTATGGTTCCTAGAGTCCACAGAAGTAGAATGGGAGGCAGAGCCTTTAGCTATCAAGTCCCTCTCCTGTGGAACCAGTTCCCAGACAGACATACTCTCTACCTTTAAGATTAGACTTTTAATAAGGCTTATAGTTAGGGCTGGATCAGGTGACCCTGAGCCTTCCCTTAGTTACGTATGCTGCTATAGCCCTGGCTGCTGGGGGCCCCATTACGCTCTGAGTTTCTCTCCTCTCCTCTCTCTCCATGCATCTATATGCCACAATTACATGTTACTAACTGTATCTTTCTGCAGGTAGCCCTGGCTTTGGAGCTCTGTTTCAGATGATCAGTCACCAGCCACATCAACCTACCCAGTGTTTGATTATCTTTTGCTGTGTTTGTTGTGCCTTGTTGCTTTTCTTTGTGGAACCAGTTCCCAGACAGACATACTCTCTACCTTTAAGATTAGACTTTTAATAAGGCTTATAGTTAGGGCTGGATCAGGTGACCCTGAGCCTTCCCTTAGTTACGTATGCTGCTATAGCCCTGGCTGCTGGGGGCCCCATTACGCTCTGAGTTTCTCTCCTCTCCTCTCTCTCCATGCATCTATATGCCACAATTACATGTTACTAACTGTATCTTTCTGCAGGTAGCCCTGGCTTTGGAGCTCTGTTTCAGATGATCAGTCACCAGCCACATCAACCTACCCAGTGTTTGATTATCTTTTGCTGTGTTTGTTGTGCCTTGTTGCTTTTCTTTTCTGTTCTCTTTCCTCTATTTGCTCGTGCCAACTGGTCGAGGCAGAACCCCACCCACTATGAGCTGGGGTCTGTATGTATGCTGCTATAGCCCTGGCTGCTGGGGGCCCCATTACGCTCTGAGTTTCTCTCCTCTCCTCTCTCTCCATGCATCTATATGCCACAATTACATGTTACTAACTGTATCTTTCTGCAGGTAGCCCTGGCTTTGGAGCTCTGTTTCAGATGATCAGTCACCAGCCACATCAACCTACCCAGTGTTTGATTATCTTTTGCTGTGTTTGTTGTGCCTTGTTGCTTTTCTTTTCTGTTCTCTTTCCTCTATTTGCTCGTGCCAACTGGTCGAGGCAGAACCCCACCCACTATGAGCTGGGGTCTGTATTAATAATAATAATAATAATAATATTAAGATATAGACCTTACTATGTCAAATGTCCTTTACTATGTAAAGATGACCTTTGCTGTGATTTGGTGCTATACAAATAAACTGAATTGAACTGAAAAAATCCTGGATAGGCCACCATTCCATCAGAGGGCTGACACACAGAGACAGACCATTCACATGCACATTCACATCTACAGCCAATTTTGAGTCCCCAGTCAATCTAAGCTGCATGCCTTTGGACTGTGGGAGGAAGCTGTACAACCGGGATAAAACCCACACAGGCACAAGGAGAATATGCAAACTCCAAACAGACAGGCCCTAGTCTGCCACAAGGTTCGAACCTGAAACCTTCTTGTTGTAAGGTGACAGTGCTGACCACTGCCTCACCGTACCCGTACCACCACCTAACTTAATATTTGACTGCAAAAAGAGAAGGCTTTTGGTATAACTGTTGTGGCAGGTGTTGTCAGTCAGATACTAACACACCAACCTACAGGGATGACATCACTCACTGGGCTGTGGCCACCAGTGCAACAAACTAGGCTACAAACCAAAGGGAACAGGGGCAGCTTTGGTTTGTAGCATGTGATTCAGTGTTGACGTAATCTTCTGTTAATGTGCTGTAGGTTCTGTTTGAATTATCTTTGGTGAATATAAAAACTACTGTAATAAGATGTCAGACATTCAGCTTCACTGTTAAAGGAAGCTAGTAAAAAACTCTGTACATTGTTGTGGCTCTATTTGATCTGATGAAAGTTTTTAGCTAGAAGAGATGGAGTACTAAGGATATTTACATAGCTGTTCATCCTCATCCTTACTTTCAGTAGCTTTAACAGGAAAATCATTTGAAATTCACCCGAAATAAAATTCCCGTGGATTTGCATTGTGTTTGTCTTGGTGGGATATCAGTGCTTCTTTTGGTAAACGGCTGTTGAACGCAGACCGCCCTACGGCTCCTGCCTGCCTCTCAAAACACCACAAAAAATGGATCTTTTCTCATGAAATATTTACCAGGGCTCTGAGTTCAAGCCCTCTGTACTGTACAAACACTAAGTACAGGGCCCATGAGGGAGGTGGGGAGGGAGAGAGCATTAGGTAAGGGGTTAAGACACATATGCATGCCAAGGTGTTCTGAGGTCGCACATTAAATCAGTCTTGCTTCCTCTGCGAGCATTATGATTTCAGTTACTAATTTCCCTAAAGGAGCCAAACAGACTAAAGCTAGAAAGGTTTTTGCATTTGGGGAGAGTCAGGTGGATGAACAGGATAAGTTCCTCCAACTGCGGTGGCAAAATGCGGAGGGAAGATTCCATTGTTGAGAGGGGAATGAGAAATGGAACAACAATAGTGCTGCACAACAGTCGGCATTGCGTCTGCCTGACAGACCTTTTTAGCCATGGGCCGACACATACTTGGTAGACAATTACCTGCATTGCCATCCTGTCTGAACCCCCGACTCCCCCTCCTTCTGTCTCACACACACAGTAATGCAAAACATTCTCACTTGAAGCAGAAACATTTTGTGCCATTGTTGTGAGCAAAGAAAGAAAAATGAGTCAAGATATCAAAGTGAAGTGTTTTACAATGAATCACTGCATGCCTCAGCTGGTGATGTGTGTTTGTTGTGAGGTGATGTCATTATACATGTTCCCCTCTCAGGGGTTATTGTTTCATGCCAAAGAAAAACATATACAGTGGGTACGGGAAGTATTCAGACCCCCTTAAATTTTTCACTCTTTGTTATATTGCAGCCATATGCTAAAATCATTTAAGTTCTTTTTTTTCCCTCATTAATGTACACACAGCACCCCATATTGACAGAAAAACACAGAATTTTTGACATTTTTGCAGATTTATTAAAAAAGAAAAACTGAAATATCACATGGTCATAAGTATTCAGACCCTTTGCTGTGACACTCATATATTTAACTTAGGTGCTGTCCATTTCTTCTGATCATCCCAGAGATGGTTCTACACCTTCATTTGAGTCCAGCTGTGTTTGATTATACTGATTGGACGTGATTAGGAAAAGCCACACACCTGTCTATATAAGACCCTACAGCTCACAGTGCATGTCAGAGCAAATGAGAATCATGAAGTCAAAGGAACTGCCTGAAGAGCTCAGAGACACAATTGTGGCAAGGCACAGATCTGGCAAAGGTTACAAAAAAATTTCTGCTGCACTTAAGGTTCCTAAGAGCACAGTCGCCTCCATAATCCTTAAATGGAAGATGTTTGGGACGACCAGAACCCTTCCTAGAGCTGGCCGTCCGGCCAAACTGAGCTATCAGGGGAGAAGAGCCTTGGTGAGAGAGGTACAGAAGAACCCAAAGATGACTGTGGCTGAGCTCCAGAGATGCAGTCGGGAGATGGGAGAAAGTTGTAGAAAGTCAAAGAAAGTCAACCATCACTGCAGCCCTCCACCAGTCGGGGCTTTAGGGCAGAGTGGCCCAACGGAAGCCTCTCCTCAGTGCAAGACACATGAAAGCCTGCATGGAGTTTGCTAAAAAAACACCTGAAGGACTCCAAGATGGTGAGAAATAAGATTCTCTGGTCTGATGAGACCAAGATAGAACTTTTTGGCCTTAATTCTAAGCGGTATGTGTGGAGAAAACCAGGCACTGCTCATCACCTGTCCAATACAGTCCCAACAGTGAAGCATGGTGGTGGCAGCATCATGCTATGGGGGTGTTTTTCAGCTGCAGGGACAGGACGACTGGTTGCAATCGAGGGAAGGATGAATGCGGCCAAGTACAGGGATATCCTGGACGAAAACCTTCTCCAGAGTGCTCAGGACATCAGACTGGGCCAAAGGTTCACCTTCCAACAAGACAATGACCCTAAGCACACAGCTAAAATAACGAAGGAGTGGCTGCACAACAACTCCGTGACTGTTCTTGAATGGCCCAGCCAGAGCCCTGACTTAAACCCAATTGAGCATCTCTGGAGAAACCTGAAAATTGGCTGTCCACCAATGTTTACCATCCAACCTGACAGAACTGGAGAGGATCTGCAAGGAGGAATGGCAGAGGATCCCCAAATGCAGGTGTGAAAAACTTGTTGCATCATTCCCAAAAAGACTCATGGCTGTATTAGCTCAAAAGGGTGCTTCTACTAAATACTGAGCAAAGGGTCTGAATACTTATGACCATGTGATATTTCAGTTTTTCTTTTTTAATAAATCTGCAAAAATGTCAAAAATTCTGTGTTTTTCTGTCAATATGGGGTGCTGTGTGTACATTAATGAGGAAAAAAATGAACTTAAATGATTTTAGCACATGGCTGCAATATAACA
>NW_018127902.1:139890-145447 GCF_001952655.1 Monopterus albus
TTTATTTACTATTATTTACACTGCTCAAAAACATGAAATAACTTTGACACAATCACGAAATTGCATTAACACATACCCGTAGAATAATTCCCCCTCCACTACAAAGCACAACACCCCCTCAAAACCCTAGACTATCAGGAAACCTTCCACGTCTTCATTGGCTTTATAAAAACTAAACTTCATTAATAATTTGGATCTCACCATCTTTTCAAATACAAGGCTGACATCAACATCTAAAGGTTCTTCCACTTTCCTCTTCCTACTCACATACACTGCCTTCTTTTCCTGTCCCAAAAGACAATGGACACTTATACCTGTTCTGTCAAGTGTATTTAACCCTCTGATGCACAACATATGCACACCCCTTTTAATGCACAACGTGGGTCAAAAATGACCCGCATTCATTTCCCAGGTTATTTCACGCTGGCTGAGTTTTTATTTCTAATGTCTTTTGAAATCAATTTATTTTATGGTTGAATATTCCAAATATTTTTTAAATATTTTATTTATGATTACCACAGATCATTATTTCCATTTTTCTTTTCATACTTTATGAATAAAAATAGTTTTTATATTACTACATCAACTTTACACACATGGGTCAAATATGACCCAGTGTGATTTAAAATTAAATGACTTAATACAATAATAAGAATTTGCTTCAAGTAATCACTTTAGCAGTGAGTGGGGCCAAACACTTATGCATTTAATATTTGCAACATGTTTATTTGTCATTTTGTCACACATACACATACCTCTGATAACAAATAACATGGCTATTGAACTGAACTGTACCTATAGTTTAACAACTGTAAACTGGTGAAATGTGACCAAACAACTGAACATATCACTAGAGCACATTGCCAATTGCCATCTCAATTTTTATATGCCTCACAAATGATTACTACATGTTTGTGCTCCTTCCACACAGGCCTGGTGCACTGTGAACACCAGGTGCTGACTTTTCTGTTTTTGGAAACTGGATAGATCACACACCTCTTCCTGTTTCTTTGGCCCTCCTGTCCGATGTCCTCTTGTGGCTGGGTGGTGGCTGTATTTTGTGTTTTTTTAATCCACATCTTCTAGTCACCTTAATAATACGCTTTAGGAGTTTGAGCGTGCCCTCCATGCGCCTCTTCATATATGGCATGACAAGTTCTTTGACTAGTTCCTTGATGAATAGCTGGCGTGCATTGTTCACACCACCCATATAATCAGGGTGTTGTGCAGTGAAACTGGTGTAGGCAGTGAGGGTGGCGACATCCAGCATGTTGTACCAGAGAACCATGGGCCACATACAGGTTCTGCATTTACATGAGTAGTTGCTAACCATCTGATCCATTGTGTCCATGGATTCTAAATTCTAACACCATAATCTATTGCATCTCTTAGTACTGGATGACTTCTGGTTTCTTCTTCTGACTGCTGTCATCCACTGCTTTGTCATCATGCATGGTGCTCAGGAGGACAACAGCCTTTCTCTTCTTCTGCGTATAGCTCACCATGGCCATGTTGCTATTGAATCCAAATTCTGAGCAATAAATCTCCTGTGATTTGGATGACTTCATGATAGGCACTATGCCCAGCTTGTTCTGGTGAAGAGTCCCAACAATGGTCAGGTTCTTCTCAAGGAGCTTCTCAGCCAGAGGGACACTGATGAAGAAGTTGTCCATTATGATGTTACAACCTATGAGAGGGGGATTGTGCATTTACTCAACATAGAATTCTTTAAATTCTAACACCATAATCTATTGCATTGCAGTGGATTTTATTCTATTCTACTAGTTACTAGCTAGCTAATAGTAATTACTTGTAACTTTCTGACAAGTAATGTACTCACTCTCAAGGTAACCTAAACCTAATCAAATATTATGAACAGTTATCTTTCACAACTGTCATCAAATATTTTCTAAGGTAAAATTAGAACAATTGAAAAACAATACTTGTACATGTATTAGATGTGCAAAAGGAGCTGTGCTGAGCTGTGAAATGTCTGAAACAAACACATTTCAGTTTCCTGCAAAACGCTATAATAAATGCATGTGAGTCGTGTCTGACCCATGAATGTAGTAAACTTGATGTAGAAATACAAAAGCTGTGCTTGTTCATAAAGTAAGAAAGGAAAAATAAAAATGATTATTTGTGCTAAACAAAAACAAAATATTTACTGAATAGTAAAGGATAAAATAAATGAATTTCAAAGATATATCATAAAAACACTCAGCCATACATGAAATAGCATAGAAAATGCCCTGCATTAGAAGAGTAGTGCTACAAAAAGATTTTTATTCAGAAAGTAAGAAAGGAAAAAATAAAAAAAGGGTGCATGATGATCAAAAACAAGTTAATTGAGGAATACCTTGAATACTGAATGATGAAATTAATTTATTGCAAAGATATAGAAAATAAAAACTCAACCGGGTCACTTTTGACCCATGTTGTGCATCAAAGGGCTAACCCCAAAAATCAAAACCTGCTTTGTAAACACCTCACTGAAACTACAAAAAAATCTTCTCCAGTAAAATAAGCAAGGCTGTTAGACACACTCTAAAAAATGAAAAAAGTATCTCTCTCTGATTACAAAAAGGACACCTATCTTCTGCACTAACATTAATAACAGAAATGAACACGTTAACAGCTACAATACCATGGAGGACCCTCCACTCCAAGTCTGCATGTTTCTTCATCAGAAGAGGCTTATAAAGACATCTCCAAGTTTGTTGGAAATCAGGACTAAGTCCCAAATAATTCCTCCATGGAGTGTCACTGTGGCCAGTTTCTTTTGATTCATTACCTTTACCATCACCTATACACAGTTTGGCCTGAGGTACCATCTAAAGAAACACTTACAGGGTTAAGGGAATCAACAAATTGATCAGAACAATTATTAAAATCTGCAACCAGTTCAATCACAGAATACGGATCAGTGATGTCTGGGAACAGAGAACGGTCACAATAATCCACTAATAAGGAACTCTTGTGTCCTGTCAGCTGGTGTTTCCAGTATCTTACTAACTGCTGTAAACTTGATTTCCAAACAAGCAGCCAGTTGTACAGGATCTTCAGCTCAGTCAAATCCACCACTTGTATGGAACAGTCTGGACAATGACAGTCCAGCCCAATTACAAACATCCCCCACACATTACAGGCTGTTTCAAAAGCCAAAACAAAGAATCTGTCTGATATTGTCTCTGCTTCCTCAGCAAAGTCTACACTCTGAACACACACTGATAAAATACAGGCAAAAATCAAACACTCATTCTTTTACAATTCATTAGAAACAAAGACAAGTCAAGTCCCAGTCCACCAAACTGCTGAAGAATAGAGCAAGCCCAGGGTCTTTACACCAGACCCTTAGGTCATGTTAACAGTCTTTGTTTACATTGTAAACTGAAGGCAGCAGCTTGACTGGGCACATGCACCAGAGCTCGTCCTCCCTCTTCTTCTGTACTAAAATCAAATCCACCAGGCAGAAGAGAGGCTGGAGGATCAACACAATCCAATCTGTGCCACAGAGCAGAAGGAATAAGATTATTGATTACAAGCACCTGGCCTCTGTAGGACATTTTAGGTATGGACAACTCCCATTTATTACAAACCTTGACCTTTTCCATAACATTCTCCCAGTTTTTCACTTCATTTCCTAAAAACACTTCTAATTATTTCAGGCCTTATTTTTTCCAGACCAGACCTCCAGGTAGCATAAGCCGACCCTTCAGTCTCTCCTCTATCATGATGGCTATAGGTGTTCTAAATGTTTTGGAGAGAGGAAAATGAACACCACTTTGTGTTGTTTCAGTAATGTCTGGGTCTTTTCAAACAAGGTCTGCAGAAAGCTTTCCAATGTGTGCTAATTGTTGTAACTAGACTAGACATTAATCAAATGGCAGCTTTTTTCTGATCAATTAAAACCTGGTCTGATTCCCTCACCCTTAAACATTAGTCTTGCAAACCTGTCTTCTCTAAATTACTCGTATATACTATCAATTTGTTTTGCCTAAAGCTGCAACTGTGCTTCTCTGGGAATATTCTATAAACGTGCGTCAACCTGTTACATGTTTGGACCTGAGCATCAAGAAAGCTTACTGGTTGACTGAGCTCTTATTGAGATGTGGGTTAAAATGAAGATAAAAAGATGAAACCATAAGGATGTTGGGATGGAGGGAATGGGTCAGAAAGCACTGGATTTGGATATCAAAAAAACAGGATGACATCTATCTCACAAATGTTTAGGCTACTAAACACAGTGGTTAACCTCTAGAGTCCCTGAGTCCTCATATGAGGACCGCACATAATGAGCCAATTAACTTAGGTTAGCACAAGACTGGAAACAACTTGTCTGGCCCTGCCCAACAATAACTAAATCAAAGCATCATTAAAATTCACTATACACATTAATACAGTGGCAATAAAAATAAATGAACCCTTTGGAATAACCTATTTATAAATTTGCCTTAAAATATGGTCAGATCTCTAGCTAAGTTACATTTACATTCCAACACAGTCTATTTTAACTAATAACAGAGAAATGATTGTTATACTTGTCCATAGTGACTACATCACCCAAACATTAAATGTAGGTCAGGATGAGTAGCTGAGGACATCAGCTGGAGCAAACCTGGAGACCAGTCACTGAAACCAGACTGGAGGTGTGTGCTTGACCTACTCTGACTTAAAAAAACTTTCAAACATTTTGAGTTTGCTGTTCACAAGAAGCACCTGCTGGTGTGAACACAGATCTCAGAAAACCCAGGATCAATGTTGATTTGCATAAAGCTGGAAAGGGTGACAAAGTCCTCTCATCGGGGCACAGCTGGACAAGCTGTCTATAAGTGGAGAAGACTTAATGTTGTTAGTGGACGCCCAGCTAAAGGTTTAAAGGAATCACTGGAGCCGCTTCATCTCTATTTGAGTTGGCCACACACACATCACGGTGCACAGTCCATGGCAGGACACCGCAGAGGAAGCTGCAGCTTTCCCAAACACCGCAGACCTGACCTGTGCCAAAGAGCTGCTTAACACTGCACAGCACTACTGGCAAAATGTTTTGTGGACTGATGAAACTAAGGTGGAATTGTTTGTGGAGAACAAGCAGCACTATGGCATAAAAAAGGTCACTTCATACCATTGTGAAAGCATCAGGGAGCATCGTGACGTGGGGCTGCTTTGCTGCCTCTGGGCCTGGACAGCTGCCATAAACAGTCAGGTACGCCACATGCTACGTGCTCGCTCTCATGAATTCAGATCAGGCGATGAGACGGAGTACAAAGCTACAAAGTATGGACAGAGGGAAACCATCACAGCGGCCAAGAGGCAGTACAGAGAGAAGCTGAATGGCTTCTATTCTACTGCTGACTCCGGACGGATGTGGCAAGGCCTGCAGCACATCACAGACTATAGGACCACCACCAGGATCATCAGCTCCATAGACAGCCTGCTGGATGACCTCAACACCTTCTACACCCGCTTTGAGACCTCCAGCCCCAGCACAGAGAAGAGACACACACACACACACACACACACACACACACACACACAGCGAACACACACCCACCAC
>NW_018127902.1:149055-149906 GCF_001952655.1 Monopterus albus
TATAAAAAACATTTTTAGTGAATTGTTGGCCTTCTGGAAAGTATGTTCATTTACTGTATATGTACTCAATAGGGACTCCTTTGGCTTTAATTACTGCCTCAATTCGGCATGGCATGGAGGTGATCAGTCTGTGGCACTGCTGAGGTGGTATGGAAGCCCAGGTTTCTTTGACAGTGGCCTTCAGCTCATCTGCATTGTTTTGGTCTCTCATTTTCCTCTTGACAATACCCCATAGATTCTCTATAGGGTTCAGGTCTGGTGAGTTTTCTGGCTAGTCAAGCACATCAACACCATGGCCATTTAACCAACTTTTAGTGTTTTTGGCAGTGTGGGCAGGTGTCAAATCCTTCTGGAAAATGAAATCAGCATCTCCAAAAAGCTGGTCAGCCCAAGGAAGCATGAAGGGCTCTAAAATGTCTTGGTAAATGGGTGCAGTGACTGTGGTTTGCAAAAAACACAGTGGACCAACACCAGCAGATGACATTGCACCCCAAACCATCAGAGACTGTGGAAACTTAACACTGGACCTCAAGCAACTTGGGCTATGAGCTTCTCCACCCTTACTCCAGACTCTAGGACCTTGGTTTCCAAATGAAATACAAAACTTGCTCTCATCTGAAAAGAGGACTTTGGACCACTGGGCAACAGTCCAGTTCTTCTTCTCCTTAGTCCAGCTAAGACGCCTTTGCCGTTGCCTGTGGTTCAGGAGTAGCTTGACAAGAGGAATACGACAACTGTAACCAAATTCCTTGACACAGCGGTGTGTGGGGGCCCTTGATGCCTTGACCCCAGCCTCAGTCCATTCCTTGTGAAGTTCACCCACATTCTTGAATCGATTTTGCTTGACAAGC
>NW_018127902.1:150862-155031 GCF_001952655.1 Monopterus albus
ATATATGTGCTTGTGTGGGTGCCAGCATATATCGTGTGTCATAAAGGCTACAGTAAAAGCTCTGGGGCTAAGGGACCCATTATTCAGCAGTGGAACTCTCTGATTTCACCGCAGCGGTTCACACCCTGGTCCCCAGAGACCAGCATTCAACACTGCCTCTGAAAACCCACAGAAGGCAAGCCTGTGTCACAGTTCCCCTGTTTCTTATGGAAAAACAAGCCCAATGAAATATGACAGTCTTGCATGAAGCTGTTATGTAGTATAGACTAGCTTAGTGGGCTGGAGGAGGGAGGGTGTTTTCTCTGCTCAATAAGAAATCAATTCTCAATTCTCTGCCTCATTTGTTGCTGTTGGCAAACTCCTGCAGAGCCTTGAAATCCTGTTTAATAATCAAGCATGAAAAGCCATAGATAATAGACTATTATGAGATGCAGCTGCAAAAGAGAAGATAAGCTTGTACTGTAATTGTAATATCATTCACATCACATGTACTTAAGGACCACCACAGTTAGATCTGTTAGTCACACAGAGACCGTATCTCATCTTTGTGCTGTTTTCATGAGCAGACAGCAAATGACTATCCACTTGCTGAACTGGTAATGTGATAAATCTTTTATTTTACAAACTAATTTACTGTATAGACTGGTCCCCCATCCATGTGCTGGTGCCACTCCCAGACTCTGATTGGCCAGGATTTGGATTCAAACCCAGGACTGTCAGAACCAACCAACTAACCCCTGGACCACCACCCTGCCATTTTTCCATTGTTTTGTGACATTGTTAAACAAAAATATGATTTATTGGGGAAAACATAGGTTAATTAATTGATAATGAAAATAATTACTTGCTGCAGCCCTAAGATCCACACATTTATTGTATATGTGAATTTTGCAAATCCTGTATCTCATTTCATCTCAAACCTGCTGTCCAAACATGGTATGGATACTCTGGCTTCACTCAATAGCATAGTTTGCCACAAACAATGAGATCAACTCATTGGCTGCGTATGTAGATGACATCAGAAATGCTGCAAGTGAGTTTTACCTCAGTGAATTACTGTTGCTTTCTGGTACACATCATGTTTCTTTCTAGAATGAGTCATCTGGCTTTAGAGGAAAGAGCTGTGAATCACCTCAAAACCATTTTGCCACAAAAACAGAGTTGGGAAAATAATCTTTATTTGATTTAAACTATGGAGCCTGCTTAGTTTCTTATCTGGTCAGGGTCATGGTGACAGAATACAGTAAGCAACATACACAGCAGCACAAAGTACTCCCAGGCCAGTTAAATTAATAACAAGCTAGCTTTCTTAAGCCACTGTTCTCAAAAGAGATATTTTTTCCAAATGAATAATATCTGATTTCAAACTGCTGACTGTTGTTTACATTTCTTATCAGGTTCAGTCTAAACAAACTGCCAAACAAAGGATCAGACTGACACTTGATTCAGCTGGTCAGAAATGAATGCTTTACCACCTGCTACTGCCCTAAAACACCATGTGGGTGCTTGAGCGTCTGTGTGAAATTCCCTTTTCAGTTGTTGCTCTTTCAGTTTTTGTCACTACTGTGATGCTTCCCAGTTTAAGCTGCAGAATAAACAGGTGGGGCAGGTTCATCTGTACTGCACATTTCATATACAGGGTTATTTGAGGTGCTTTATAGTGAAACAGGATCTTTGAAAAAAGGACAGAATGGCAAGGCAGACTAGAAGAAAACAAACAAAAAGTTGAGAAAAGCTATATAACAGGTGACAGAGTGGAAAGCAACCTAGGGTACAAGCAGTGGTGAACTCTGATTTACAGTTACAGTCGTTGAAGTCTGTCTCAGATCTCCTGAAATTGTGTTGCAGACTCACCGTGGGTAAATCCCAATTCTCGTATTTGATCGTTCCTCAATACTCACTCGACCCAGAAGTCGTTCCAGTCCGCCATCTGGAAGGGCATCCCGAAGCTCTTATTCCTGCTCTGAGGAGCAGGGAGTGAGGAGGCTGCTGGAGGTGACATGATTGAGGATACACGAGTGCATCCTTCACAAAGTCTTTTAAGAATCAACACACCCCTTTATCAGAAACTGCTTGGTGATTGTATACTTCAATGGAAGAATAGGAGCAAAGGATGTCTCATGTCTCAAATGTTTCTTTTCTCCTTACAGCTTTTTTGTCCTCCCACAGATATACAGTATGTGTCATCCCTCCACCCCCCACCCACCTTGACGGTATCTACAGTGGGCTTAAGAATAGGTTCAACCTTTCAAAAGGAAGAAATATTTGTACATTACGTACAATATTCACTAAAGCAAATTCACCATTATTATCTAATGCTGTGACCTGTGTTGCTCAGGGATCAAAAGATAGGTTAAAGACTTTTATTATAGGTTCTATTTTCCTCACATTGTGCACAGTCCTATATATAGATTTGTTTAATACAACTACCACACAGAAGACCTGGTGCCAGACAGTATTATTCTAGCATTTGAATACGGTTTGATTTCTGTGTGTCTGAGTAAATAATAAACTTGTCCTCTATAGTCTGCTGCATGCAGTGTAATTGAGACAAACAATGACAAGGTGCATAGAAAATACCCAAGGGGCAATAATGTAGTGTAATATATAAAAAGGTGGGGTTGGGATAATTAAAGGCAAATATTTGTCCTGGGGCCTCCTAAAGGCCTGGACACACTGGGATTTAAAACAGCAACCTTTTAGGGCAAAATCAGTTCTGTCCAGTGGACTTGCCACAAACAGAAGATGTGCTCGAGGAGGTCCAATTAATTAGCACAAGTGTCCTGCTTAGAGTTCCACTTTGGTGAACGCTGATTTTCACCACTGACCAATATCAAGCCATTTTGACATGAAGAGTGTTGAAGACACTGCTGCTTGTTAGCTATTTTTATTTATATTGGCCTATTAATTACATATTCACTTTTATTTAACTTTCTCTGCTGGAGTTAAACTGTTTCACAAAACAGCAATAGACTGCAAACAGGTATAAGACAGGTGCTGATGTTACATGTTTCTTTTGAATAAACTGTGTTAGGTTATTGTCCTATTAGTTATCAAGATTTTTATTGTCAGTTCACTATATGTGCAGGACATACATAAAAATCGAAATAATGGACAATGTTCAGCATCCTCACAGCCTGAAGGATGAAGCTGTTTGTAAGTCTGGTGGACTGGGCCTGAAGACTCCGATACCTTCTCCCTGAAGGCGTTTGTCTGGGGTGGGAGGTGTCATCAGCAATGCTGATGGCTCTGCGGGTGAGATGTCTGTGAGGGAAGGCCGAGGGGCACTGATGATCTTGCTGGCTGTTTTCACTATGCGTTGCAGGATCCTTCTGCAGGAGGCAGTACAGGGTCCGTACCACACAGTGATGCAACCAGTGATGACGCTCTCAGTGGTGCCCCAGCAGAAGGAGCGCATGATGGGGGGTGGGGCACTGGCTCTCCTCAGTTTGCGGAGAAAGTAGAGGCGTGTTTGAGCTTTCTTGGCCAGTGTTGTGGTGTTGTTGGTCCAGGAGAGGTCCTCAGAGATGTGCACCCCCAGGAACTTGATACTGCTCACTCTCTCCACTACAGCACAATCAAAGTTACTGAGGTCTATGTAACCATTAGCAAGCTTGTTAACTCAGAGAACTTTTATTGTCCCCTGAAAATATAGCAATGAAACAATGTTTATTGATGAACAAAATGCCAGGGCAAATGTAAATTTCTGGTGTGAGCACCACTTAACAGGTGAAGTCACCCATGATTACCCTGGTAAAAGAGACAGTATCTGTAGTTGTTGGTATAAATAAATGTATAAGAATACATAAAAAGGTAATGTATGGACACAGACTCCAAAATAAAAGAACTGTACAGTGCGCACATCACAAATGAGTAGTGACAGATTTAACATGAGACCACGTAACATTTGCAAAAATAAACAACCTAGTTTTCCTTTTTCAAATGAGATGTCAAAATAATCATCAATAAAATACACTCAAATTTGAAATACGTACAGGATGTACATTGATATTGGACTCTGGTGACTATTTCTTTTTATGAATTTTTATGTTTCATTGTATTTTTTATTGCTCTTGTTATAGTTGTCAGTTGTTTCCAGCATTATAATGTATTTTACATACGGTATTTTCATTTTCATAACTGATAAACTAGCATACCAAAAAAAAAAA
>NW_018127902.1:155700-156284 GCF_001952655.1 Monopterus albus
AGGCTACCAAAAAAAAAAAAAACAGCTAAAAGCTGGCTGCTGCAATATGTTTCGTGCCACAGTGAAGTTGTGAAGTTGCTGGTGGACATTTGTGGTAAAGTACAGGAGGAAAGCTTGGAGGATGTTCAGTTCAGGTGTTGTTAAGGCAAACTCTGTTGTTTGAAATTTTATCTCTTGTCTTTCATGTCCTAAGCATCTAGTTATGGCCCTGTCTGTCAATAAATATCATCAGTATCACTCTGTCCAGACAAGTAAGTAATGACATTGGCCATTAAGAGGGGGTTTTCAGGTTAGAAGCAGTTCTACACAAGCCGGTTTGATTTGATTTGATTTGATTTGATTTATTCTTTCAAGCATGTAAAGACAGTTGATATATCAACACACATAATTTTACACATATCCAACAAATGCTAATCCAATATCAATGTGCTTATACCTAGTACATGCTTGAATGGAGTAGGAAGAAGTCAGACTTATCCAGTCCTACCCCATGACATCATCTTACCATCATTGGTTTGCAAGCAGTATCTCTACATAAATAATTCTCTTCTACACCACACAAGTAATATACTAAAAAATTATAA